>NC_056745.1:269179081-269346581 GCF_019279795.1 Protopterus annectens | reverse complement strand
GTGGAAGAGGTGGGTCCGCTGGGACTGGCCTTCCCAAACATGCTATGGTGTTGCAGTTTTAGAACATATGTGGCTTAATAATAGTCAGCACAATCCAGGATTATTTAAAACAGCATGCATTGATATTCCCATTTACCCAAAACACCAGATTTGGAACAGTTGCATAGCAAACAGAACACATGCATATATGGAACCACAGTGGCCATTACAATGGCATGCAGGTTACATTGATGGCAACAGGCCACCAATGATAGTATTTCAACATGGAACATTAATAGAAACACATTTCAATATTTGTTGAGCAATAGGACATATGTCCCAACAGTAGGTTTGGTGTAAACATACCCACTGATTTGTGAGTTTAGATTATTGTTGCAGATATGGTGGTGGTGGGGGGGGCAGATGTCAATTAACTTATATATCCTTGCAGTACTCACAACTTTAATGATCACTGCTTTAATCATTACTCAACAGATATTATTACAGTATTATATGGCCTTTTTTTTTGGGCAGTGGTATGTTTGTACACAGTGTATACTTCAACTGTCTTATAGCTAAATTCTACATCTCTTACCTGGTAGACCTGTGGAAAGAAAGTTTGTTAACACTATCTGACTGTTTCTACACATATTCCCAGATTCTGAATTAATATTACGCACATACCTCTCAATCTCTTAATGCACACACTCTGGACAAAGCTTGACAACATGGGGGTACAAATAGGGACAGATTTTGCATATTGCTCTCATAAACTTGGAGAGTTGCTAGAGTAATAGGATTTGTTTTAATATACATTTTCTGTAGGTTTTGAGGTCTGAAAATCAAATGTATGTCATTATTTAGTGACTACAATTCTGAAATCATCCCACTGATTTGCCAGGGAGACAGAGGAATGAGCGGAAAATATGAGCCAATTATATGGACATTCTGCAAACATCTGTTGAGTTGAGAGGTATGATTATGCATACAGCTTGCTACCACTCCCAGGATTCGAACCATGGCTTTGTCTGCTAAAAATGCAACAATTTAAGTTTTATTAGAGTGTGCTATTTGGATATTGTTTTCCATTCCCTCAGTGTTTTCTGTCTAAGTCACTCTTGGTTATACAATCTGATATTGTAATTGCAACAGTCTTATACAGACATTCCTAGATATATTTTTATGTATCACAGAGTGAAAACAGTGGTTGACACAGCAGTACTATTCTGATATCAGATGTTGGTGAATGCTACATGTCAGGCCATACAATACCAGAGTAAACACTACCAGTCCAGGATTTAAATCTTTATTGCCAGGCAGTTACAGCTTTCTTATCTGACAGACCTGTGGTGGGAATGTTTGTTAATACTACCTGACTGTTTCTACACAGGTTCCCAGATTCCTAGTTAATATTATGCACATACCTCTCAATCTCTTAATGCACACACTCTGGACAAAGCTTGACAAAATGGGGGTAAAAATAGGGACATATTTTTAATATTGCTCTCATAAACTTGGAGAATTGCTAGAGTAACAGGATTTGTTTTAATATACATTTTCTGAAGGTTTTGAGGTCTGAAAATCAAATGTATGTCATTATTTAGTGACTACAATTTTGAGATCATCCCACTGATTTGCCAGGGGGACAGAGGAACAGGTGGATAATATGAACCAAGTATCTGGACATTCTGCAAAAATCTGTACAGTTGAGAGGTATGCATGCAGCTTACTACCACTCCCAATTTAAGTTTCATTAGAGTGTGCTATTTGGATATTGCTGTCTATTTCTTTAGTGTTTTGTGTCTAAGTCTCTCTTGGTTGTACAATCTGATCTGGTTCTTACAACAGTCATACAGACATTCCTAGATATTTTTTTTTTTTATGTAGCACAGTGTGGGTAACAGTGGTTAACACAACATTACTATTCAGAGAATGCAACACTAAATGCCATACAATACCAGAGTGAACACAACCAGTTCAAGATTTAGAACTTTATTGCCAGGCAGTTACAGTTTTATTTAAATATGACCTATATGGGAATATTACTGTCATATTGTCTGGTTTATTCATTACAACCCATACACAGTTTTTATACTGCCAGGTGACTTTCTACTACTTTATATTTATTTAGTATGACTACTACAAGCAGGATTGTTACTCACCAGCCTTGAAATGCAGCCTTTGCAAACTACTAGCATGGGCTTCCTGATTCACAGGCCACTCATCTGCAGTTGTAAGGGAAATAGAGAAATATTTAGTCATACATATCCATCACATACATAGGCTGGACATTAGTAAACAGTTATTGGTATGACTACTTACACACTGCTGGGACATCACCCCTCTGCCTTGCTTCTTGGATCCACTCATCCAAGAGCTCCCTCTTCCTCTGTTTCAAGATGGCATAGTGGTGCTGGACCTGCTCACTAGTCCGAGGGGATACCAGTACCACTGGTGAGATCACGGGCGAGACGGTCCCAGGCTCCCGCTTTATATTGGAAGCCCTGGTACTGGCCCTGCAGCAGTCTCTCATCATGGTTTTGTACCAGGAGTCCTACCATGATCTTGGACTCTTGTATTTCCCAGCGCTGCACCTGGAAGCATATGCCCTCACCAACTCCTGCCATACTGCCTACAATGGGAAGCTACAACCAGTTATGAGCTGTATTCCCACCTGTGGGGTCTAAATATGGCCAATTTTCCACCCTTTGCCACGATTGGATGGTTTTGAATATGCTGAGCTAAGCTATGCTACAAGCAAACCTGCTTAGCTAAGGCTGGCAGTGCTTAAAGGGGCAGGTTTGGCATTGCTTACCAATGGGCAAATCAACTTAGCTGGGCTATTCATTGCTTAGTATTCATATGTACACAATGCTTATACCCAGTCAGCAAAGCTGTGCAATGCTTAGCATTGCTTATTTTTTATTTTATAAACTATCTGCTGTATGGGATTGATTCATCATTCATTGCATAGTATAAATTTATTTACTGTCCCTGACACCCCCCAACGTGCTTTTATTACATTTATTCATGTGTGACTATACTGTATGGGGCACTTGTGTTTATATGGGGGTTTCACATCTTTATTAAACTGACACCTCACATCTGGACCTACTACAGTACTCTGGTTAATGAATATATGTTACTTAGTAACTAATTATTAAAAAAAATGTTTATGAACTGGTTTCACATGTAAAATGCAAATTGGTTACAATGGGGATTGACCCGAGAATAGCTGTTTGCAAAGCATACACTCTAACCACTACACTATTGCAGCACTGCTTATGTTGGATGTCTCTTGCTATGTAACTTCTTATGCTGTTTAAGCTGGACTAAGCATAGCTAAGCAATGGGCACACCTGCACAGCTATGCTTAAACTTTATTGCATGTTTAAAAATAAATTGTTTTTTTATTTGTACCCTTCAGAATATCCATGCTAATGCTGAACCTGTTATTCTATCAACTTTCTGCTTTGTGGGACGATTGTCCCTTTTGGTTTTGTCCACATTCCTTACTCTGATGGGTTTGGAGGTGTACTCTATGTGCTTATGCTAATTGTTATTCTAGCAAAGCTTTTGTCTTGGTAGGGACAATTGTCCCTTATGGCTTTGACCAGATTTGTTATCCTGATGGATTGGGGGTGTTACGAGCGTTCTCGCTCCTTTTAAATCGCTGAAAGGCAATTCTGGAGTGCAGGGGGTGTATATATTGTGAGAGCTCTGCTCTCAGACACACCCCCTATGTTCATACATGGGACCATGTCCATTTTACAGCACAGCAGTGTGCCTTCATACATATGCATAGCGCGTTGCCATGCTGAACAGGAGCGGTCCCTACCATGCAGGAATAACTTATTCCTGCACGGCTGCTTGCTGAATCTGGGGGTAAGTGTACACTGATCTGAGTGAACAGACAACACAAGCATAATTCACACCTTCTTCCTCCTAATTATAGTTTTATTACTGATTTTTTTGCAGCTTTGAATACTAAGGGGGATTCATAAAGGTTACCATAAAGCAGTGATGGCGAACATATGACATGCATGTCAAAGGTGGTATGCCACAACATTCTGAGTGACACACCAGCATTCACCAACACCCAAGTTACCAAAGAAACTGCTTTTGCATTTGTTGGTTGTGTGAAATGCATTGAATTATTTTGTGCCAGGAGCCAATTCAACAATACTGCTGCAGAGATATAAGGAAGTTATTAACCTTGAAGACTATTTTGGTATACTTTCTCGAAAGAGTCTGCAAAGGGCAGTGTTGAGTTTGTTTTCTCTTCATGGTTACACTTCTGCAAAGGGCAAGTAGTCTGCATTTCTAGGAGTGTGCTGTTTTACATTCCTCTCAACTGTCCCTCTTAATCCCTCCCCTCCAAAAGCTAGCAACTTTTTACACTTAATGACAATAATTATATTCATAGACTAATTTTACTTCAGAAAATGTATATTAATTAACGTTCATTTTTTTTTCTGTCAGTGTCTCAAAATAATAGTACTAGTAGTTTAAAACTGTCCATGTGTCTTATATCTGGATTTGTCACTGATTCTGCTGAGATTTATCCCTGATCTATTGAGAGTCATGTTGTTTTATTTATTTTTATTTATTTTATTTTTGTTTGTGGGGGGGGGGGGTGACACGCAAGCAGTGTCAAGTTAGGCATTTTCCAAATGTTTGACATGCCGAACCCAAAAGGTTTGCCATCACTGCCATAAAGTGTAGACTACAGGAACACCTAGTATAATCTTTCTGAGTGACTAGAAAGCACAAAAATGGAGTAGGGGTGTTTTTGAATACAGATCAGGTATTAGCATATATTTATTATTATTATTTGTGTAAAATAGTTTGTTTGCCTAATGTTTCAAATTTGGTGTAGAATATGTAATTGCTGTTGGAGGAAATATTTTGCATCCTGAACATAAGTAGTGTAAGTATTTAGTGTAGTGTATACATAAACACAGACACTCACACACACACACACACACACACACACACACACACACACACACACACACACACACACACACACACACACACACACACACACACACAGTCTCCTTATTGCTCAGAAATGCATGTTAATGGAAACCTCTTCCTGTCTTTAGTTATCATGTGAATATGGGTTATATTTAAAGACTGTACTTTTTTTTAAAAAAAGAAACATCTATATTGAATTATCACTTATGACATAGGTGATCATACATTTATATAAATGAAAAAAAATATATTGACATATTTTCTGTTGCAAACATTATACGTCCCATGTAATCATCTATATATTCATTGTCAGTCAAACATTACATAGCTCATTCAATTCCTGCATTCCCTTAAACCTCATTTGTCCTCCAAAACATTATTCTGCATGGATTGTTCCCACAATTCCCATTTTTTCTATGTAATTTGTTCCTACCCTTTTCTAAAGATCCCACTTCCAGTACTTTTATCTCTATTACTATATTCACTATGTCTAGTAATTGCTATTTTTTGTCAGCCACCAGGATTAAACTCGTAAGGCATTACTATGTCTAGGCATTCCGATTCTGTATCACAGCTCAAAGAAATTATTTCCTTAGTTACAGCAATATGCTCTTCCAGTACTTCCGACAGAGTAGTCTGCAGGGAATTTTTAAGTCTGCTGACACATTACCCTTTCAAAAAATGTGTTCCCAATTCATGGATTCATAGAATGTTGCTAAGCAAACAACCCGGGCTACCTCTGTTTATAAGAGACATGGGTGCAAGGTCCAATGTAAATTTCCTATTCCCCATCTACTGGTCTAGGTTGCATTTAAAGTGAGTAACAGTTAAACTCAGCTTCACATGGATGGGAATCCTGTCCCATAGGACAGGCTGTCTCTGGGGCACATATCTATCTCTCCAGCATGTCATAGACAAAATTCAGGCCTAGACCTTGTATTTCTGGTACTCTTTGACTTATGAATATGTATGAGATTCATAAATGTGGGGTTTGCAGATTTCTTGTGACCCAAGCATAGCTCTCCCCTCAGCAATCTATAGGAGACTCAGTAGAGGGAAAGGGCTTTAAGGAAGTCTGCATAAGCTAACTTTGGCATGCCTTGTATTCTTTTTGTAAGGAACCTCTGAGGTTACTCTTGTTGTTGCATATGCCTTCTCAAGTACATACCAAAGGCAGCACTGTACTCTATAACTGGTCTGATAAGGGTGGAGTATGATGGGATAATGACCTGTTTGGATGTAGACACCATGCCCTTACCACTGCCTCCAAAAACCACCTCCATTTGCAATCTACCTGAGGAAAATTTCTTTGGAGCCTGCTTGGGGTATAAACATACCTATGCAAACATTTCCAAACAAAGGTCCTAAATCTTCTGGACTTTGTTGCATATTTGGGAGCCATACATATATCATCCCAGAGTTTCTTTCTTAATTGCTTATCCAATCTCTCTTCCCAATCCTTTCTAACCTCCTCTGATTGATCCCTATAGTTATCATGTAATATTTTATATGCCTTACTAATTATCCATTTTTAACAGCAGCTTTTGTTATATATTCTACTAAAACTCTGTCAGTGCTAGTCTTCACTTATGATCCCCCTTTTCTTTCTCTTTGTCCATACTCTGATGTTAATCCTTGAGAACAAAAGCAAACTCTAGCCTATAGTCCAAATTAATTATTGGCCTCTTCCCATTCTACTACCTTTCCCTCTTTAATTATTTACTTCCAATATTTGCTTTCTTTGCCAGTTTTCTCCAGTAAATTCCAGCTCCTCTTGTCTGCTCACTGTTCACCTTATTGCAGCATCCCTATTGGCAAAATTTCCTTTCTCTATTCCTGTGTTGGCTTAATTCTTAGAGTATTTTCTACTACTTTATGAATATAATATTCTGTATGGTTATTGTTAATCACCTTACGGATCTGCATGTAAAACTCCAATCTCTCCTTATTTCTTGAGCTTCCCCTGTTTCATCATCGATCCTTTCCACTTTTAATTATATCTTTATGCTTATGCTATGTATAGGAGCCTTAACTCTGAACTCTGAAATGCCCCTTCAAATCAGGTAATCCAAAACCAACTTGTTCTATTGGAAGGATCAACTTATTCCACTTGACTCTTGCCCACTTCCTTTAACTCTTTATCAATTGCTATCCACAATTTCCTCTCTGGTTTTTGGTTACTTTCTATGGCACTTGCCTCCCCATAGTGCCTTTTTTAGGCAAGGTCTCGAAACAAAATTTCTGACGTGAAAGTAAATTAAAGGTTATGCTGCTAAACGTTAGAAGTTTAAATCAGAAACTGCACTCCCTGGAAGCACTCCTCTCCCTGGAGGATGTTGATGTCTGGCAGTCACAGAAACTTAGCTCAGGGCCGCAGAGAGTACTGTGGCCTTGCAAGCTACAATGCCTTCTACACTTTCAGATCTCAAAATGAATGTGTGAGAACCAAAGGAGGAGGAGTATCTATCTTCATCACGATCTCTAGACTGCTTATACAGGAAAACTCCATGGAGTTAGTCTACGTTCAGCTAACTGTGGGTAAGACCCCCCCCCCTTCAAGTCATCATTAGCTATAGGCGCCCCTCAATGAACCAAGATACCAATGCTGTTTATTTGGACCGACTTGAGTCAATCAAATTACAACCAAACACTCTACTCATAGATGATTTTAACTGCCCCTCCACTGACTGGGAAACTTATACAAGTACCAACATGCTTGCACAAAGGTTCCTGGACTTTAACACTAATGTCCTAGAGCAAATAGTATGTAACCCCACAAGGGGCTCAAATATTCTTGATTTGGTCCTCAGCAACATGGGTGACAGTTGCACTACCACAAGTATAGGACCTTCACTGGTTAAATTGATCACACATCAGTCACATTTGAAGTAGCTATAACATCTGAACCCCTCTTAGGTGAAATCAGGCTAAAATATTTCACCACAGCTAATTATATCCTCTTAAGGGATGTCATAAATAATTTCCAAGCTCCTGTTCCCACAGATGGCATTGTCAACTATACCAAGGTATAAACAAATGCCCAGTACAAACACTTATACGAAGGTATTGACACAGCTGTATCTGATAGGATCAAAACAAGAGCCTCATGATAAAAGCAAGCCTCCTTGATGGACATCTAGCATTAATAAGTTATACAACAAGAGGAAGACGTTGTTGTCTAAGAATAAAAAAACAGAGGTCTCAGCACTGGAAGAACACCCTCCTCTGCTTCAACAAACAAATAGGACAACTTTTAAAATCCTCTAAGAGTAACTTCGAAAAAAAAATTAGCAACCATTGCTAAGGATAACCATAGGGCATTCTTTAGCTGTATCTGTAACCTAAAAGGTAGGACTCAGACATGTGCTGGACTAGCTGTGGATGGCATCACACTGATCCTGTGAAAATAGCTAACCTATTAGCTGACAGGTTAGGTGAAATTTCACCCCTCTGTCCCCTCCAAACATTCCACAAAGCATCCCCTCTACATCTCCCCCACCTTGCATCTCTAAAGCACGCGTTATTAATCCTCTCTCCAAGGCCAAAAACACAGCCTCTGTGGGACTGGATGGCATCCCAGGTTGCATTTTAAATGGTCTAAAACCTGAGTTAGCAACTCCATTAGGTACTCCCTACAACCACAACCTGAGTATTGGTTTTGTCCCTGCTGAATGGAAAACAGCAACCATCATCCCCCTTAATAAAGGGGGTACAGCAACAGATCCTGGGAACTACAGACCCATAAGCTTAACCAGTCTTATCTGTAAGGCCATGGAACAAATTATGATGGACCTTATTTATTCAACACAGTTTGGTTTTATCAAAGGCAGGTCATGCCTGGTAAACCTGGTGGACTTCTTTGAAAACATCACCACAGCCATAAATGAAGGCAAATCTGTATATGCAGCCTACTTTAACTTAGCCAAGGCCTTAGTCACAATTCCACATTCAAGCATTATTGATAAACTCTCCCAGTTGAATATCAACCCTTATGTCATCAGGTGGGTTGCTCACTGTCTCACTGATAGATCACACTGAGTCAATGTTGGGGACTTTACCTCAACCAGCAAACCTGTCACCAGTGAGGTTCCACAGGGGTCAGTGCTGGGACTTTATTGCTTGGAATATACTTCTCAGGACTTCAGGCCAAAACAGAGCATCTGTGGCTGACCAAATCCCCAAATGATGTCAATATATGCACTTCAAGAGGGAACTTACACAAACCAATGATTGATGCCAAAGCCATGGACATAAACTCAATGCAAAGAAATGCATTATCATCCCCTTCAGTAAAAATGATATCAATGCAGACTATCATATAAATAATAATGCCCTAAGTAACAACTCAGTAGTGAGAGACTTGAAAACGCAAGTTGACTGTAGCCTAAACTTTGACCATCATGTGTCTACTGTCGTAAGGAAGGCATTCTACATCGCACACCTCATTAGGAAAGGCACTGCTTCAAGAACGAAGGAGGTCTTAAGACCCCTGTACTGGACACTCAACAGGATAATAGTTGAGTACAATGCTACCTTTGGTGTATACCTTATCAGGCACCTGCAGCAACTTGAGAGACCTCGGAGATTTCTAACCAAGAAAATTCAGGGTCTCCAGCACATGACATGAACTGACAGACTAAAGTCACCATCACTGTATTCAGCAGCATACAGACTACTTAGAGGAGAATTGTGCCTGACCTACAGAGCAATCCCACATCCAAACCTAATGGAAATGTTGCACATCCGCAAGTCAAATGGGATAAGGGTCACTTACTCCAGTGACCTTAACCTGGTCTGCAAACATAAATAGGTTCATAGGTTCATAGGTTCATAGGTTGGTACTAGGCTATCAGCCCTAGGGCCTATACAAGCCTAGCCATAACAATTCCCTGGCTATTTCTTCCCACATTATTTACTTTCCTCTCTCAGAGGTTGCCACTCCTCTGGAATAGGCTTCCATTTACATCAAACAAAAGCCCTTTTGTGACCCTGTTTAAGCCTAGCCTGGATGGCTGGATTGGAAACCACAAATTTCTGCCATGGATTTCACCAATGACCCTCCTAGATGTGAGCAGTCATTGCTAAGATCTCGAGTTTAGGCAAGATCCTTTATATTTGGTTTCTCTAGTATTATATTGGGCACACACTGCTAGGCTTATAAAGACCTTCAGGTCAATAGCCCAGTAACCACCTATGAATCTATGGTTGATAAAAAATATACCTGACCTATGTAAAATGAGATACACAGTAGTGTGGGTTAAAAAGGATGTTTTTATGGCAGAAAATGATATGTCAGAAGAGACAAAGCAAAAGATAATACAAAGACTGAGAAACTGGAAGCTCTGTTTTATTGATATGGATATATGTAGTGAAAATGTTTTTAATCCCTTTAGTTTTATACACTTGTACTTAATTTTAAGTCTTTTTACTGCATATCATTGGCTTTATTCAAAATTGTTGAACAAAGAAAAGTGAGCAGTATCTTACTTGCTTCCTCGTGCCTCCTCTCTCTCAGGCCACTGACTCTGTTTCCCTGTCTCTCTTTTTCAGTATTTCCTGCAAATACACTTACATAAGCACACACATGCATGTACACACACTCACACACACACACACACACACACACACACACACACACACACACACACACACACACACACACACACACACACACACACACAGGCATATAAACTCACATATGTTATTTTTTTTCTTTTGTTTGCTTTTTTAATGTAATGCTAAACAGCAAAGCTGCATTTATCAAGTATAAAATAATGAAAGTCATTAATATGCTGCTAATAAGAGGTGGACTTGTTTTTTTAACTGATTGATATCTGTACATTAATATCCTGTTGGAGAATGTTTGCAATCCATTATGGTATCAATGTACTTTTTGCCCTTTATCTAAGATACATTTTAAAGTAAGGAGAATGATACAAACCGGGAGCGAAGCCGGTAAAAGAAAACAAAATATGTATATAATACAACATATAACCAGCCATGCAGTTGGTGTGATAAAATACTATAATGAAATAAAATAAAATGAAACAAAGATGAGTGCTTTTGCACCTCCAGGTGGTGCTTCATCAGATCTAGACACAAATACTTAAAAACACACTTAAATACTAAGATCTCATTCCACGTGACTTTAAAATAGGTTTAATTGGTATGAATTCATTTAACACTTTACCTCTGGTTGCCTGTATAATTGTCATCCATTTAATCTCATTAGAGAACATCTATACAGTATTCATAAGCATGATAGTAGAAATGCATTAGCTAAGCATGTTATCCAGGCAGGAGACAACCACTATTTTAAATTTATGGTTTTAGAATTGTATGTATTAAACTTGAGAGGTGGTGATATTAAAACCCGTACAGAATGTGTGTAGGTTAAATGGATGATGATTTTACAGGAAACCAGAGGTAAAGGGCTGGTTATACATTGTATTATATACTTTTTAAAGTTACTGTTCAAAAACAAAGAATCTGATTGACAAACCTACTAAATTAAACATTCCGAATAAAAAATCCAAATACTCATTTTATAAGTAGTGTAAGTCACTTGGGGATGTACCTGGCATAGATATTGTTGCATGCCCATGATTTTTAAGGCACTGTTCTCAAGGCCTGTACCTCAAAATACCCCTTGGAGTATAGTAATACGTGTACAATGCAGACCCCATCCTGCCTTAATGTACACATATACAGTGTATAAAATAGACTTTCATGAGCTTCCAACATATCAGAGTTGTCTGAGAATGCATTTGTCTTGCCTTCACTACTGCCATCAGCCTTAATGAATTTATTAACTGGAACAACTAGTCAAGGTTGTTTTGGGGCCAAACAGCTAGTACCAGCAGGTACACAAACTCATTCCTGCAAGAAAATATATATTTCATTCAACATTAGGAAATATGTTGCAGCAAGCTTCCCTTTTAGCTATGTCTGCTCAATCAGAAAATTGAAATGATCATCTCAGCAAATTTTTGAACTCTATTTTTTTTGCTTAGAGGTACAAGAAAATTACATATGACACATAACACAAAACTAAAAATTTGTGCAAAGTATCGAGACAGCATGCTAAAGACTATAAATCTACATATGCTTTTCTCATCTTTCTATAATATGCACTAACTAGAAAAGAATCTGGGAAGTTCACAAAGGAATGAAGTCACTGAAACTCTTATTGATTGGAATTGTAACGAAGATGCCAGTGCTGACAATCAGTAAACTTAGAGAAAGAAATTTATAATTAGACGAGTAATTTCTAGAACCTGCAATACCAGGCAAACCGAAAAGTCTCAGCACTTTTAGCATCACAGCTGAAAAAATACAGTGTTTAACAGTTGTTACTTGTCCATAAATTATTCATATCAAGGAACGTCCTATTGTATAAATGAAGTTTACCCTAAAATAGTATGTTACAGTTAACCCTGAATACCATGACTTAAGCATCTGACATTCTAGAAAATTGCTTCAGATTATGTATTCCCTGTTGTTTCAGGAGTACAATAGGTACATGGAAAAAGAAAACATAATCCTGTTGCAGAATGGAGCTCAGATAAAAATTACAGTAAAAGATAATTATGTTACTAGCAAAATGAAACCGCAAACCTTCTCTAACAGTGACAAAATACATATAACAAACAGAAAAGAATGTCATATATCGAAGTGAGGCTTGTGAAAGTTTTGCTGAGGATCCAAAAGTCACAGTTGGAGGTTATAAGGTTTTGCTAAAAGGGTCCAGAGGTTATCTGTGTTTAAGGATCATGAGCTGTGGTACTCTTTACATTCAGAGTACCATTAGGGTAAGAGTTTCAGGATATAATAGTCGGCAGCCTCTTACATTTCAAAGTGCATTAGTAACAACTGTTGTTAGCGAGCAGTGTATTTGCTGACTATGTGTCAGAGTAGAACAATGGATTCTGGTTAGAAACTTACTATATATTGTAATGCAAGCAGATTATTACATGGGGTTGACACCTTTTCAAATATCCAAAGTGGGACATTTTTTATGGAAACGCAAAATTTGGAGGACAAACCATACTCACAACCAAAGCAAAAGACTGGACTTGGCAGTTTTGCCAAACTAAAAGCTAACTCTTGTATACTTTGTTATTTGTGTTGTTTCACAGAATATTAAGGTGATTTAAATACAGAATGAGTCTCTTTTGCAGCTATTAGTGTAAATCTGAGGAATATTTCAGTACATCTGTCATTTTTCATATTTTTGCAGGACACAACTACCCAAATAGGGACTGTCCTGCATAATGAGGGACAGCTGGTAAATCTAATTATTATAGAATTTGTATTTATTTCATTGACCTCTACATGGCATTTACAATTTTCTTTCCACAGTTTTGAGTTCATTTGCAAGTTGTGCTTCATTTTACTTGTATTGTTTAGCAGTTTTGTTTTGTGAAATGTATCACAGAGCACCTGATAATGTATACCTTTATCCTGCTGTTGTCATATTTCTTAAAACTGCCTATAAAGATGAAATAGACAAATCATTTTGTAATGTGCTACCCAAATGACAATGCCAAGTTAAAACATCCTCTTCTATGAAATTTAACTGTAAGTGAAACCAAAACAAGGATATAGTGAAAGGCAAATATTTAAAATGGAAGTTCATCATTTAAAGTGCCCCTGCAGTTTTACATCTTTAATGTAATGCACTATCTGTAAAAAGTGGTATAAAGTAACTTTGTCCACATAATCTTTTGAAGACTGTTTACGTTCTTTATCAATACAGCTTATTTCAGACATGCATGGGTTACCACTGCAAGTTTTTTCTTTCCTGTTTTATTCTAGGCCATTTTGCATCTCTGTCTATCAGACATCAGCTCATCACTACTGTATATGGTCTAGTCAGCTATTCATTAATTCTAGTGATTGTACTAAACATCACCCAATGGGGAAGATACTCCTTTTCCAGTGGAAATTAAGCTTTTGGTGCACCAACATTTTAGGCATCTGACACAGGAGATGAGAACTGACCAGTGGAGAAGCTGACATAGAAACTATACAGGACCACATTTCTGGTAAGCAGTTTAACTTTATGCACCCCTCTATAGCTCTGGCATACATCACCAAAGTGTAGCATACAGTTCCAGCCAATAGCCATTTGAGTTTTTACTATTTCATACAACATGGCTACAGGGCATATGCATTGCTTTGTGTGCCCAAGCATATACCATAAGCCTGTATGTTTCTGAATTATTCCTCTGTTTAGTCTGTAGTGGTGTCTTATTCCATAGGCTGGGAATATACTGAGTTAGAAACTTATCTCACTAATAAGTCTTGTTTATCTCTTGGCATATCTTTCTGTGCAAGTGTTTGTAGAGCCACTGGTTTTGTGAAAAAATAGGAGGTCAAATTGAAATGAGTCTCTCATTCTTTAAAAAGCAAAACACAGGTTACCTCACAGCAGCCAGGAGGCTACTGAGCTTGAGGAGAGACATGCTAATCTACTGACACAGATGAATGATTTAACATCTTTAATTTTTTTTGGCTTGAAACCTTTGGGCCTTTTCAATTTGAGTGATATGTTTGAATTTGTACATACCAAAAGGTGGATTATGTTCAATGATGCACCCTGATAACAGAAGAATACAGTGATAAGATAACTTCTTTGGATCATGAGATCATTTCCTTAGGATATTAACTGGGCTTGATAGAAAGATTTCCTGACTATACTGGAAACATGATAATCAAATTAGAAAGAGAGAAAGAGAGTTATCTTCATAAATAATCAGGTCTCATTTGACCATAGGGGGATTCAGTAAAGCCAACATGATTTTTTTTGTGTGTAGGCATCCTGCCGTGATGCGTACATGGGAGCAAACATATTGAGATTCAGTAAGCATTGCTGAGTGGCACGCATGCACGAGCAAACATGGAAAATTTCATAGCATGCAAATTGCCTCATAAGCAGGTGAATCTCATGCAAATGAGGCAGGCAGAGCAATCCAACAAGCAGAAAGGCATCTGTTCAGTCCCTGTGTCAGTGTCCATAGTGTAAGCAGAATAATTCTGTGTACAGGAGTCTAGACAGACAAAAGGAGATGTAAAACTGTAGAAATATGGACATAAATCCCCTGAAAATGTTATACTAAATACACAGATGAGAAAAAAAATAATTATGGATGTCAGAAGGAGCAAAGGAATAAGTTAAATTAATATATTTTTTAATAATCTTGGCATGTTTGTGCTACACACCACAATGCACAAGTATGCTCAATTGAAAAATTAAAAAAAAAGAATTTTATAATATGTAACAGAAATGTATTATATGACCTTGCGCCAGGTCCCTACAATGATGCATTGCTGCTGTCGCTATGATGATAGGGCTATGAAGCATGTAGTTTCCAGGATGTCAGAATGAGTATGTAGGAAAATGAAGTGGATTTATTGAATAGCAGAAAGGAGTAATCATGTTCGCATATCCCCTTAGCATAGGCTTTTAGACCATGTTGATGTTTACACAGCATGTGGCTGACATCAGGGGTGTGTGTCCTCTCACTTCTAGGCTCTTTTAAGTTTAGGTGTGCATGTTTGCGTTGTGTGCCACCTGGCTGAGCATGTTCATGTGGAAAGACCATCCAGGGGACAGTGATGACACAGGCAGCAAGCTTTAAAACCGGATGTATTCAATTATTAAGTTTGACCTTTGTATAAGCTATGCTGCATGCACACTGAAATAGGGCCATTAAATGATGTTAAGTATATAGCAGGCAGGTGGAATGCATCATAATTAGCCAATCACATATTCTGGACCTACAGCAGAGTTATATAAAACATGCATACACCCTACATTCTGATTTTTCCCTAATACTCTGGACCATTGGATACAGACTTGGGAATTTTAACTGACATAATGCTAGGGGCTGCTGTAGGTCTGCTACATCTGTATGTGCTAGTTGCTGAACTCAGTGCTGCTGTGCTTCTGACAACAAGCCTAGGCAGAAAAGGAGAAGAGTGTTCAGGCCCAGAGTAACCTTCCAAGAGCTACATGATCTGGACATTGTAGAGTGCTACAGGGTGGATAGGGACATACTACAAGAACTCACTGAGCTCTGCCACTCTTAACTCAGATCCAGATCCAACAAAGGGGAACAGATCCCAGTGGAAACAAAGGTATGTGTAGCACTTAGGATACTAGCTGCAGGTACTTTCCAAAGACCAACTGGGGGCATGATTGAGGTGTCACAGTCATCTGCATCCAGGATACTCTATCAGTTCCTGGATGCCATGCTACCACATGCCAGTAAGCACATATCTTTTCCACTCACTCCTGAGGCAGGGGACAGCAATATGCAACACTTCTGCCTTGTAGCACTCTACCCTGAAGTACTGGGTGCCATAGATTTTACTCATGTACACATTAAGGCACCATCCAGTGAGGAGCGTAGAATCTATGTCAGCCGCAAGGGGTACCACTCCATCAACTGCCAGGTTGTGTGCAATACCCAGGGGATTATCCTGAATGCATGTGCTGGCAGCCGTAGCAGTTATCATGACTACCATATCTAGCACACATCACAGCTATACCACATGGCCAGTTACTGGGGGATGCTAGCTTTGCCATAGAACCATGGATGATGACACCCATCAGAAATGCACACACACGCATGGAAGACTGCCATAATGAGGCACATGCACAGACTAGGAACATCATAAAGCATGTGTTTGGGCTTCTGAATTCATGGTTCCGGTGCCTAGATATATTTGGTGGAGCCTTGCAGTACTCTCCAGCCACATGTGCATGTATGTTCACAGTATGTGTTATGCTACACAATCTGATCCTGTGGAAACAACTGCAGCAGGATCAGCAAAGGGAAGGTATACACAGCCCCCCACCACTGCCTAGGTCACCATAGCCACAGTCACAGGAGGACTCGGAGGAGGAACCTCTTGTTGACGTCCCTGTACGCAGACATAGGCATGCTCAGGACACCCTGGCTTTGCCTAAGAGACAATGCATAGCACATTTACTGACAACCTAGGGACTTAGGGACTGAAACCTTATGCCTACTCACATATGTATGTTAGAATTGATGCCAGATAACCTACACAACCTGTACCTATCCATGTACTGGCTGTGTACTGCTTACAAAAGACAGAGTCAGCCCTGAACTACAGTTCTGTCAACTGCTGGATTCACAAGGTAAGTCTCTAACCTACACAGTACTTGTAAGGATTATTATGATATGGCATTGTATGTATGGATCTGCTACATTTATGCAAGTATTTATAGTGGGCTAGTTGGACAGAAGTAACATCCAGATGAGATTACAGATACCGATTCTACTATCATGTGTCCTTTAATATTTACTAGGCCTCATGCATGGAATATTCAGTACATTAATCAAAGGAGATGTTACACAGTGGGGTTACATTATATTCGGACTACTGCATATCCCAGCAGAACATGCAGTGTTGCTCCTCCACCTCAACACAGCTGTGTTCCCTTATAACTGCTTTAACAGTAACTCATCAATGGTATATCAGCAGTCCGAGGAGTCTCAGGTCAGTAACATAGAGATTTCTCATAAATTCAATGTCTTACTTAATGCAAGAATGGCAATGTACATATTTATGTTGTTAATTGTGTCATGAATTACCCTTCACTATCAGACTTCTTGTGTGGCTCAGTGGACTAGGGAAGGTAGCATATGTGATGACATTGATGGTTCTAATCTAGAAGTATCCACTTTTTTGGATGTGAGGTATTAATATGTTGTGTTTTACAGACTGTCAGTCTGTGTGTGGTGTAATATTAATATCTGACACATATTCATTACATGAGACATATGTAGAATGTTGTACACAATGTGAGTGAAGTGCAACACTGCAGAAACAGGGACAGATGTCATTGTCTGTAACACACAAAATCCTGGACTGGAGTACGGGTAGGTTTAGGCTGGAGTCAGTTTATATGTAGTGAGAATCCCACTGGACATGCTCATACACTTAGTTAAAAAGAGTGCAATTCTGTTGCTACTTGCACAAAATGACCTGTTATTTATAGATATGTCCATACATACATACATATATGTATACATATTTGTCTGTCACTATCTGTCTCATATCTATCTATGTATATGTATATATATATATATATATATATATATATATATATATATATATATATATATATATATACCTATATATAACTATATAGATATATATCTTAGATATATATATTTTTTAAATACTCACTTTCCCCTCTTGCCCTGTACTGTGCAGGCTGTTGGCTCCCCTTAAAGTTTTCGTCCCTGCTGAATTATTTTCCACCCCAGGTGTCTCACAGTCCTCAGCGTGGCTTCTCACCCATGAAAGAACATCTCTAAAGGACTCCTGCTGTGCTTCATTTATAGTCATATTAAATCTGTGCTTCAGATTTAATATCAAAGTTTTTCATCCCTGCTGAATTATTTTCCATCCTAGGTGTCTCCCAGTCCTCAACGTGGCTTCTTGCCTGTGAAAGAACATCTCTAAAGGACTCCTGCTGTGCTTCATTTATAGTCATATTAAATCTGTGCTTCAGATTTAATATCAAAGTCTATGTATCTCATTGTATTTTAGCCATTATAATCTTCTTGTGAAATTTTTGTTTAACTACCTGGCAAGCAGCAGCTAGCAGCCTACCACGGATTTTTGATCCCTCTGTCTACCTTCCTAGTCCCTTTGCACTTCCCCTGAAGTCCCTGAGATCTAGCCTTGTAAATACCTGATTTGGCTTCTATGTGGCAGCATTTCCTACTGTTTCTCTGTACCCTATTGTATCGCAATACTTTTGTTTAAATAACACAGCCCTGTTTCCAACCTCAATTTCCAGCCACCATTCCCTTTAAACACTTCTCTGCTCTGTTCAACCTCTAGTCTCTAGCAAACCTCTTTTCAACTCAAATTCTGAGTGCCTTCCCTATAGTCTACTCTCCTCAGCTCTGTTCCCTCGATTCACTGATACACTCTCTGGTTTCTCCTCTGCTTTGGCTCTACCCACTCTGTTCACCCTGCGGGCTCACTCCACTTCCCTACCCTACCCCCAATTCCCATCCACCCCCCAGTGGTCCTAGCCATATACCTCTCTAGTCACTCCTACATCACCCTTTGTTCAATCCCAACCCACATCTCACTAAAGGTATTCCTGCCATTTTATATCATTCCTCCCACTTCATAACATACCTCACTTATTCACTGTCTACCTTCAACTTCTTCATTACAATGCCTATTTCACCCATATCAGCATACCTCAAACCCCTACTCCTATTCTCAATTGTTCCTTTCCTTTTCCTTCCCTATATCCTAACTGCTTATGAACATCTTAGCTACTCTAATTTCCACCAGCCCTCTAAACAAAAATCCCTTCCAGCTTTATCAGACACCCTTAAACACATTAACATAACATCCACAACCAACTATCTCCTCCCAAAGTATCATAGTGTTATCCATATTATCTATAAACACTACCAAGTCAAAAGAACCCATAACATATAGAATCTTTCCCTAATTCACACATTTAGACTACACCAACACCTCCTACTGGATGGTGACATTCATCCCAATACTGGCCCTACCAATAATGGTCCTCCTAACCCAGTTAGACCCTCTCCTTCTTCTTTTCACACCCCTACAAGACGTCCTAACTCCCTCTTCATAGCTCACCTAAATATACGAAGTGTAAATAATAAAGTGACTCACCTTCATGCTCTACTGGATGTTCATGACTTTGACATCCTATGCCTAACTGAAACATGGTTAAAACCAGCAACCAAAGACTATGAAATCACCCCTCCAGGATATAGTATTTTAAGAATGCATCACCTTAACAAGAAGGGTGGGGGCGTAGCCTTAATATACAAAGCAGGGCTCCAATTTACTCTATTAGATACCCACCAGCCATCTGATACCAATACTGAAATTCCCATCTCTAAGCTACAACTAAATACTAGTAAGTCCATCTACATTATTTGCTCATATTTTCCTCCAGGTAATAACACCCCCCTCCCTAGAAAATCTCCTTAGCTGGCTTTCCAATAACTACCCACAAGAAACCATACTGCTAGGTGACTTTAATATAGACTGGAATACCTGTAATACTGATAACCCAACTAACCATATAAACCTACAAGGCTTCTCCCAAACTATCACCTCACCCACTAGAATCCATAAACCTACCAATAAAGAAAGTACCTTAGATTGGATTCTAATAAATACTCACTCCCCAACATATATGTCAGGCATCCTGCCAAATGGCATTAGTGATCACTCATTAACTTATATAATTAGACAAAAGAGTAATATTCCTTACCCTTCAACTTCCAGAACAACTCGCTCCAATAAACATTTCAACCCTGAACACTTCCAAAATGAACTTAGTGTATGCAACTGGTCACCCCTAAAACACTTCCAGCTAGAGGAGGCAGTGGCATACTTCAGTTCTAAGTTCCTAGAAATCTTGAACTACCATGCCCCCTTTTGCACTCTTAGAAACAGAACAAAAACATCTCCATGGCTCACTAAGGAAACTAAGCAAAGAATTCTATTAAGAAACAAAATTTGGGCCATATGGCGAACTTTTAAAGACCCATCTGATCATTTAAAATTTAAACAACTTCGAAATTCTACTAAAGCATCAATACTATTAGATAAAAGAAACTTCTACTTTTAACTTCAACAGACCAATCAACACAGAATGCAAAAATTCTGGTCAGGTATCAATAGACACCTACATCCAGGCAACTCTAAGACACCAACCCATCAGGTATTTCCCAAGAGACTCCCAAACAAATTGCTGATACCTTTAATATCTTCTTTACTGAAGCCATCCAGTCACTTGCTAACTCTCAACCTCCTGTATCCTCTAATCTACCCACCGCCTTAACTAACTCTTCACCTACTTTCCAACTACAACCTGTCCCTACATCCCTCATCTGCAACCTTCTTCAAAAACTCAAACCTTCTACCCCCTCTGCTGACCTCATACCTGCTAAATATCTGCAAATAGCAGCTAAAGTTTTAGCTTACCCTATTTCTATCCTAATAAATAGAACCATAACAGAAGGTACCATCCCATCCATATGGAAAGTCTCCCATATAATCCCCCTACACAAAGGTGGCAACTCAACAGAAATTTCTAACTTTCGTCCAATTGCCCTTCTCTCTCCCATATCTAAAATCATGGAGAAATGCATTCACTGTCAACTGTTAGACCACCGTCTCCAAAATAGACTATTAGCTAGCTCTCAGCATGGCTTTACATCCTTCCATAGCACCACTACTGCCCTCCTATCATTTTCTGACCACATTAACAAAAACCATAGCAATAACACCCTGTCCTCTGCAATCTTTATTGATCTCTCAAAAGCATTTAACATGGTTAACCATGAGCTACTGTTGAATATTCGTAAGTCCTTCTCACTTGATACTCAAGCACTTCAATGGTTCAAGTCCTACTTAGATAACAGGAAACAAGCAGTGCTTTGCGACACCAATCTATCCACCCATCTTCCTGTCACCCTTGGTGTACCCCAAGGTTCTATTTTGGGCCCTCCTCTATTGTCCATCTTTATAAATGATCTAACTATAAGTATCCCCCAAGCTATATGCATACAATACACAGATGACTCCACAATAATATGCTCAGCTACAGGTCCATCTGAACTGCAGTCCCTCACCCAAAATGTGTTTGAACTAGTAGAAGAATGATTTTTTACAGCGTTGTCTTCTCCTTAACCCCAAAAATACTAAACTATTGCTCTTTACTCCTACACAAAAGTCCACCCCAGTTGACCTCATTATTAAATCTAATAATGGCACAGTCATATCTCAGGACACTACCACCATTTGTTAGGAGTAACTATTGACAACAACCTTAACTATGATACTCATATCAATACCACAATAAAATCAGTTAACCAAAAACTAGGCTCCCTCTATAGAATTAAACCCTTCCTTACTCCCATAGCTAGAAATATTATTGCCCACACCCACCTTATCTCAGCTCTCTTCTATGTCTCTCCTATATACACAAATCTATCTAAAAGCAACCTCAATAAGCTGGCAAGCTCCTACAATAACATTGCCGGATTTGCTACCAGCTCCCCTTTCAAAACCCACCACTGCCAAAATCTAAAGCAACTGGGTTGGCTGGAACTGTGTAATCAAATTCTATTCCACCAACTGATTATCACCCATAAAACCCTTCATCATCTAGGTAACACACCAATTCTCATGAGTCTAATCAGCCCATATAAAAATCTCACAAACCTACGCTCAGCAAATAAACTGCTGGTATCTAGACAAAAACCCAACAATAAAGCAGGAGATTCCCTTTTCTCTAACACTGTGGGAAAAAGTTGGAACCTTCTTCCTGTTGAACTCACATCTCTTTCTTCGACTGCACTATTCAAAATGAAACTCAAATTATACCTTACAACCCACTGGCTATGTCCTTGTACTTACCCTGACTAAGATCTTTCTTCCTTTTCTCCTAGGTTATAGCAACAATTTACTACTCACTTTATAGCCACTTTAAGACCACTACCTTCTAAATTAGACATATTGTACCCTTGAAAGACTGTATGGTTATTTCACGGCCTTATAGCTGAGTCACTGCCCTTAACTAATTATCCCAGTCTTGTTTATAACTATTCTATTCCACTGTGCCATATTTATAACTTTCTTTTGTGAATCTCCCACATCCTTCTGAATACTCTTTTCTTCTACTATTATTTGGTCAACAAAAAATAAAAAAAGGGATTTTCTGATTTTTTTTTTTGCTATTATCTATCATGAATGCTAAGTTACCATCTAACACCTGTTGTGTCTGACAAGTGAACTGTAACTGAAGTTGTAATGTTTTGTTTGTTCTTGTTTTTTATATGGAGCTTTTCTCCCCGGGCCTCTACTGAAAATGGACATATAACCAGTTAGATTAGCCCGGTCAACAAATGTAAAATAAAATAAAATAAATAAATAAAATAAAATATACCTCTCTCTATGAATATATATATATATATATATATATATATATATATATATATATATATATATATATATATATATACATACATATGTATATATATATATATATATATATATATACACACACACACACACACACACACACACACACATATAAAAATGTACGGCACTGTCTCTCCCCATATATCTACATAACACACACACACACACACACACACACACACACACACACACACATATATATATATATATATATATATATGTGTGTGTATATATATATATATATATATATATATATATATATATATATATATAGTTTCACTTCATAAACACAAATTGCTGAAATAATAAATTTCAGAAATTTATATCCCTGAAGTCGAAACTTCAAAATAACGAAAGTGCATAAGAGCGAATAGGACTATGTTGAATTTGCATGTATGCATGTACGTTATGTTGCCGAAGTGTTTGGCTGGGATGGTGTCTGCAGTTTAAGGTAAGTGAGTGTGCGTGAGTGTTTTTCTAACTTGTATGAGTGGGTTAGGGTAGGGAGGTGGAGGTATAATTGTGTGTGTTGGCTGTGTGTGATTATTTTTTTCTTTACTGTTTGTGTGTTCTCGGAATTAGTATATATAAGTGGGGAGGTGGAGGGGTGCACGGGAGCTTGTCCCCCTGCATTTGTGTAGTGTAGGTGTGTATCTGTGGGGTGTTTTGTTGTATTGAATTGTTTTGTGGTGTGGATGTTATGGCTTGTGTGCTGTATTGTGTATGTTTGATGTTTTGGTTCCGTGATTGTGAAGTGTCAGTGTTGTGATGGTTTTGACTTTATACTGTCAAAATGCTGAAATTCGATATTTCAGCATTTCGGTAATATGAAGTGAAACCATATATCTATATCTATATATCTATATATATATATATATATAGATATAGATGTATTGATATATATAGATATAGCTATCATATATACACACACAGCTACATTTATATACATAAATATGTGTATGGATGTCTGTATTGTCGTACATAGCCTGATAATTGTGAGTTATGCTGCACTATCACACATATATAAGGTTGCTTAAAGGATCCAAAGGGCTCAACAGTACATAATGCACTTACTTACAGACCCCTGTGCCTGCTGGATGTCACCACACATACAACAACAGGTGAACAGGTGGTGCAATGTATAATTTTGTGTATGTACTCATTGACAGGGCACATTATTCCTCACCACAGGCTTGCCCAACCAAATGCAAACAGCCACATATGGCCAAAGTAGCAACTGTAACCACATAGCTAGGATAAATAAAAGTTATCTGACTGCTCAGGTACTAGATGCAGATAACAGGAAGAAGCAATAGCACTCTGCAGGCCACATACACTGTCCAAAGCAAACCTAGTTTATGTAATCCATATGTATTTTTCCTGCAGTCATACATAAAATAGACTTAAGTTGTGGTGCATGCAATAAGTACTGTGATCTATAGTGTGTTCTAATTTCACTCCTGGTTACTCATTGTGTGTTCATAGGTTCATAGATGTGTACTAGACAAATGGCCCTGGAGCCTTTATAAGTGCGTTTGTGTGTGTGTGTGTGTGTGTGTGTGTGTGTGTGTGTGTGTGTGTGTGTGTGTGTGTGTGTGTGTGTGTGTGTGCGCATCTCCCTGTAGAACAGCTGGGAATCCCTCATTGAGTACCAAACAGCAATGCTGGTGCCACCCTCCAAGCTGCTCTCTTGTACAAGGCCTGCTGATGTCATATACGTTAAGGCTCTGGAGTGCATTGCATAGGATGAAATTCCTTAAGATTCCAAGAGCAGGATAAGTTATTTCTTACACTTATTTCACTGAACTGCACTTCTGAAATGCTTATAATTGTGCTATACCATTGATCTACTATATGTTGCACTGTTATAAAGCTTTTTTTATTGTTTCATTGCATTTATGTACTGTTTTATACTGTTTTAACATTACTTAACTGTAAACTGCTTTTTCATACTGAGAGTTGTATTTTCTGTTTGTGAGTGCTCTAGCCGAGCTTTTCTGTGCATTTTTGTCTGTTTACAGTTAAAAACATTCTTGAGTCTGCTCCTTGATCTGTTTAAAACTTTCATTTAGTGGCTACAGCTAAGAACTGTAATTTTTCCTACCCACCCTCCCTAGTGTTGTGTGTTCTTGTACTTGGTGGCTTTGCAGTTGCCCACCCATACTGTATATTTGATCTGTGACACTCCTCCCAGTCTAGTGTCATTAGTTCACTCAATCTAATAGAGAACATTTGTGAAGGCCAACCCACTCAGATTCTTAACGTTGATTTAACTTCTATTCCAGCTTTCTCCATTTCCACTTTACTGGAAAAAAAATTCTAAGCTTGCTTCCCCCCTTTCCTGTGGCAGATCAGATATGGATTTGCTGTGTCCAGGACTGTTTGTGAGCTCCTAAGCCCCCCCCCCGACTTAACTGGGGTTAAACTATTCCTGGTGCCATAAAGTCTGTTCTTCAAAATTTCCCTTGCAACTAGCCAGCTTTTTAGTTTTAGCACTTATCTGTTTCTTCGATCTCAGCACTTGTTCTGAACTCATTGTAAGCACTAAATAAGTTACAAATTACTACAGCACTCAACGTTCCTCACTTGTCTAGAGAAAAACAGTTTTTAGTACCTAATAAATAAGCACCTATTCAGGCATGTCTAAAGGTCAGCTCCCGGTGTTTTCTCCTGTCTGCCTGATGAAGCTGGGCATCTTGGGGCAATGCAGCAATTGCCTCATGTACACAGACAACCCTCTCCTCCTACCACCCAACACTACGACCTGTGAGAGATGCACTTATATAGCCAAACTAGAAGCAAAGCTCTCTTCACCAAAGACTGGCCTAGATAGTCAAGAGGAGAAGGTAAACACTTGCACCGCACCACACTCATCACATAGTCCCTCAAAACCTACACCACCAAAACACACACACAGAAGCACAAAACACACACCTACATTCACGGAGGCTCTCAGTACAAATCTGCCCAAACAACAGAGACCTCCAAAGCAGAAATGCAAGCAACCTCCACCCCCATAAAAACCCAAATGACACATAGCCCACATACTCAGTGTGCCACTCAACTACAGCCCATAAGGCATAACGTACCCAACACTCTAGTCGTAGGTGACTCTATAGTCAGGCACACTGATGTTCCACTCACCAGGCTAAACAAGGAAAAAGTTACTGTCAGCTGCCTGTCTGGTTACAGGATCTGCCATATAACGCATGCACTCAGGTCACTCCACAACAAGTACAAATATGACTCTGTCATTGTCCATGTTGGTGTGAATGACCTGAGACATACCTCCCTGGACTACATAAAAAGAAACATGGAGGAGCTCTCCGATCTTGTAGCCCAGGCCAGTATGAGCCTAGCCATGAGTAGCATCCTGCCATCACCCAGAATGACACCACAGTACAAGGACAAAATGATTTACTTTAACAATTGGCTAAGCTTCTGGTGTCATTCTAAGGGAATCCAGTATCTGTCTGCCTGGGATGACATGATGGACAGACCATGCTGCTTTGCCAGAGATGGCCTGCACCTGTCGCCCTTGGGATTCTGGATACTGGCAAAGGCTCTTGTCACCCCTATAGTGCCTTTTTTTAGGCAAGGTTCAAATGACAAATTCACCACCGTAACAGGTACAAGCAAACAAAATCTGAGGGTAATGCTACTCAATGCTAGAAGTCTAAACCTTAAAATGCACTCACTCGAGGCACTCCTTAAAATGAAGAACATTGACATCTGTGCAGTGACAGAGACCTGGTTCAAAGCTCCAGAGAGCACCCCTGCATTACCAGGCTATAATTCATACCACACCTTTCGGCCACCAAACCCAGACCGAAACACTAAAGGTGGGGGAGTGTCCATATTCATTAAGGATATTCACACATCCAAGCTAGTTGCTCAGCATAATGCATCCGAGATTATCCAAGTTCAACTAACTCTGGGCAAAACCGCAATCCAGATTGTAGCTTGCTACAGAACCCCCACCATGCCCCAGGATTCCCACTCCTCTTTTTTTTATACACTGGAAAATATTAAGGTACAACCCAACACTCTAATAATGGGTGATTTCAACTACCCTACCATTAACTGGGAAAACTACTCATGTACCAACTCTTTTGCTCAATGGTTTCTGGAAATCATCAATTCCAACGCCTTGGATCAACTTATCCACACCCCCACCAGGGGCAGCAATATCCTAGACCTGGTCATCACCAACATGGGTGACTGGTGTTCCACACCAGAGGTCAGCTCCTTGTTGGTCAGATCCGACCACAAGCTAATCACCCTAGACATCCACATCCCGCTCCCACCCCCATTAGGAAAACAACCGTAAAAAATTTCTCCAAAGCCAACTTCACGCTTCTTAAGACAGAAGTGACAAACTTCACAACACCCACGCAGATGGACAATAGAGGTATGACTGCTGAATCCTACACAAATGCACTTTATAAGCACTTACACGAGTGCATGGATCATGCTATCCCTAACAGACCCAATATGCTATCCTCCAAAAAAAGGAAACCAATCTGGTGGTCTTCTGCCATAAACAAACTCTACAACAGAAGAAAGAAACTGTTGCAAAAAAGAGTAAAATCCCACAATTGGAGGAACTCCCTGGTCAGCCTCAGTAAGAAGCTGAGATCCCTCATAAAATCCTCCAAAGCTACTTATGAAAACAAAATTGCCACTGATTCTAAAGACAACCACAAAGCATTCTATAGCTATGTCAAAAATCTCAATGGCAACACTCATATCTGCTCACCATGTTGGTGATGACCAGGTCTAGGATATTGCTGCCCCTGGTGGGGGTGTGGATAAGTTGATCCAAGGCGTTGGAATTGATGATTTCCAGAAACCATTGAGCAAAAGAGTTGGTACATGAGTAGTTTTCCCAGTTAATGGTAGGGTAGTTGAAATCACCCATTATTAGAGTGTTGGGTTGTACCTTAATATTTTCCAGTGTATCAAAAAAAGAGGAGTGGGAATACAGCACAATGACACTAAATATACAGAACCAACTGATATTGCCAACATCCTGACAGATAGGTTTAGTGCTAACTTTATCCCCCCTCTCACCCCCTAAAGGGCCCATCTTTATACCAGAAGAATGCAAGGTTCCTGTAATCATGGCTGCACAGTTAAAAACCTCACTCTCCAAAGCCAAGAACACAGCATCCATGGGACCTGACAACATCCCAAGCTGCCTTCTACATGAACTACAGAATGAACTGGCACCCCAACTAAGTACCATGTTCAATTATAGCCTCACCTCAGGTTTGTGCCCATTGAATGGCACACTGTGACAGTTATCCCACTCCACAAAGGGGGGCCACAACAGACCCCCGGGAACTACCGCCCCATTAGCCTGATGAGCCTCGTCTGCAAGGCCATGGAATGTATCATCATGGAACTCATAAACAAAGGCATTGGAGATCTCCAAACTCTGGACCCCACATAGTTTGGGTTTATAAAAGGCAGATCATGTCTCCTAAACCTGATAGACTTCTTTGATGTAGTCAACAAAGCCATAGATGAGGGTAAAATGGTTCACACAGCCTATCTAGATCTTGCCAAGGCGTTTGACACCATCCCCCACTCTGGAATTATAGATAAACTCACTAAACTAGGTATAAATCCCTAAGTCACAAGATGGGTTGCCAACTGGCTTACTGACAGAACCCACACTGTGAAAGTAGTAGACTCAAAATTAGACTTCAGTCCAGTGACAAGTGGAGTACCACAGGGTTCAGTCCTGGGTCCTCTCCTGTTTGTTATCTACTTCTCTGAAGTACAGGCTAACACAGAAGGTCTTTGGCTAACTAAATTTGCACATGACTCAAACTAGGAGCCATAATCAAAACTCCTATCGATGTGGACATTCTACCAAAGGGCCTCACTGAGACAGATGCCTGGTGTCAAAGACATGGTCTGAAGCTCAATGCCAAAAAGTGCATTGTCATCCCCTTTGGTAAAAACTCTGTACCCATGAACTACCATATAGGCGGTAGTCTACTTAACACCGAAAGTGTGATAAGAGACCTTGGGACACAGGTGGTCAGTAGTCTCTCCTTTGATAATCACATCGCCACAGTGGTCAGGAAATCCTTTTACGTGGCACACCTCATCACAAAAGGTTTCTCATCCAGAAAAAAAGAGGTCATTGTTCCCCTCTACTCATCACTCATTAGACCCATTATAGAGTACAAAGCCCCTTTTGGTATGTACCCCACAAGACATCTACAACAACAACTGAAAGGCCGCAAAAATACCTCACAAAGAGGATTACTGGCCTCAAACAGATGCCTCACGCAGAACATCTCAAAAAACTCCAGCTTTACTGTCGCATATCACCTACTCAGTGGTGATCTCTGCCTAACATACAAAGCTATGTCAAACCCAGAGCTGTTGGACATGCTCCACTTAAAGAAATCCCAATCCCTCCAAGCTACACGCTCTAGGGACCTAAACCTTGTCACCACAATAAACAGAACATGCTGGAGAGATAGATTCTTGTCCCAGAGACTTCCCATACTCTGGAACAGACTACCTATCTATGTCAAACAGAGCTCCTCATTAGCACTCTTCAAGAAAAATCTTGATGATTGGACGGGTAATAGGAAATTCACCCCGGGGATCACTTCTGTGGTTCTGCTTGACAGGGGCACAGGAAAATAATTTTCTTGGGTGGCAAAAGCCAGGGTACCTTTTTGGCTAGGCTTGTATAGGCCCTAGGGCCAATAGTCTAGTACCTACCTATAAACCTAAGAACCTATGAACCAACTGCTACTCTAATAGTAGACTTAAACCATGGTGCATACAATAAGTATAGTGATTTATAGTGTGTTAGAATAGATAGGTAGGGTTCTAATCTCACTCCAGGCTATTCAGTGTGTGGGTGTGTATCTCCATGAAAAACAGATGAGAATCCCTCATTGAATACCAAACTGCAATGGTGCTGTACTTTTTGGCCCTGTAAGTCGGTCCCACCCTCCAAACTGTCCTCTTCTACAAGTTCTGCTGATGTCATATACCTTAAAACTACCAACTGCCATGCTAATAGCAAACTTAAGCTGTGGCACATGTAATACATGTTGTGATCTATAGTGAATTAGACCTAGATAGGTAGGGGTCTACTCTTACTCTAGGCCATTTTGTGTGTGTGTGTGTGTGTGTGTGTGCATACATCTGCCTGCAAAACAGCTAAGAATTTCTCATTGAGTACTAAACTGCAATGGTACTGAACTGTTTGGATTTGTAAGTTTGTCCCACCCTCCAAACTATCCTCGTCTACAAGGCCTGCTGATGTCATATACCTTAAGACTACCAACTACCATGCTAATGTCAGATGTAAGCCTTGGCACGTGTGATAAGTACTGTGATCTATAATGTGTTAGACTAGATAGGTAGGGGTTGTAATCTCAGTCCAGCCCATTCAGTGTGTTTGTATCTCTGTCCAAAATAAATATGATCACCTCAGTGACTTATAAAGAAGTAGGGTTTTGCAGTATTTTGGTTGTAGCAGGTGATGTGGGCCTCCAAATGCTTAACTACAACAAGGTCTGCTGATATCATCAAGCATAAGATGTCCTAAAGAAATAGTAATAGCAGACTTGAGGATTAGCATGTGTTTCACCTACTATGATCTGTAGTGTGTACCATTAGATAGGTAAGTGTTCTAATCTACTTGCAGCCAACTTGAAGCATGTATGTGCTGTGCCATGTCCTGTAAACATTAATTGAAAGTGGTGCTATCCTCAATGTAGCCAGGTTTGTGTGTGTGGCTGTTTGAGCATTTTACATCAGCTTATGGATTCATAGGATCTTTGAACTTTAGTAGCCTATTAGCCATATATCCTTCACAATCCTAGCCAGGTTTTTACCCTTATCTACAAGATCAGCACATATTGCCCCTGTCCACAAGGGACACAGGCAGATGTCCTGTGATGAAATGACAGTCAACCAGCCAATCATACAGATGACATCTGATGAGGCCCAATGAGGTGCTTTGTTTGTTATTAGGCAGGATTCTGTTTCAAAGGTGTGTTAAAGTCTGCTAGACAGATCTATCCCAACAGCATGTATTTGTAATGTCACATACCAGGTTAATACCTTTACAGTGAGTAATCTGTGTATCATGCCACCTACAGATATGCAGAATTTCCAATCAAGCAGGGTCACACATTCCCCGTATGCAAGGCAGAGATCACCTCTGTGTAGTCTATATGTCACAGGCTACAATGACAGTGATTTCAGATGATCCTCTTTGAACAGATACTAAAGACATGAAGTTCTCTTGTGAGGGAACATTGTGTTGTGTGCAATTGCTGCTTGGAAAGGTACATTACCAAATGGCCATTGCACTCAAATATTGACAAGCTGAGGGAAGAGTACATGGAGCTTATAAGTATGTCAATTTTGGATGTGTGCCCTCAGTTATGACATATAATTTCTGTCTTACCACAAGGGAGATATGGTGATCTTAGGTACATTAGGTATAAACCTGTGTGGCCAGGCCTGTGTGCTCAGGCCTTTCACTCTTAAGTATGTACACCAGATGTTGCTACTGATGTGCTACTTACTAGGAACATAGGTGTTACTGATGGAAATTATACTACATATATATTTGCATTGAGTTTATGGCCATTAGTATGTCAACAGGCACTTGTTCATCAGTAAAAAAAATGAACAATCACTCAACCAGTAACCAGATCTCCCCAAGACAATCAGGACAGCAGATCCAAGGAAAAACATTAAAGGCTATTTTTTTCCTTGGATCTGCTGCCCTGATTGTCTTGGGGAGATGTGGTTATTTGTTCATCAATAGCTTTTTGTAGGATATTGACATAACTGACAGATTCTATGACCGCTCACCGTTTGCAGGCATCAGGCAATGTTGTCAGCCCAGACATTTGGTCTTCACTTGTATCATGGCTAAATAGATTCCAAGGAGAATAGGACCCAGGACTTGAGCCCTGTTGAACACAGCTGCTTAAATAGCAGCTACTGGAGATGGATTCCTCTATTTTGTGTATGTGTTCCATCAGTGAACCACTTAGTGACCCCCATAATGATATTATCATGGATGCCTAAATGGTTGCTTTTGTCAATGATGCCTGAGTGGGGGATAGAGTCACACAGCTTGGCTAAGTCCAGGGAGTTGTATACTCTTATGTCCCCTAGCCCAGGTCCTTGGTGACTGCCTCAGACATGTCCACCAGGTTTAACAGCCATGATGTTCCTGTCATAAATCCAAACTGTGTACAGTCAACTGTTTGTAGATTATATATATGTTTGCTGATCAGCTCCATGATGATTTGACCCATGGACTTACAGATATGGATACTCAGGCAAATAGGTCTATAGCTCCAGTGGTCGGGGGATGCACCACCTCTGTGCAAGGAGATAACAGTTGCCATTGTCTAGTCAGCAGGGATGCAGCCAGTGGTTACAATATGATTGCAAGGAGTTCCCAATTGTGTTACTAATCCTTATTGGATCCCATGTAGGATGCAACCTGAGATGTTAGCATGTCCAATAGATGCTGTGTATTCCCCATATAGAGGCCAGTTACAATCTTGTCTATAGATATAGAAGGTATGGGACAGGTTGTAGGAATGTCATGTGGCACATGTGGTACAGACAGAGGAGTGATGTTGATGCAGAACCTGTGGGACAACAGGATAGCCAAGAGTACAGACCCATTATATGTGGTATCATTAAGTTTGAGCTCACTGACAATCTGAGCCTTTCCTCTGAGGTTACACATGTGACTAACTGTGGGTTGTGGTTCTATTTTGTGGGAGAGGCTAATTTTGTCAAATATTGTTTCTGAATAATGTCACAACAACACTATGTGCTTGTTTTAGCTGAGGAGGGTGTGCCTCCATTTTAGGGAGTACCCTCACCCCAACTGTCAGACAGCAATGTCCACCTCCTATTGTATAGCCTGCTAATGGCAGTTGCACACCAGTCAGATTTGCTGTGCCATGAGGAGCTCATTTTCCTCTTGTCAGGTACAGCCCAGTGTATGCAGTTGTACTGCTGCTTACATAAAGCATAGGTGTAGAGCTCTGCATACTTGCCTGTCCCATCTGAGGAGGGAGGTGCAGTCAAGTTATGCAAACCATCCCATAGGAGGTAAAAAATTGCTTTGTTGAAATATAATTTTGCATTTTTTGCAAGAAGGGGTTTAGGTCTGATACTTAGTTTAATGACACTGATCTGTGATCAGATCTCACCAGGGATGACCTCACAGTGGGGGCTGCAATGGTCACCCATACTGGTAAACACATAGGTTCATAGGTGTGTACTAGGCTAATGGCCCTGGAACCTTTACAAGCCTAGCCCCAAAAAATTGCCCAGGCATGGTTCCACCTGATGTTAGTTCACAGTGCCCCTATCGAGTAGGGTAACTGGAGTGACCCCTGGGGTGAACTTTCTGTTACCCATCCACTCATCAAGATGTTTCTTGAAGAGGGCTGGTGAGGTGCTCTGCTTGACATGAATGGGAAGCATATTCCAGAGTATGGGCAGTCATTGGGAAATGAACCTGTTCCTCCAGCATGTTCTGTTAATTGTGGTAATGAAGCTGTGATCTCTGGAGCATGTGGCACTGGGTGACTGGGATTTCTTTAGGTGTAGCATTTCAAGTAGGGCTGGGTCAGACATGGCTTTGTAAGTCAAGCAAAGATCACCTCTAAGTAGCTGATAAGAGACCGAGAACAGCTGAAGTTTCTTGAGTTTGTCCATGTAGGACATGTGTTTAAGGCCTAGGATCTTTTTTTGTGAGGTACTTTTGTGGCCTCCCCAGCTGTTGCAGGTGTTTGGTCAGGTACATACCAAATGGGGCATTATATTTCATGATTGGTCTAATGAGGGATGAGTAGAGAGGGATGATGACCTCTTTCTTCCTGGATGAACCTTTGTTTATAAGATGTGTCACGTAGAAGGACTTTCTGACCACAGTGGCAATGTGGTGGTCGAAGGTGAGGTGGCTGTTGACCTGGGTACCCAGATCTCGTATGACCCCTTCAGTGTTCAGTGGGCTCCCATCAACTTGGTAATTCTTGGGAACTGAGTTTTTTCCAAACGGGATGATAATGCATTTTCTGGCTTTAAACTTCAGGCCATGATGCTGACACCAGTCATTGGTCTCAGAGAGGCCCTTTTGTAGGATGTCTACATCACTTGGGGAGTTGATAATGACTCCTAGCTTACAGTTATCAGTGAGTGTGGTAAGCCAGAGTCCTTCTGTGTTATCCTGGACTTCTGAGTAGTAGATGACAAACAGGAAAGGGCCCAGGACCGAGCCGTGTGGGACTACACTCATGACTGGTCGAAAGTCTGACTTGGAATCCACAACTTTCACTCTGTGGGTCCTGTCTATGAGCCAATTTGCAACCCACCTAATGATATAAGGGTTGATGCCTAGTTTGTTGAGTTTATCAATGATATCTGAGTGGGGAATGGTCTCAAAGGCCTTGGCCAGGTCGAGGTAGGCTGTATGAACTGCCTTACCCTCATCCATAGCCTTGGTGACTGCCTCAAAGAAGTCAACCAGGTTCAGTAGGCAGGATCTCCTCTTGACAATGCCAAACTGTGCGGGGTTAAGAGTGTGGAGATTGCCTATATCTTTGTTAAGTAGGTCCATGATGATGCGCTCCATAGCTTTGCATACCAGAATCATCAGGCTAATGGGGCAATAGTTACCAGGGTCTGTAGTTGTTCCCCCTTTATGGAGCGGGATGACTGTAGCAGTGTGCCATACGTTAGGGACATAGCGGTAAGGCTGTGATTAAACAGGGCACACAGATGTGGTGCCAGTTCATTTTGTAGCTCATGTAGGATGCAGCCAGGGATATTATCAGGTCCCATGGATGCTGTATTATTGGCTTTGGACAATGCAGCTTTTACCTGTGCCACAGGAATGGTGGGTACCAGGCTTTCTTCTGGTATTGTGATAGGGCCCTTGGGGGGAGATAGTGGCAAAATTGGCACTGAATCTGTCAGACAGTATGTTAGCTATATCTGTTGGCTTAGTATAGGAGGTGTCAATGTGCAATAACTCAGAGCAAATCTGGGTATTACCTTGGAGGTTTTTCATATAGCTACAAAAGGCTTTGTGGTTATTTTTGGTGTCAGCCACAATTCTGCCTTCATAGCTGGCTTTAGAGGATTTGATAAAGGATCTCAGATTTTCTTGAGACTGATAAGGGAGGCTTTCCAGTCTTGTGACCTTTTTTTCTGCAACAGTTTCTTCCTCCTGTTGTAGAGTTTATTGATGGCTGGGGACCACCAGATTGGCTTCCTTTTTTTTGGAGGAGAGCGTTTTAGTTCTATTTGGTATGGCAAGGTCTCATGCATTTGTGTATGTGCTTGTACAGTGCATTGATGTATGATTCTTCATTCATGTAGTTATTTTCCATTGGCATGGGTGCTGAGAAATTAGCCACCTCTGTTTTCAGGAGGCCAAAGTCGGCTTTAGAAAACTTTTCAGAGTGGTCACCTTAGCAGGGGTTGTAGGTGAGATGGAGATTTCCAAGGTGATCGGTTTGTGGTTGGATTTAACCAGAGAGGTATGGACTACAGGTGTGGAGCAATGGACTCCCATGTTGATAATAACCAGGTCGAGGATTTTGCTTCCTCTAGTGGGGGTCAGAATGAGCTGGTCCAGGGCATTGGAATTGATAAATTCCAGAAAGCGTTGGGCTTGTACATTTGTACTTGAATAGTTTTCCCAGTTGATGAAAGGGTAGTTAAAGTCACCCAGTATGAGACTATTGCGTTGGACCTTGATAGACTCCAGGGTGCTTAGGAACTTGGAATGAGAGCCTAGGGACATGTTTTGTGTAATGTACCAGGCTATGACTTGTATTGCCATCTTACCCAGTGTTAGTTGTACCTGAAGTATCTCAGATGCATTATTCTGGACTACCAGTCTAGAGTTGTGCCTATCCTTTAAGAATATGAAGACACCACCACCTTTAGAGCTTCCTGCCAAATTCTGGGGCTGAAAGGTATGGAATGAGTTGTAGCCTGGGAGCACAGGAGTGCTTTCTGCCTCTTTAAACTAGGTCTTCATTACAGCACACATGTCACATTCTCCATTTTGAGGAGAACTTCGAGCAAGTGCATCTTGAGATTTAGACTTCTAGCACTGAGCAGCATGACCCTCAGATTGCAATTGTTTGCAGCTGTTATGGTGTTTGGTCTTTGGAACACTGCCTAAAAAGGCACTATAGGGATAGCAAGACCCTTAGCCAGTACCTGGAATCCCAGGAGGTGACAGATGCAGGCCGCCTCTAGCAAAGTATGGAGGTCTGCCGATCATGTTATCCCATGCAGACAGATACTGGATCCACTTAGAATGACACCAGAAAGTTAATTGTTGAAGTCAGTTTATTTTCTGCTCGTACTGTGGTATCATTCTGAGTGATGGTAAAATACTGCTCAGGGATAGGGTCATACCTGCCTGGGCCACATAATCCGAGAGTTCCATCACATATCTTTTCATATAGTCCAGGGAGGTACATCTCAGGTCATTCACACCCACATGGACAATGACTGAGTCATATTTGTACTTGTTGTGGAGTGACCTGAGTGCATGTGTTATGTGGTGGATCCTGGCATCTGATAGACAACTGACTATCACCTTCTCCTTGTTCAGCCTAGTGAGTGGGACATTAGTGTGCCTCAAAACTGAGTCTCCTATGATTAGTACATTGGGAAAAGTGTTTTGCCTTAAGGGCTTAGGTTGAGGGGCACACTGTGGTGGTGAGCTATGTGTTCTGGGGTTAGTATTGTGTTGTGGTGGTGGAGTGCGTTTCTGTCTCGAGGTCTCTGTGTTTGGGTATGTTTTTATTGAGAGGCTCCATGAAGGTGGGTGTATGGTTTGTGTTTCTATGTGTGGGTTGTGATAGTTGGTGTTTTGGAGGGCTGTGCATTCTATGTAGTGAGTTGCAGGTGTTGACTTTGTCCTCTTGACCAGCTAGTCTGGTCTTGGTTGGAGTGTGCACTGCTTCCAGTCTGGTGATATAAGTGCATCTCTCACATGTATGAGTGTTGGGAGGTAAGAGGAGAGGGTTGTCTGTGTAGATTAGACATTTGCCACACTGGTTCAGAATGCCCAAATGCACCAGGTTAGCAGGAGAAAGCACAGGAAATTGCCCTACAATCATACCAGGAGGGGTGGTCATAACTAATAAGTACTGGTGCTGTTACTGCTGTTACTGCTGAGGCTCTGGATGCTGCTGACCTGTATTTAAACTATGCCACTCAATTTTAAGGCTAAGAACTCAGTAAAAAAAACTCACAATGAAGCACAGATTAATCACTTATAATCTAAAGAATAGCACTTGCAGTATGAAAAAAAACAGTTAAAAAGCAACGAAATGCGGTAAAATGCAGTTAAACAGTAATGAATTGCAGTAGATAGCAATGAAATATAGTTACTCAGTAGATTGCTTTGAAACAATAGCTCACAAATCACAACAGTAACAGACAGCACTAATAAATCAGTGATTCAGTAGAATGCTGTCATCAATTTAGTGAGACTACCAACAAGCAGTAATAAATATGGCAAACAGCAAAATGAAGTTGAAAGAGGTACAGTTTTTTTTTGTAGTAGAAAGTGAAGAGACAGAAGATAATGAGATAATTCAAGGTTCAGAAGCTAATGGGATGGGCCTTTACTAAGTTCTCACTATAAATAGTAGAATGAGCTGATGTAATGTGACTGGGGGAGTGTCCAGTATCAACCTTACACCAAAGGTGGGCAACTCAAAGCCACCAAAATTTAACACCATCGTCCACCACCACACCTGGGCGGGTTGGTGAAGCAAAAACAGTTGTACAGATTACAGCGATCTGTAGTAAAACAAAAGTGCAGAAAACATTTGAAAATAAACACTTATCTTTTTCCAGTACACAGCAGGGGAAAAGGCAGAAGGCCAGTCTCTCAGCAGCTATGAACAGCTTGAGCAAACAAGTATAACTGGTTTAAAATACTGGCTATTAAAGGCAGCGAAACAGAAACCATCCCAATTATCCAATCAAAAATAACAGTTTTGCAGGAATGCTTTTAGCTAGATTAAACCAGACTGATTACTTTCTGCCACAAAGAAAAACAGCTAGGCCTCTCTAGACAAAAGATTTCACTACAAACTGAAGGGCCACAAACAGTAACAAATATTCAGCTCTATCAGACAATAAATATAACAGTTTTGCAGGAATGCCTTTAGCTAGATTAAACTAGACTGATTACTTTCTGCCACAAAGAAAAACAGCTAGACATCTCCAGACAAAAGATCTCACTAAAAACTGAAGGGTTACAAACAGTAGCAAATATTCAGCTCTATAAGACAACAAAAATAACAGTTTTGCAGGAATGCCTTTAGCTAGATTAAACCAGACTGATTACTTTCTGCACTATGTTGGCTCACCTTGTGGACATGTCACGCCACTGGTCCAGGGCATTGTAGTTAAGGACATGGACTAACCTTTGGGCAAGTGAGCTTCAGCACAACTAACCGACACAGTTGGTGGTTACTTAATGTCACCCCAAACCATGGTGTACTGATATAGCTTGATAGACACAAGTACATTCAAATAAGCACAATGGGTGTCAGGATTCATGGAGCTTCTCCTGTAACTGGCAATGAATTGATTAGGTGCCCTTCCAGCAGTGAATAACACCTGCAATGTCTCCGGGAAATCACAGTGTTTCACCAGATGTGGATGTGCATCTGTCCTTAATGAATATGTATACACCACCTGCATTACCTTGCACACTGTCAGTTTGAGGTCTGAACATGTGGAAGGACATGTAGTCTGGTATGGCTGTGGTGCTGTCTATAGCCTTGAACCAGGTATCTCTGACTGCCCAAATGTTTGCATATTCCAAGGTGGGAACACCTTCCACAGAGTGGGGTTTAGTGTTTCCATTCCCGATGTATAGCAACATAATGATGATGTATGAATATGGCATTCTCATTAGAAAGTTTTCTCTCCAGAAAGTGCCTATAAGATGTACTGTGGAGGTGCCAGCAGCCTTGGCCAGTACTCAACATCCCAGGGGTGACAGATAAAGAACATCTCTGTCAAAGCATTGACGTCTGTTGAGCAAGTCATCCTAGGTGGACATGTAGTGGATCCCCTTACAATGACACCACACGCTAAGGCAATTATTGATGTCCATCATATTCCATGTGTACTCAGCCATCATCCTAGGTGAGGATGAAATGCAGCTGAAAGCTATGGGCATGCCCATGACAGACACACAGTGTCTAAGCTCAGTCATGTGTCTGCATACAGTTCAGTGACGTATATCCCCAGTTGTACACACCTGCAGGAACTATGATGTCATCATTTGTTACCTGATATTCCTTGAGTTGCAGCGATGTGTGTGTATGGTGTATCATGTCAGCCCACAGACAGCTAGCTGTGACCTTTACCATATGTAGCCTGGTGACACGGACATCAATGTGTCTCACAATGTAATTACCTATGAATAATAGGTTTGATTTTGTGTTTTGTCTCATGTGTTTGACAGGTGAGACAGTGGTGCATGAACTATTATGTGTACTGTGCTCTCAAGAAGTATTATTATGTGTACTGAGCTTGAATATGGTTTTCTGAGGTGTCTTCTGTTTGGGAATGTGTTTGGTAAGGAGCTCCACACATGCAGGTTTGTGTGTGATGTGGGTGTGGGTGGAGCTGGAGCTGAGGTGTGCATGTTGGTAAAATGTTCATTGCCATATGTACTGACGTTTGTTTGAGACACCATGGAATCAAGGTTTGAAATACAGTCACATCTGTCACACATTGTGTTTGTGTGGCATAGGAGTAGAGGCATAGGGACACTTTCCACATCTCATCTGCAGTCTTTGATAGTGCCATTAGCAATACAGTCATGCTTGTGTGTGTATCAGAGCATGGCATCGTTAAGCAGTGTCATGACAGATGGTGAAATGTAACATGTCACCTTTATGTAGGTCCCCTAAGGTAACATGGCACCTGACAGTGTGCCATACAATGCTTTTCCAGCCATGTGGGCCCTGGATTGACCATAATCCTGTTATTAGGCTTGGTCACAATACCATACCTACAAATGTGATACTGTGCAAGTCCAGCAAAGTTAGGGTCATGCTGCAACACCCTTGGAGCTGACAGCCAGAAACACAGTGTTTGTAGGCACTCCTTGCAGTGAAGATGTGAATGTTGGTGCATGCACAAAGGACTTGTTCAACTTTGCTGACATTACATTGGCCTTGTAAGCATTCAATGCCTGTTAAGAAACCAGACAGTAAACTGGTTGTTGTGTGACATGAAGTGAGAACACAGACATGTTCCAGGTACATAACTGTACAGTATGACATACCTAGTACCTAGGACATGTGGCAGGTCGACACAGCCAAAGGTGGCCAGTCCTCTGCAGTAGGCCTCAGAGCCATGTCATACAGATATTTACCATTAATCTGTTCAAGGGCAGGATGCATGAATTGCTGTGAAATTGTCACCTACCATGGATCACTGCCACTGTGCTGCTTCTTTCAGTGAGCTTGGACATCTATGTCACATGACACTGCAGATTATATTGTGATGCCACAACTGTGCTCCTAATCACCCTCTGGTCAATTCCCTAGTGACATACCACCAACCCTGGAACAGAAGGCATAATACAAGAAAAAAACAACTCATTGGTCAGGTTGCTAATCAAGGCACCTACCTGGAGAAGGGTATGTGACGCCTACAAAGCCTTTTATGATGTGGGGCGACTATGTAGAGGAACAAAGAGATTGTGTCCTGCTTCTCATCATGAGCTTCATAGTAACGTTTTGCATGTGATGACAGAAAAACTATTGGAGCATGGTATCCCATGAGAGAGCGGTTGTGGTTTTACCAGCATAGTCGTAGCCAGGCACCAGCAATTCAGGGGACTCCCCCCTGCTTTCCTCATTCTTCACAAAGTAATTGTGTTCTTTCAGTACACACCACTGGAGTTGTGTCCAACTACAGAATACCTGTGTAAAACCTCCCGCCTTACCTTCACAGGGTATAAGTATTACCCTTCACTCTATTGTTTCTCTGTGCTCTGTACACACATCTTGGATGACTATTTTCTTGGAACATGATGGATGTAATTGCAATATTTAGTTACACAGAGGGCAACTAGCATGCAGTGCCAAAGAGTGTCCTCAAATCTCTCAGCCATATGATATGTAAAGCCATGAAAGGAGTTATCATGGAAGTGATCAGTAACAATGTCATACACCTAATTACACTGGACCAAACACAGTTTGTTTTGCTCAAGGGCAGATAATGCCTACCCTAACTGGTGGCCCTTATTGAGTGTTAAACTATGCAATGAATGAAGGGGATATGACTCAGTCCACCTACCATGGCCTGACAAGGTGTTTGACAATATTAGGCATCAGGCATTGCTGAAAACTGTGTAGGTTATTTACAAAGTAGTATGACAGCTGATGGATAGCCAAGTGTCTGATAGTCATAATCTGGGAAGATAGCATTGGGTAGTCCAATGTTACAATGAGGCCAGTCACCAGTGGACTTCCCTCAGGCATCATTAATGGAGTACCCCTTCTAGCTATTCCCTTCTCTGCAGTCATGGTCACTGTCAGGGACCTCTGGCTGACTAAATTAGCAAGTGATTGTGAATTAGGAGCTGTCACTGAATCCCACACAGAACCAACACTTATCCAGGATGGCCTGACGCACACATTCAGCTGTTGTCAGAGCCACTGGCAAATAGTAAGTGCTAAGGACTGCACAATACTATCCTTTTGGAAGTCATCCACCCCTGGAAAATATAGTAGTATCTGCACACAGTTGAGCCATTACTCAGGGAATTATGGACACAGAGAGTAATGTAGCTTTGACCTTCACTGGCCGGTAAGATGTGGGGATCCATTCAATTTTGTACAACCTATACAGAAAGGTATGGCATGTAAATCCCAGACTGTCATTGTTATACTGTATTTGGCATTCAGCACACCTATCATTGAGTGCAATAGTGCCTTTGCTATGTCACTGCACAGACATATCTTACAGTTGTAGCAGCCACACAGGTTCAATGGTAAACCGATACATATTGTAAAATATATGTCCTATGCAGACCGTATCAAGGCTGTAAATGTGTAATCTGTCTCCTACATTCTTTGGAGGGGATGTGTATGGCTGCCATACAGGGAGGTGTCAGATCCCACTGTGTACCTCCTGCTTATCCAAGACAGGACTAATGCATGTATTACCTGTTCTACACACATACACATTCACTGTAGCATCAATAGTACATGCTGGAGAGACAGGTTTGTAACATAGATGCTACACACTATATGAAACAGGCTCCCCATGCATATGAAGCACACTTCCACTGGAATGCACATCATATGCAAATTACACAATGGGATGCAAACAAGGCAATCATAACTGGTGTAGGACAAATGTCTGCAATGAGCACAGGGAATTTGTAGATGGGTCATCTGCATCATACAGCTTGTAGATGTGTTAGCTCCCGAAACCCTGGTGACACTTATAAAGGGTATCATACCTTTTCAGAAATTATGGATGCATGAGTAGGGTGAATGAAGCCATTGTCCTTGCTAACCTGTTATACACATATGAACCTATGGAGCCATGTACCTATAGTGCTGTACCTTTCTGAAGACATATTTCTTCTGTGCTGACATTCCATCCTGTGCTGTGATGTTTATGGGTTTATTGCTGCTGTGTATCCATAGCTGTCCCCCACAGACTCCTGAAACTGAAACATAAACAAGGCTATGACACACCTTTCAATAAACATCATACAATGTAAGGTAAACAAAATAATGTGGCTTACTCATTACAAATGTCAGCATACAGTATTTGTCAGTGACCAGCACAAGTGGCATGGCAAAGGCAAGAATGGATTACGCAATTACTGTATTAATGTATATAGTCATCCTGTGCATCAGACACATAGCTTCATTTCCCTGCATCAATGACAAGGATGACAAGGATGTAGCACAGGTATCATCACTTGCACAGGGTGTTTTGTGGGGGTGCAAGAGGCCTAGGCTGACCCAATAGGTTGAAAGCATATGTGTGAGTCAGGAAAGGAAGCAGACAAGATGGACCATGGAAATCTGCTGTGTGTGTCTGTAGGTGACCTGATTTTGACAGTAGTGTGTGAGTGTGTGCATGAACACAGTCAAGCTCAGTGCTAGCCCTACATGTTTGTATGTTGGACAGCTTTGAACAATGTATAGTAGAGCTGACAGTTCACCTTCTCCACCTCCAAACATGGAAACTGGCTCTGTCAGAAGTTGCACCGGCGCCTCCATGCCCAAGGTCAGAAACAGTGCTAGTACCTGATGGTAACTGCTGTCTGCTGAGACTGTGTGCTCCACAGGAACACCCAGGACCATGAGCCCATGGCCAGCCATGTCTTGGTGTGGACAGCACACTCCCCTCCGGAGCACTGGATGCTACTATTGGGAGCATGATTGTGCACAGCCACGTGGACTCTCAGCAGATGGAGTTGCTGACTTACATCCACAAGTCCAATGGTAAATTCCAACTGGACATTCTATCACAGACAATGTGCATTCCAAGACAGATATGCTGCGATCTGTCTCAGACCATCGTCTTTCCACTGCATCAGTGAACTGAAGTGGACTGATCCAGGTTATCAACAATGTGGTGGAGGCAGTCATGGATGTCAGATTGTACTGCATCCATAATCCTGAGCATTCATTTGGAATTCCTTTCAGGACATGCTTGTGCCTCCATGAAGGCCCAAAACATATGCTGAATGGCCTGTGATGAGACATTTGCAACAGGTGGTGGAAGGACAGCAGGTCTCCTATGAGCACCCTTCGCAATCTGCCTGTGTGGAACCTTGCCAGATCTTTGGCAGTGGCCAGTGTCGATGCTCACTGCAACCATAGTTGCCACACTTTGCTGTTCAATGTCGCTGTGATGTCCCGGCACTGGCCCAGTAATCAAAGAGCCTCAATCCTCACCACTGGCAACAGCTAGGGGATGTACACACTGGGAGGATGATAAGTACACACACAGTAAAGTGCAATTTCCCTTAAGAGCACACAGAGATCACAGTCAGTCTGGGGCTGGTTTCTCCCTCTTTCTTCAGATTCCCAGTAAGACTCCCTACTGGCACAGCTATAGGGTCACAATCTCAGTGGAGTGGCCAAGCTAAGACTTCCAGCACCCTCTCTTTCCAACCAGTGCTTCGTGTGTCTGCCCAAGTAGCTGACACACACACATACGCACACACACACTTTGAGATTTGATTTATATACAAACACACACACATACACACACACACACACACACACACACACACACACACACACACACACACACACACACACACACACACACACACACACACCTAGGGAAGGCTGGCACAGGTTTACTAGCTATTTTTCCCAGACTATAAGGTAGTTCCAGCTGACACCAGCCAACTCTTTATCAACTACTTAAGGCCCGTACAAAGGGCATCCAATCCTACTGTGTAATGTTACTAATAATCCAAATGGTAGTTTTGACCAAGCACCAGGTTATTAGGAGTGGCCTGTACAGTGTCACCAAATAGATATGCAAGTACTATAAGAGCTTAAATATGTCTCACCAATATCAGCCACAAAGATAGGTTTAAATATATTTAATAATAAATAATAATAAAAGAACAAGGCAATACTCAGTAACTCAACACAGTTACCTCAGAGCTCAAAATCACAGGAAATATTTTAAAACAACATTGCAGGACAGTCTCAAATAAATACAGAAAACATCTAAACTAACCTTTACTATATCCCTATCTATATCTAAGGGAGATACTATGCCCTAAATCTTACTTACAGAGCAACAAGCAGGCAAAAGTGCAGAAGGTGGTGATGAGTGGATGCTATTGCGAGGTCCAAGACAAAATACAAAATGCACAGTCTCTCTCCAAGAGAGTTCTTAAATCAATATCACATTTTACTGCTGGGTTGTCCTGGATGACATCACTTTTTGTCACCTGACTTTAGTTCCCAGACTAAACCAGAAACTAACAAGATTTAACATCTCTGTGTTAAAAATATATATCTCTTAGATGTTTGCCAGAACTTGGAAGTTGTAAAACAATAGAACACTTTACATTTTAAACTTATGAATTACATTTTTTTCAAGACAATAGAAAAAGTTCTACCTCTTGATATTGTTTCTGCTATTGAACTGAAAGTGAGAGATAATATCTCTTGTTTATGGCCCAGCTATAAATTAACTTAACCTCAACTATTCTTAAGTTTTGCAAGTTAATCTTCTATGCTCCAGCAGGGTGTGCTGTGGGTACATTCTTGAAGCTCAGTACATAACATACAGTTCTGTATAAATCATATCAATATTCACAAGTGACATAGAATTATTTACAAAATTTCAGATAGCTGGGCTGGCAGTGTGACAGTCCCCATCTTCTGACTGTCCAAAATCTGTGGCCTTTGGGGACTGGGTATGTGTAGGCATACTGACTGTGTGTGGTTATAATGAAGGCAGAAGAGGGATGTAAACCTCTGGGACAGATTCAGCCCTTGAAACCCCCTCTTGTGCCTCACTTTAACCACCATCATCATCAGAGTCTGAAGTGGCACTGTCATCAGGTTGTGTAGGGGACAGAGACCAACCCCCATCACCTGCGATAAAAAAGGGAAAAGCAGTACATTAATGCCTGAATTATTATGCTCTGCAGTACTATGCTGCAATATATGTAAAGCTGTGTACACTGTTGTCACTATGACAAACCTGTTTGACTCCAACCTCATATAGTAGGACATGAGGACATTACTTTTCCCACAAACATATGCAGTTACTTGTAAATAAAACTTCTTTAAACAGCAATCTCATCAGCAACAATGAGGTACACTACTGACATTTGTAAAAACTCTGCATAGTTGACACATATGGCAATCTGTAATGTCCTGACAATACTGTCACATCTATCAGCGTGGTCACACCTCCAAGGCATAAGTATGACTCTAAACTGTGTACAGTCAGAAGATATCTGTGCAGTTAGCAATCATGCCGACAGTACAGCAATCCAGCCAGCAGGCCTGGGATGACACTTTAGGGAATACATTGCGGTAAATCTCATCTGTAACAAAACAGTGTTGTGCTCACCGGGTGTAGGGCCATGGCCTTGTCCGATTCCTGACGGACCTATGAAAAGTTGAGGGTGAAGTAATCTAAACACCACCACATTTGCACTATAACAGGGCCATATATCTCACATTTACAGTAGCTCCTTTGTTAATTGTTATCCTGGTCAAAACCCCAACATGAGATTCAAACTGCAGTTAAACTCCTCCCACCCAAAAACAAGCACCTGTCACCCACATTAAAGTATGTATACCCTGACACACTGAATGCTACAGTAGTCCAGTGCTGATCAAGCTAAGCCTACCTGGACGCTCCTCTGGTGTGCAAACTGTGGCATCCACATTCATGATATACAGTGTGATGGAAACCTGGGAGCTGTCATGTGTTCCTAGCTTCACTAGGAATTCCTCAATGGCTGAGAGTGGTTGTTCCACTGCAGGCCCCCCACCTGTGACATTATAATCCCTGGCTACATCTGCTGCTCTTCTGCATGCATTTATTATATCTGTCACATGGTGTTGACTCTGCTCATATGTCCTGCTCTGGTGACCTATGGCATTAACATCACAGACAAGGTCAGTCCACAATTCTGCCTGCTGTTCCCTGTTTTGCCTCTGCCTGGACAGTAGGAGTTCATGGTGTTGACAGAGGTCTTCCAGGATTATATCATTCTCGGCATCAGTAAAAGGGGTATGGAGTCTTACATACATGATTCCTGAAAGACAACAAAATGGGAACACATATCAGGATCATGTACATGGGAGTACACTATGCAGAGATACAACAAGAACAGAATGGTTGGCAGTATCCACTGCTTGATCACACATGTCATATTCCACAGTGTGCAAATATACTAAGGATGTGGATACATCTAAGATACTAGCAATAGTCAGCTGTTCCTGTTTGTGCCATGACAGATAGTGCTGTATGATCACACATCCAACACAGGAGTCCATTGTAGTGTGGCCCCTAGTGGTATCCCCCCTGATAATATGTCAAAATAATAGTACCAAAAAGTGTGCTATTACAACCACTATAGAGGGACACTCCCACAAGACCAGTGGGCCACATTGATAAAAAACATTCCACCCTTAATGTACTGTACATCCTCTGCAGATGTAACACATTTGGGGATCAATGACATGTCATTATTACAGTTCTAAGAAAGGCTTAATGCTGTAATCCCCATTCCCTCTAAGTATATTCACACATATGCATCATGTTGTAAACAAAAAGGTTACATACCTGATGGAGTACAATACTCCTCTGTTGATATGTGCAGATATATAAAGTTTTTGGCAACACATTTACTGTGTAAAGAAAGTTTCATATAGAATGGTTCCCCCAGCTAGCTGTTTGCCTTTTTAACATGGTTCTCATTACCAGGTGTTTGGCTCTTAACAAATTTGTGGTTCTGAAATGCTAATTGCAGGCATCTCAGCTGATTTGCAATATAATCAGCCAATGACATGCAACCACTGAACAAGATATAAAGCCTTCATGTGGATTAGAAGCCTTTTTCAATACATTGTGCTGGAAACTATGTCATCACAGAGAGTATGTCTCTAGCTGCTACTTTTGACATACAGATGTGTGTGCTACAGGCTGCAGCTGATGCTGCTGGCAATAGGCATAGGCAGAGAGTGTGAACACTTTGGAGGACAACAAGCTGTAAGAGTAACTGTGGGAGCTGTGGCAGCCTTGTTGTAGAGGCAGAGCCATATTGAGGGTACCCATTCCACTGCAAATTAAGGCATATGTTTAAGGTTAAGTATGTTAGCCAATGGTGTCTTTAGTAAGTGACTTATCAGGATATATGGTTAAAGCTTGTATTATATACAATAGTTTAGCAAATCAAATAATTTTTATTAATTGCAACCTATCATCAAAGGATTATTGTTTTGTTTCATTTACTAGTTAGACTTGCAATTATGTTTAAATGTTTTTATAATCTGCAATTCTTATTCCTTCAATAGTATTCATTATAGTTATTCCTAAATAGTGGAAGGAAGTGACTCATTTACCTATGATATTTGTGTGTGTGTGTGTGTGTGTGTGTGTGTGTGTGTGTGTGTGTGTGTGTGTGTGTGTGTGTGTGTGTGTGTGTTTGTAATTTCCTTTTTTGTTTAGAAATATACACTTAGAATTTAGATTATTAAAATATAGACTTGAGTATGACTGAAATAGCTTTATGATAAAATCTAAGTCTTCTAAAGTTGATCTTGAGTTGGGAAGTGTTAACATCACATCAATAGCAAAGAGCATAATTTTGGATGTATAATTTTTTGAAATTTCTATACCTTTGCTATTTGCTTTATTTCAAATTAAAATTTCTAGAACTTCAATAGCTATAGCAAATAAAATATGAGCAAGGGGATAACCTTATTTAGTACCCTTAGTCAGGAATGTTTCAGATGTGAAAGGCTGTAATTTAATGTAAACTTTGTTATCTTTATCTTCTTCTTCTTCTTTCGGCTTTTCCCGGTTAGGGGTCGCCACAGCGGATCACCTTGTCTGCACATTGAATGGCAGTGGAGTTTTACGGTGTCGAGTTGCCAGCCCGGCGCCCAACCTTCCACAGAAGGCACACTCACACGCACACCTAGGGCCAATTTAGAGTGTCCAATCCACCTGCAGCATGTCTTTGGGATGTGGGAGGAAACCGGAGCACCCGGAGGAAACCCACGCGACCACAGGGAGGACATGCAGACTCCGCACAGAAGGAAACCCAGCCGAGGATCAAACCGGAGAACCTCTTGCTGTGAGGTGGCAATGCTAACCACTGCACCACCGTGGCCGCCCAAACTTTGTTATCTTTATAAATATCTTTAATAAAGGAAATTAACTGAAAAGGAAAATCAAATGATTCTAAGACTTTAAATAAATAATTCCAGTTGAAAGACTCAAATGCTCTTTCAATATGTAGACTAAGAACTTCATTTTTGTTATTTACAAAATCTATAAGGGTTAATCATTTAATATTGCCATGTGTTTTGTCTTTGATATACAAACCCAGTTTGGTCTAAATTAATGATTTGCAATTTTTTTTAATCTATCTTAAAGGACAAATATGAAAATTTTATAATAATTGTTTAGAAGTGATATGGATCTGTATGAAGAACACAGTTGAGGATTTTTTTTTCTTTTAGTGTGGGTGTGACTAGAGAATATTTCCAAGAGGGGAAATTATCTCATGTAAACAATTCCACAGAAGGTGCAAAAAGTTACCAAAACCAAAACAAAAAGCACCTCGAACCCAGTAGGTTAAAACACAAACAGCTTTATGTGGATAAAAAGGTTAAGAAATTGGTTATGAACAATACTAATATACTCAAGGACTCTTGGGATTTTCTGAGAAAATTAGATAACACTCTATTTACAGACAGGGTGGCATCTGGCACCCTGGATGTTATAGATTTATTTACTAGTATACCGCATGATACAGGTTTAGAGTGGTTCGAAGAAATGTTGGGTTTTAATGAAATTACTTATAATGATTTTAGAACAGTTTTAGTACTAATGGAAGTTGCATTGAAAAACAATTTTATTTTTTTCGAAGGTGAATATTTTAAACAGTCAAAGGGCGTTGCTATAGGGGCACATTGTGCTCCTACATATGCTAATCTTATTATGGCCTACTGGGAAAATAAATATGTATTAACTTCTGTTTTTAAGAGCATGTGGAGATTTTATGGTAGACTCTTAGATGGTTTGTGTTTTTTATGGGAGGGGAATGGCGATACTTTTAAGTCATTTGTTGAATATATTAATGGAGCAACTAGTTTTTTAAAATTTACACATAATTTTAATTATCAACAGTTAAATTATTTAGATGTAAATATAAGTAAGACAAATAAAGGATTTATGTCCAAGATATATTGGAAAGAGACCTTTTCGAACTCATATTTACATTATACTAGTTTACATCCACCTCATCAAAAGAGGGGTGTAGTAAAAGGTCAATTAGTGCATTTAAGTAGGATGACCTCTGATGATAAAACATTTTATAGTGAGTGTAAGGCACTGAAAGGGCTATTTTTTAACAGATGTTATCCCAGTGATTTGTTTGACCAAATATGCAAGGAAGTAGCTGGAGAAAGGAATGGTAGATTTGCCCCTATTTTAGGGAAACCACAAACAGCTATTGAACAAAAAGTGGATGAAGTGAACACATATGACCATTACAGCTCAGGGATTACAACTACATATGATGGTCAGTCAGGACTAGTTAGGAGAATTGTTGATAAGGAGTGGAAAAATTTTGCGAAACTGTCCGATTTAAAACACATCTTTGACAATGATTTGAAGTATACTTATCAGAGAGGTAATAATATAAAGAGTTTATTGGAGAGGGGTACAAATAGATACAATTTGGAGAAAGGCACTAAAAAGAAAAAAGGTTTATTTAAGTGTGGAAGCTGTAACTATTGCTCCCACTTTATAACAGGAGAAGTTATATATTTTCAAGCAAGGAAGAAGAAATTAATTTTAAACACCTTTGCTAATTGTAATACCAAAGGTATCATTTATTTGGCCCTATGTAAAAGATGTGATTCATTTTATGTTAGGAAGAGTGAAAGGAAACTTAAGCAAAGAATTTATGGGCATCTTTATGACATTAGAACCAAATGTGAAAATAATGCACTATATAAGCACAGTGTTGTATGTAAACAGGCAGAATTTCAGTTTTTTATATTAGAAACCATAGTTGTGGACCCCAGGGGTGGTATGTGGGAAACACTTGTGGAGTATAGAGAATTGTACTGGCAAATAATATTGGAAGTCAGTAAATCTCCAGGTCTCAATGACATGATTTCACTTACTCCAGTGTTGAAATTGAGATCTGCGAAGTTATAAGTTTATGATTGTTATTTTAAAGGACTAGACATATTAAAAAGTTTTTTAGGAGATACATTAATTATTCATCAATTTTAGTGTTTCATTAAGAAACTTCACAATTCACTATATAGTAATGTAGAATATTATTTTTAGGACATTAACGTATTTCACTATTTAAACGTACTTTTGCTATATTTGTAATGAAATATTTTTCCAGTAGGGGGAACCAAAAGTCCATTTCAGCAGATTGTTTTTTATGTAGAATATATATATTCACTAAAGTTGGTAAAATGAGTATGTAAATATCCACACATTTGTTTTTTTGGTACCATAATTAATTTTATATTTCTTATATTTTATACATTGTGTATTTATTGTTAAATTTTAAAAGGTTTATGGAAGGAAGTGATACAAATATTTGTATGTCTTTATTATTTAATTACAGCTCTGAGTTCATTGGATATGCACTAATTATTTAACTTATAAAAGGTGAAGGCAACGAGACCAATTTATCTGAGGAAGTTAGTGACGAAAACGTTATTTTAATTTTGTCAGCGTTAATTTTTTTGGTTGTACTTTGTGGTTGCTATTAAAGCTGTTCGTGTTTTAACCTACTGGGTTCGAGGTGCTTTTTGTTTTTGAATTATCTCATGTGTATGAACTATGGAAAAGTGAGATTATAGATGGGAGAATCATTCATATATTTCTATTATTAGTCCATCTATACCTGGAAATTTACTAAGTTGAAATTGTTTGATTTTTGTCTGAGATCTCTTTAAGAGTAATTTCATTCTGTAAATTTTCTTTTAGTTCAGAGAACAAATTTCATTCTGTAAATTTTCTTTTAGTTCAGAGAACATTTTTTTAAAGGGCAAATCAAGATCCAAATTTGGAACAATGTCTTCATTTTCAGATTTTTGATTTATAGATATGTAACTATATCTGAAAATATTAAGAATGTTCCCAATATTGGTGTATGATTTGTTGTTATTAATATGTTTTATTTCTAAGATGTTATTGCTTTTTGATTGTATTTTGACTTTTAGATTGTGCATATGTTTGGGAGACATAGTATAAGAGACTGCTTTTTAATTTTTCCAAAGCTATGGCTTTTTATGTGATAATATATCTTTATATCTCTTATTTACATTTTCTATTACTTTTACTATAGACATATCCTTTGTTTTATATTTAGCTTTAGTTTCTTGGCATTTTGATTGCATGTTTGACATTTTTGATTCCTATTCTTTTGCTTTCCACTTATACCAGTCTAGAATTCTAACCAAAAATGTAAGCTTTTAAAGAATCTCAGATCATAGCTATATTAACTCCATTACTATTATTTGTTTCTAAACACCGGGTTTGAAATCTTCTAATTTTGTTATATAAGCAAGTATTTTGGTTAAATAAGGTATTCTTTTAAGCATATATAGAATTTTAAAATAAGAGCATTGTGATTGGAAATAAGACAGGGTATGATACTAAATGGGGATATCTTTGTAATTATCTCATGGGATACTAATATTCTATCAATTCTAGTTTGTGTACCATATTTATAGAAATAATGAGTAAAGAATAGTGATTTGAGTCTCTCAGGGTGAATGTATCTTTTTAGTTAAGATTTTCAATCCAGTTTAAGCACTTTTGCAGTTGAGGTAATTCTTAGTTTTCCTTCAGCACTAGTATTTGAATAATTTAATAAACAATTGAAGTTAATTCCTATTATTAAAGTGCCTTTATATTCATTAATAACAATGTATATGTGCTTTCTAGCTAAATTTTGTTTCATCCCAGGAGACCAATACACATTTACTCGAATCAAGAATCTGTTATTATGTTTTATAACAACAAGAGTTAAGATGCCATCTCAGTCCTCATATTTTTGAATGATCTGTGGTGGCATAACATTTTTTCCACAAAATCATCACTCGTCTTACCTTGCTTTTAAATGCTTCTAAATAAGGACTGTGCTAAAACTGAATAATTAGTGGAATTCTATACATTACTATCTGCATATTTAAAGTGAGTTTCTTGAAGGAATAAAACTTGATCCTTGTTTGTTTTTAAATAATGAAGCAGGTTATACCTTTTTCTTTGGATTATTTAAACCGCTGACATTCAAAGATAACAGAGTTAAGTCCATCTATAAAATATGTTAAGATAACAGTATAATAACCTATCCTTCACTATCCAACTAGCCTAGAGCTTATCAAAGACTGGAGAATTAATAGGATTAATAGAACTCTGTAGTGAAAGTCTAATAATATGGGGAATCTATGAATCATAATGATTAGTTTTTCCAATAAGAAGATAGTAAGAGTAGAAGTGGATGAGACAACTGAATCAGTTTGTGTATGAAAAGGACAGATGAGACAGTAAATTTATGTTGTACCTTTATATTGAATCTAGAAGTCCAGGTGAATGAAGAATTACTAATCACTTTTAATTATATATCTGTCTATACATATATATATATATATATATATATATAGATATATATTTTTTTCCCCCTTTCTTATTCTCCTCTCCTTCACTTCATTTACTGTCCATCCCTCTCATTCTTTTTTTTGTTCTTTCATTTATTCCATTTTGCTTTATCTTTCTCATTTTTTCCATACTCTTTTCAGTTATTTATTTATTTTCTCCTTTCTCTCTTACCCTGTTTTCCTCTTCTAATCCTTTCCTTTAAACATGTAAATTCCTCCTACCTAGTGCACAATATAGTACTGTGAATGAGAACAGACACCCAGCATGTAACTTTTCCACCCTTCAGCTCCTTCTACCTTGAAACACTGTTGTGGATTAAAGCAACATTTTCTATGATCAGAGGATGTTGGATAAACAATTTGCAGTAGAGGAGACAATGTACAGGTTTACATTACTTTTTTCTAATAATACCAGCATGGCAGATATTGCCAAAACTCTTGATCAGGTCACAGTAAGAAGATTCATAAGTGTGTTCTAGGCTAACAACCACTGGAGCCTTTTTTAAGTCTAGCCATGCATCCCAAATCTATGAGAAGTTCTGATACCCTTGATAAGTGTAAGCAAGGGCTTAGGAGATGAAATATTTATAAGTGAGGGCCTGAGAGATGATCCATTTACATTCTGCTATGTCCATTAGAGACACAGATACCAATCCAGGGATGAATTCCTCATCTAGTTGTCCAAGTTACACTTGAAATGGGTTAGGTAGGAACTGTACTTCACATGGATAGGGAGTCATTCCAGAGAAGGGGTAGTCACTGGGATATATACCTCTTTCTCCAGCAGGTCCTATTTATACCACAGCAAGGTTTTAGTCTTTAGAGTGAGGAAGTGGAGAATTCAGTGCTGTGGGATAACACAACAATGCTAACCACTGATCTCTGTGTCACTTATTTAAATGCAAAAATATTGCAACCTAAGGATTTGGGTACAAGTCATTGAAATGTCACTTGAATGATGTGACTCTGAACATTTCATTTATAATCCAATATCTCTGAACTCTTGTCTCTGAAAACAGGCATTTGTCTTTAGTAAGCATTACTGGGTCCAAAAACTTAACAAATAAGATCATAAATAAATTACAGTTTTAGATTTTATTGTATTTTGACGTAATTGTTTCTCATGTAGTTAAGAGTGAAAAGTAAAATTAATAGTTTACAACATGTATGGATAAGATACTTATCTTATTCATTTTATCATGGTTATTCTTAGCTGTATGTTGACTGATATAGGTTTACTCCTGCTCCGTTATATAGTGCCTACTGTCTTCATCTGTCTGTAATACAATACTTAAATACTGAAATTAAAATATAGTAATGGAAGTATTATTCAAATTATGCTCTCTGCATATGAATGCTTACACTTCAGTCATGATAAGAATGTTGCCAGGCATAATGACATGTTGATTAAAATGGAAGTGTTTAAAATGTATGAAAAATTATTTTTTAATAACAAAGCCTTAAATACTGCTTTTACCCTTTCTAATATTGACCAGTTCAGTTACATACTCACATTTAGGGAAATAAATATACTGATAGACAATTGGTGAGACCAGCAACTCTGAGCATTCTATTCCACTCAGACAGACGAGGGGAATAGAATCAGACAGACAGAGAGAGAAATGAGTGGCAAGGCAATGCCTGCTCACCTTTCTCATGGTAGAAGGTGTGGTGTTCATGTCTGTTTGCATTTCCTATTGTAGAATTCCTGGCTGAGACCAAAGACTCCATGGGAATGGTTACTTCAAGGGGATAGCACATTCTGAGGTATTACATCACTCACAGAAGTGGATGACACACTTTTGGTAAGACATATTGCATGCTGAATGAACCTGTACTGGAGGTTAGAGTGTAAGCACATGCACACACACAGACACACAGACACACAGACATGCTCACACACACACACACACACACACACACACACACACACACACACACACACACACACACACACACACACACACACATTAACTGTCTTTCATACAAGCCTTCAGTGTTTGTGTTTTATCTGCAGAATGCATGGGGCCGCCGGGGAAGTTTTAGCTATTCAGAAGTTCTCAGAGGTTAAATTAGGCATTCTCATAGCAAATGTGCTTTCCCCACCTTTTTCAAAACCTCAGACAACTTCTTTTCACTGTAAACAATCATTCATTAAGAAATATTTTCTTACTTTAAAATTTGTGAAAGAAAGAAGTCATGATTTCCCAAGATGCACCATTTTCTTTCCTTCTTCATTATTTGAATTCTGTGTGTTTGTTATGAACTGAATTTTATTCACTGTATTCTAAAATGCTAGAAATAAGAAAATAACTCTTTTTTTTAAACTAAACAGAGAGGAGAAAGCAGAATAGAACTAGAATGTTATGTTCAAATTATCTCTTTTATAAAAGGGACCAAGAAATACATTTGATGTAGGTCCCTACTGGATCATTGCATGTACTAAATGTAGTTTTACACGTGCTAATGCTTTTCCAAAAATAAGTATATAGCCACACACTTTGTTAGAAACCATTTACAAATAATACATTTGCAGTCTCTAAAAAACACATCAATTTCTTTAACATGATTCACAAAACACAGTGATTAAAATGACCTTTCCTCAGGGAGAGAGATCATTCGCTTTCAACTCGATTTGCTACAGGACAATCAAAAATATAGATTCTGCTTAGATGGCAGCCATTTCTTCAACCCACTCCTTTCATCTTCAGTAGTTAAGCTTTTGTTACAGCCCTACAAATTACTTTTTTTTCTTCTGGGGTGAAATTACTGTGTGTTTTTTAATGTCGTAATTCTGTAGATTAACATTTTACGGTACACTGCACATGAAAGAAAGCAACCTGTGTCCTGTAAGTGAAAGTGAAAAAGGAGAAAAAGCCATCAAGCACAGGAGTGTAATCAGATAAGGTTAGCTGGCCAGTATTTGTGTGCTAGCTTTGTGCTGGCCCCTGAATCCTCAATGGTCCAAAGCTCACCCCTTCATTTTTCACCCCAATGCACCTTTTGTGTGGGTAATTTCCCATTGGTATTACCCAGCATTCTAAGTTGATAGCAGACTAGCCTCTTTGCATGTGCCATTATTTCCAGCAAGTCTGATACATATACAATAAATCCATGAGGATTTGCCTGTGGACTGAGGAAACTAAAGTGACAGAATGAACTGATAAGGACCAGTGTCCACAGGAAAAATAAAGACCATTTACATTTGCTCTAATGAAATGAAGTCCACGCTTTTCAAACTGATTTCATGTGATTTGATGGAAGAGGATTTTGCCAGCTGTCTTTGTCTACATGCCCAAGAAATACACAAAATATATACCCTGATGTACTTTAATTTACAAATCAAACTGCATGCCTTTTTTTGTTACATTTGTTTCAGCTTATTTGTCCCTGTGAAGGACATATTTAGTTATGTTAACTTTCAAAAATATTGCTTAAAAAAAAAAAAAAAAGATTTCCAGATGAATAAATGCTAACCTATGCAACCTTCCTGTTTAAAATGCCACAAGAGTATAAATCTTCAGGTTTCAAAGGATGAGCTCTTGTGTTGTTGGAATGGTGAAGGCAGTGCGGGCTTCCAGGTGTACTGGTACTCTACATACCCATGAGGGCAGTTACGGAGTGACAGGCACTACACTATGCTCTTATGCTCAAATACTGGGGAATGCTGTTGCTAATAAATACTTTATTCACAATGTGAAGTTAGCTAGTAATTTTCTTTTCTTTTCAATGTATTTATCATGTTAATATAATTTTTCCTGAAGAATTCTTTGAAACATACTTGATAATACTGAAAATACTACTAAAGATATTTACTCATTTTGCTGTTTCTCCTGAGGTATTTTTATTTTCATACCAGACCATGCTTCTAGACAATTCTAATGTTTGTAGTACTGAACTTTAATATGACTTCTTGGAGATATCACTGTTTCATAGAACTTGCCAGAAGCTAACATGTTTATACCATATCAATTTTAGCAGACTCATCTTCTTATCTGTGTCTTACTGCATACATTTGGAATAGTCTAGTTAAGAGACAAAGTTGCATGTTCAGCCCAATATACCTCTTAGCTGTCCAGATTTCCACACAATGTCCAGATGTTTGCCTCATATTTTTGGTCTGTTCGTCGTATAATTTTTGGATTTCTGGAAAATCATTGCAAATTGAAGTCAGAAAATAATGACAGGCATTTGAGTTTCAGACTTCATACTCTTCAGAAAATTAATGCTAATGCAAAATATGTTATTCTATCAACTTTCTCAGTTTATAAGAAGAATATATAAAACTTATTATTCCAATTTTTGGGCCTTTGTATACCCATTATTTATGGCTTTGTCTTGATTTCTTGCACTAAGAGGTTGAGACATATATGTGTGTATATATATATATATATATATATATATATATATATATATATATATATATTGTTTATTTTTTAAATAAAGCACTGCAGGAAGAAATAGCTTGCTATGTACAGCTATCATGTAATAGTAATTAATGTTCATAATGAAGACTGCACCTTTTCCTGATTCTTGTTAATATCCATAGAACTGAGTTATATTGCATTTCTTGCCATGGAAAGTAAAGACAATGCTAGCTATCATGGCAGGAGTGTATCAGTGGGTCTGGAAAACAAATTAAATCTTTGGGTTAATAAAATAAAAAAGTGACTAATAACATTTATAACAATGATCAAACAAGCCTCAGAAATGCACTTAAAATGATCAGAGTCACATCTAGAATAGAGCTGTCATATTTAACTGGAAATCTTCAGATGTTGGCTCTAATGGCTTCAAGATTATAACTTCTTATATTTCAAACATATGGCAGCAATATATCAGGCAGCATCCCACTTCTTTAAGGAGAATTTGCTTCTATAATCTTGAAATTTCTTTTTTAAAATACATTTTAAAATCTGGGGAATAATATCTGGTTATAAGAAAGACTGGACATTCTAACCAAGGTTTATTTCAGGATTGTCTAAATTTCTTAGGCACAATTTTTCACAGCTGTGGGCCAGTGTGAAACCTTCTTGAGTATCATATATATTCTTCTTGTTCTGTCCATTTGTGGTTAATACAAAACACCTATTGTTCTGCTTAATGTTAGATCATGTTTGTTTGTTTATTTATTTAACATATATTAACCAGATAAGTGCACCTGTCAGACATGACACCTGGGCTGTGATGAGTCACATAACAGGAACAGTACATCAGTTTACAGGAATTTAAAAAAAGATTGTGTAACATGACATACAATACAACAGAAGAACAATCAAACAAAGCATTGTATTTAACAAAAATCATATACATTAATTTAAAAAAATATTTATATTATTTGTCACACTAAATAATTTTAACTCATATTAAGCAATAATCATTGCTAAACCATAATTACTAACCTAGAACAAATGATCTATTTCCCCAGCAACATTTCCACAAACATAACGTAATTTTCATAACTGCCCCGTTTGCTTTTTCATATTATAAAGAATTTCAGCATTCAAACTTCTAAAACAATCTAACCAATATTCTAGCTGAACTTTTTAGTCCACTTTTCAGCAGTACCAATGAAATTTAATTTGCAAATCAAAATTAGTTTTACCTAACATTTTAAGCAATCACCTTAGCTGTCCAACCTTAAATATATTTATTTATTTATCTTAATTTGTTTATTGAAAAGGTAGTCTACTCCAAGGACATTTCTCATCTATGACCTGGCACCAAGACACCAATAATATAAAATTGGTTCTCTATTGTAATTCTGAGGCTAGAAAGGCTGAGCCCCAGAATTATGAAAACAAAAGTCTGAAATTAAAGTAGAATACCTAATGTCAAACTTCAGTTTCTTCTTTAAAGTTATTTTTTCCGGTGGTGAGGGGCAAGCTCCCTGCACCTCCCAATGTGGGGAACAAGTCTCCATATCTTCCAGTCTGAGATTGTCATACTCTTACAGAAAATTGAAGATTCTAAGAAACAGTAATCTCAAATGTCATACATTTTAAGTCCATAGTTTTGGTCATTCAGTTACCATTTTGGGACTCAGACTATCAAGTCTCACAGTATCAAATGGTTACCTATAAAACGTACATCTAGAACAGTGTCAACAATGACTCAGCACTTGCAGTGCATGATGCTATATTATGATACTTAGTACAGTTTTGTTGTTTTCCTCACAGCTGACTGTTGACTGACATCAGGACGTCTCCTCACTTCCTCATCCACTGGGCTTACTAGGCACTCCTGTTCCTGTCTTCAGTGCATGTTTGGAGACAGTCAGGAAACTGAGGATCCTGGTTCAGCATCATATTGCTGCAGATGAGTGTTTCTTTCCTTCTTTTTTTTAAACCCTAATTTCCCTTCCCGTGAACATCTGCTTATTTCTAGGGGTGGATTTAATGGGAAAGTGCTGACATATCATTCTGGCTCCATGGTGGCTCAGCCAATATCCTTCCCCAATTCCGATTTTAAGACAAGACCCCCCATATGTCCCCAGCCTCCACAAGGGATCAAATGCAAGGTATGTCTAACACCATGCCCTTCTACCCAGGATAAGTCTGCACATATTTCCCTTGCCTGCACCTTAAATGCTGAAAAGATAACTGAATGTAAGTTGCCTGAGCATTAGTCAGGTTTTTATCCATCTAATTCACAATGCTTAGTACATTGTTGAGAAAGAATTGACTTGAACCTTTTGTGATAGATTACATTTACAGTACATTATTTATAGATGCAGTAAAAATATTACAATATGGGCTTCTTAAATAATAAAATCCCAATGATTACATAATATTCCAAAGGGTTATGGTAATATACATGGAGAGCCCACAAAAAAACAAGGTCACCAATTTCTGGCATTAAATCCATACGCTATGAGTAAAACTTATCTTTACACTTCCATTTGTCTGCCACTGACTAACTTTGGGCATCTAAAAATTCAAAAGAGTGAAAAAGATACCAAAACAGCACTCATAGCAGAAAAAAATACAGCAGAAGTTATCATAATGGAATTACCTGCTGCCATAAGACAGAAGAGCAGACAGACTTCAACCATAATAGTAAGAAGATTATCTACCATAGTCTACTATTGTGCTTGAGGTCCATTTGTTCATGTATGTCACAGCTGTAGGTTCATCCACGTTTACATGTTTTCAAACATTAAAACCACAAAAATGAGCACAAGCAGCCAAATCCAAAGCAAACGAAGTTTAATAGATAACGTAAGCACCAAAAACGCTTTTGGAGAGCTCAATGTCCCTCCTTCCTCAGACAAATTTTAAAAACAGCTTGCAATCACATTTATACCATTTAACCTCAATTAAGTAATCAAACAATTTTAATTAATTACATTAAATCAATGACAAGCATATAAAAATAGCTTACTACCACAATAAGTAAATAAGTCAATATTGCCACACTCTGTTCCTCATCCTTGCTATAAAATATTGTGTGCATGTGAATGCATGTGAAATTGTGGGCGTCCACATACTAAAACACTCATAATTCATTCTTAACATCAAGATATAAATATATATAAATATAAATATGTGTAAATATGTGTAAAAAAAAACCCCACCCCCACACGCACACACACACACACACACACACACCCATACACTCAAACTAAGAAAAACCTTAAAATATTAAAATATTTAAAATAAACAGTAGGGCATACTTGATAACAAGAATAAATGCAGAAAAGACTTGCTTTTAACAATACCATAAACTATGTTAAACAATAAGACCTCATTAAATTAAAATAAAATAAAAAACCAAAAGTAAAAGCAGGCGTTCTTCTTAACATTATACACATACAGCAACTAGTTAAATTCCACACATAAAAAGGGGTTACCTTTTCAAAGATAACAATTTCAAAACACAAGAGATGGAAACATACTCATTTAGACCTGGGTGCATATATGCCCCAGTACGGATCTGCCAGGCCAATTCATTATTATCTAAATGGATTTGCCACGGACCTCCCTTGTTGTCTACCTTCACTTTCCCCAAGATCGTAAACTTAAAATGATGATCAGGGCATGCACCAATATGTCTGACAAGAGCATTGTTAGAATCGTGCCTTGAGATAGCATAAATGTGTTCGTAAATGTGCTGCTTAAACTTCCTTCCATCTCTTGTGTTTTGAAATTGTTATCTTTGAAAAGGTAGCCCCTTTTTATGTGTGGAATTTAACTAGTTGCTGTATGTGTATAATGTTAAGAAGAACGCTTGCTTTTACTTTTGTTTTTTTATTTTATTTTTATTTTTATTTTAATTTAATGAGGTCTTATTGTTTAACATAGTTTATGGTATTGTTAAAAGCAAGTCTTTTCTGCATTTATTCTTGTTATCAAGTATGCCCTACTGTTTATTTTAAATATTTTAATATTTTAAGGTTTTTCTTAGTTTGAGTGTATGGGTGTGTGTGTGTGTGTGTGTGTGTGTGTGTGTGTGTGTGTGTGTGTGTGTGTGTGTGTGCGTGTGGGGGTGGGGGTTTTTTTTACACATATTTACACATATTTATATTTATATATATTTATATCTTGATGTTAAGAATGAATTATGAGTGTTTTAGTATGTGGACGCCCACAATTTCACATGCATTCACATGCACACAATATTTTATAGCAAGGAGTATGGCAATATTGACTTATTTACTTATTGTGGTAGTAAGCTATTTTTATATGCTTGTCATTGATTTAATGTAATTAATTAAAATTGTTTGATTACTTAATTGAGGTTAAATGGTATAAATGTGATTGCAAGCTGTTTTTAAAATTTGTCTGAGGAAGGAGGGACATTGAGCTCTCCGAAAGCATTTTTGGTGCTTACGTTATCTATTAAACTTCGTTTGCTTTGGATTTGGCTGCTGGTGCTTGTTTTTGTGGTTTTCAGTCTGTGAAGGTGTTTATTCGCTTTTTGGTCGTGAAGTATGTTTTCAAACATTGCAATACCCGCAGGTCCAGAGAATGAACTCTAAATGTGACTATCTCTCTGTGTGCAAGTCTATGCACATGCAAGTGTGAGTGTGTATATGTGTGTGTGTGTGTGTGTGTGTGTGTGTGTGTGTGTGTGTGTGTGTGTGTGTGTGTGTGTGTGTGTGTGTGTGTGTGTGTGTGTGTAGCTGTATCTGTAGCTGTCTATTTGTTAGTATTTGTGAGTGTGTTGAGTACACCATGTATTATACATTTAATAACTTTTATATTTGTATGTACAATTATGTAATTATGATTCTAAAAGTTAAATATGCTCCATCCTTCAAAACTTAAAGCTTACAAACTATTTTACTTCAAAAATATTAAAAACATATATCTTAAAAAAAAATAAATGAAAAACAACTTAACAGACAGTCCATTTTTAAGCACAATGATGCTCTCTAGGGCAGATGCTGTAGGGAAATAATGCACTTTCCAGGAGTTGAGAGAACTTCCACCTGCCACATTGGGTCTTACAACTCTCCTGCTTAGTCCATTTATTTCCTTGTAAAGCCTACCCTGCTAGGCATTATAACAGAGATTAGGCAGTGATTGTACACTGAGTGGCATTCCATTGATACTGTCTACATCCCTGGTAGTTTTTGTAAGTTTACATATGAACAGTTATTAGTACCATCATTCGTGCATCTAAATGACCCATTTGTTTCTTGGGGCAAGAGCCAGGCCCTTTCATTCTCTGGTCAGGTAAAATCCCTATTTATTCCAGACTAGGGCAACTGCTCTTATCAACTAATTATTTTCCCCTGTGAGCAGATCTTTTGGAGTTTACTCTTTGGCTAATCATGTGTAATCCTCTCAGCCTGTTCCCATGGCAGCCTGGTGGCTTCATGTATGCTGCTACCCAGGAGGATACCCGTGTGAGTCATATGAGAGTGTATACCTTCTGGGTTATATGCAGTGTGAGGCCACCCTGAGTCCAATAGCTACTACTGACATTCCCCTTATACTTCTGTAGGGATCAACAATGTAGTGGGTCTGGCCATCTGCCTCACTCAGGGTGGGTGAGCCTCTATCTGCTTCTCATTCTTATCCTCCTGGATGGGCGTTTCCTACACCTGATCCACTAAATGAGCTCAGGTCACTTGGATAACAGTCAGGGTGTCAGCTTTTTATGCTACAAGGGTAGGCCCATGCTAGCTGTCTTGTTAACCTTATACTCACACCTCTAAAATAGTTTTCTCCAAAGTGTATTCACTCTGCCCTAACTTTTCCATACATCCTCTTACTTTCCCTTATTCAAATGTAACTCTATTCAGGCTAATTGTTTATCCAGGATTTATACAAAGTAGTTTACCCATGACCTTTTTTCGCTACTAAATCTCATTATTAGAATAATTTAATATTACTTGGTACTGTCACTCTTTTAATAATTTTTCTCATTCCTATTTTCATTTTACTTTCTGCTAGACAAATTACTGCACTGATTATTAAACAAAAAAATATATCGGTCATTATTCACTTTTGTCTAACTCTCCTTTCAATTTTTATCTTGTCACCTATCCACCATGATAGATAACAGAATCACAACAGACTGATTGTATTTTGATTTATGTATTTTCAAAGTCCATTACAAAATATCCTATTCTCTCCAAACTTTACATATTTCCAGCCTTACTGATAACTAACAGAATCAAAAGCTTTAGAATTGTTTCAAACCAGCATGCATTCTTCCCTATCTTCTCTCACAATGCTACCAACAACCTCTCTGTGTGGTGTTAATAACTTTCAAACATCTTTCCAGATACTCTGCATATGTTTGCCATCATGTTTCCCATACCCTTTCACAGTCTTACAAAATGTTCATGAAAACATTATAATCAATATCGCATAATTCAACCGATTTCTAACAGTTTAACCAATATGTACCCTTGATTGCCTTTAAAAACTTTTAAGAGACAGAACCTTACCTGCTTATGTAATACTCCTGCATTAATCCATGCATTGAACACATTAAAAATAGCACTTTTTTATCTCTAATGTAAACTTTTATACAAATCATGCCCTATTCTATCCAGTTCAGAATTACTCCATGTCTTCTTCTATCAGTCTGTCCATATATGTTCATTTCCTTCCTATATTTATGAACTCCCATAATTTGATCTTGTGAGTTAGGTATCATAGTCATTTACAAGTGATTCCTTTAACATTTCTTCCTGATTTGTTATCCTGTTTAATAAAGAAATCATGTCTTCCTTTTAACATGTACCACAGATCTCTGTCTCTATACCTGCCTTTTAATATTTTCTTTATTTTCAACTATATTACTATCTTTCCTAATACTTTTCCAACTATTTTTCTTCCAAAAAACTCTGTCCATTCACCACTCTGTTATACTGGTTGCTCTTTTCTGTATAGCATGTTTTCATTCCACCTGAACATAAACTTTTAAATACTTTTTCTTAAGCATTCTTCTAACTATTCCAGTCTTTACATCAAATTCTGACTTTTTCATGTCCCTCCTGCAATCCCTCTAAAACACATTGCACATCTTCCTGCTGAATCATCCTACCATCTGTACCAAACAGACCCTGAACAGCTAAATGATTTGAACATCTAACTACAGTTTCAGTGCTACAAATGCCCGAGTAAATGTTATTTTCAACACATATATTGATCTTTAATCTTGCAATTTGCAAATGCATACACACACATACACATCTATCTATCTATCTGTCTATCTATCTATCTATCTATGTATCTCTATATACACTTCTTTAAATCCACACCTATCTTTCCCTCTCTTTTTTGTAAACTGCAGTTAAAATTCCACACATATTACTTATGTTTATAAAATTATGTAAGCAAAAATACCATCTAATAATTTCATTCTTTCTTCCTTTGATTTCCTTTAGTATACACATACATTGCAATCAATCTCAAAAGCTTATACTTCAACTATATATTGACCACTTAAATTCTACTAGGTTTTAGAATTGCAATATCTAATATTTTGATATTCAACCCCTTTTGACTTTTGTCACGAACATAAGTGTCTATCACATACTGTGCACCAATGTGCATTCAGGAATGTGTCAACTTGTTCAGCTTCAGCCTTACATTATCTGCTTGATGGGAATAATGATCCTTATAAGCTCTAGATATCAGTCCAGGCAATCTCCAGCAACATAGCCACATCAGCTTCATCATTCTACTACCCTCTGGCTTATCTACAAAGGAACTCAGCCAGCTGTACATCATGATTCAGAATAAGCACTTCATTGTCTTTTGAGACAGCAGCTAACACCTTAGCATTCTCTTAGATAACATTACTGTTGACCATCCCTCCACAGCAAATGACACTCAAAAAGAGTAGGGGATTGCTCTGAAGTTCTGGCCACATTACCCTTGCCCATAATTAATTCCACCTCATTTCTCCCTGAGAATCAGCTATGCATTGTTGGAGTAACCTGATCAACAAAATAAAACATAAAAATAGAGTAAAAAATAAATTGTTTAAAAAACATAACATCTTTGCTGAACTTAGACAATGCCTAAGATGCCTAAGCAGTCATTCCTCATGTAGTGATACAGTGGGCCAGGTGATCAGTATAGAAGGAACTCTATGCTTTATTATCTAGTTGATAATTGTTCCAGAAAAGTCTGAGGAGGGAATTGGGAAAGCTATCTTAATGGGCAGAAAAATGATAGTTGATGTTTATCACAGACAGATGGAAAATATTGCACTTGAGCCTTAGAGAGAAGTTAGCATCAAGAAGAAGAGAAGAGCAGAGTTGATGTCTAAAGAGCAGGAAAAGGACATTGGGTGCTTAACACAAACATATATTGTTCTACCACAAAAATATTTACAGGCAGTGGGCAACTGAAAAATAGAATAATGCGTTGTTTCCTCAGAGGGCTAGAATTAGCTATACTAAGGTCACAACAAGAGTACTGCATGTAGTTCTAAAGACCATACACTGCTTCTGGAAAGGTGTCTGACGTGTATATTGTGAGAATGAGAAAGGGTATGACCAAATATTACACAACCTTGGAATGACATCATAAGAAGAATGGGCTGGGTAGTATAATACAGTTGCAGAACACAAGATATCTGAAATTGAAGGTTGTAGGACAGAAGAGGACCCACAGAGAACAGGAATTATCAGTTATCTTTCATCTGTGAAAGTGCTTCTTCACAGAAAGGGTCATGGACCTACACAGGAAGCCGCCAGAATAGATAGTAGAAAGGGAATCCTCAGAGGCATTTAAGTGGGTGCAGAATAAGAGTCGAAATAAGCAGATAAAGGGAGGGATGAAGGGAAGATGAAATGTTATATTTACTAAAAGGAGAATACATAAATCAGTTGTTTCCTTCTGCCATCAGTCAAATATAATGCAATGCTTCAGAGTTAAATGTGATACTAAACTGCGGTGGTGGTACTGCGGTAGCGTTGTCGCCTCATAGCAAGATGTTGTCCCGTTCGATTCTCTGCTAAAGTGTCTTCTGTGTGGAGGCATACGTGAATGAGGCATGCCTTCGTTGAAGGTTGTGCGTCAGGGCTGGTAACCTGGTATGTAAAAATCCACTACCAATCATTAGCGGACCGGAGTTCCGCTGTGGCGACCCCTAACCGGGAAAAGCCGAAAGACACAAACAAACTAACAGATGATTTATACTTATTATAGTTCATCATACAAAGGAACAGGATACAGATATAGTATCTCACTGAAAAAAATATTATGCAGCTTGATCTGAAATGCAATCCTAAGTAGTACATGATCACACAACACCATCAACATGGCAAAATAATGATCCAAATTTCTTACTTTCATTCTCTATTAGTTGTCTTTTTCATTTTTTCTACTGTATTGCATTCTAATAATATTTTTTAAATACATTAATCATCTCTTGTTGTAGATATAATAATCTGACAGTTTATATTTTGAAAAGTTAGATATTTGAGTAGCACAATTATACAATAGGAACATAACTGTTATGTAACATTTCTTTATCTTTATTTTTTATTGTTGCAGGAGATTAAGCGGACTAAAGACACTGAATGTGCCCTCCCAAGGGAAGAATACTGGCATTAGACAATAATGAATAATGTAAAATATGCATTATTACATTTCTTTTCATTTCATTTAGTTATGTAAGTGGGCTGGTCTGTGTGTGTCTGTGTGTGCGTTTGTGCATGTGTGACTGCATGTGTGTGTATACGTACTTACATGGTTATAAGCCAAAAGGAAGAATCACATTTGATAGGAAGGTTTTTGTGGGTGTAAAAATAAAAGAAAAGTATAAACAAGGGAGTAAATGCTCATTTGAGTGAAACACATGCGGTTACATTTATTTTCATATAGTGTAGGTAAGCAGGAATATACCAGAAAATGAATGTTCGAATGATAACATTAAGGGACTGCTCAGCTAAGATTACTGTTACGCCACGAGGAGAGCTAATATGTTATTCATCACATAAGCAGAGTGAATTATGTAAAACCCATGGTGGATCTAGATAACATACCAGCACCTCTCCTATGCAACAAATCAAATCTTCCTAAATCCCACCCAGTAAATATTTATTTGTGTAAGTTATAATGCTTAACCTGATATTTTTCCTGTCATTCTCACTGATCATTAAGGTTCCCAGCAGCCACGCAACTGGCCCATTTACTCTCTCAGGACACATGACCCTCTAGACCATTAGTAGTGAGCTTCAGTGGAAGTGCTGTCTTCCACTAGTGGGGCAGTTTTTTTTGTGTGTGTGTGTGTGTGTGTGTGTGTGTGTGTGTGTGTGTGTGTGTGTGTGTGTGTGTGTGTGTGTGTGTGTGTGTATGTGTGTGTGTGTGTGTGTGTGCATGTGCTTACAATCTAACCTCACAGTACAGGTCCATTCAGCATGCAATATGTCTTACCAAAAGTGTATCATCCACTTCTCTGAGTGATGCAATGCCCCTAAATGTGCTATCCCCTTGAAGTAACCATTCCCATGGAGTCTTTGGTCTCAGCCAGGAATTCTACAACTGGAGTGCAGACAGACATGAACACCACACCTTCTACCATGAGAAAGGTGAGCAGGCATTGTCTTGTCACTCATCCCTCTCTCGGTCTCTCCCCTTGCCAACTCCTCGGGTGCCTGGATCATTAATTAAACACAGGTCATCTAGGCTGTAGTCATGCTTCATCCCTCTGAGTAGTGGAGCTGGCTTATGTATGATAAAATGTTAATTTATGAACTATTTCTTTTATGATAACATCTAATATATGGACAGTCACAAGGAAGATATTTCACTGGAATTTTTTTATAAACATTTCAGGGTTAAATCTCAAATGACCACTACATGCTTAGTACAGGCTAACAGAATAAGTAAAACTGAAATATTTTGCACCAACCATTAGACTTCAATGCCATCCCTAAATCTTCTATTTATGTTTATCCTTTGTTCTTGACCTGTGTTGCTATACCTATCTCTGTGTTGGGAGTATTCAAGTTAAGAATAATTAGCAGATAGAATTTACTACTGCCTTTCTTCCTTCTAGAATTACCTGCTCAACCTTAATTTCTGTCTTAAATTAATCAGACAACATGGAGGTTTTCCTGTTTGCATAAAATCATATTTGGATTATAAAACATCAGTGTTACATAACTACAATAAATGACAGTGTAATTTATGTCAGCTTTCTAAGTCATTCTAATTATGATTCACGTTAAATATAACAGATCAGAGATGGAAAGCTGAATTATAAGACTCAGTGTGTTGCTTCTGAATGCTATCAGTTCAAAGCTGGAACAGATGGGTGATAATGCAAAGGGACATGGGTGCAGTCTTGCCATATGGAGGCCCATATGCAATGGAAACTTTGGCAGGCCCCAGATACCTTTAACAAGAGCTGTACAGTATGTTAAAACTCTGATGAGAGGGAATGGACCAATCAGAGAGCTGCTGAACAGCTGATGACTTTACCGTCAACAGAATCAGCCATAAGACCATCTTTTTCTCTGAGTTATAAAAGCGTGCTGCTAATATATTGCTATTAGTGAAATAGTAGAAGCTGGCAGTCCATCCGGTTTTAATGCATGACAAGAGAAAATGCCAAGGGAAAATGACATGTGCGATGGACAAAAGAGCAGTTTTACAGCTGTTCGGGGATTTGAACCAGTGCTGAAACTGAGTGCAGTGACTGTCATCCAGAAAGATAAACTGCTTGCTTCTTGTCCATCATCACAGTATGTTTTCCATATTTAAAAATTGCAGTTCATATTTTATGCATTTTACATTTTACCCACAAGCATGTTTCCATTCTCTACTATATATTTTTTAATTTCACTTTATTTCTATACGTGTTTTATTTGTTTCAAAAAGTTGCAGTATCATGTAAAACTGCTCTGTCTCTGAGTCACTAAGCAAAGGTTACAGTTCAACCACTTACATAATGGATCTCCTTATAGATAGTAGCTGACAATCACACCACATTAAAAATGGAGTCAAACTCGGGATGATCTTAGATACATATGATATGGGTCATAATCAGTTTCAGAATAAGATCATCTAAAATGTGACACAACAAAATGAGGCTGCTAATTAAACATTGGAAGGTTCTTCATTTTTTGTGTGTGTTTTATCTTATTTATTTTAGTATTTTGTATATGGGTAGCTGTGTCAGGCAGTAACTGTCTGCTTTCATTCATGGTCTATAAAATGTAGGTTTATAACACTATTTATAATAGTCTAACACATAGCTTTGAAACATAGACTTTATTAGCATAAAAGATTAACTTTGCCCACTTATTTAGGTAATTTCCCTACCTAATCTATAAGTTGCAGAGACAACTTGGCAAACCGCTTATTTATATATTTTTTATTCTTCATTGCCTTATATCTGTGTCATAGGGTCTCGATGTTTTTTACTTTGTTTGACTCTGTTACACTTTGGGAAGTCTGTTCCATACATCCTCACCCTTTCTATGAAAAACACTTTCGTATGCCACCAGTAGAACTGCTGGTTGACATCCAGAAAAAAAAATGTCTTTCATTTTCATCTTGTCTATTAGGAAAAAAACAAAGACTGGTGAACAAACCAGTTAAATCATACTTTAGTATCACTATAGGCAGGCGACTGGCCTTAGTTTAGTTTTCAGGATTACCTCATAGCAATAAAGTATTAGACACAGGTATTTACTCATGAAAAATTAAAGTTTAGTTATTAGTTTGGCTGAGGTTAACTCCAAAAAGAGTGTTTCCAGAAGACAAACATAAGGGCTGCAGACCTTGTGAATTTATAGGGTGTTTAGGCCAATCTTTCAGGTTTGTCAATCAGCTCCTAAGAAGTAGTTAAATTTAGAATAAGATCAAAAGATACTGGATGTACTGCATCAATGTTTCTTCAACTGCCACTGGGAATGAAATTTGTCATTTATTGTGTTGCTTTAACATTGCAATGACTTATTTGCATGAAATACATAGAGTGTCACAGTGCATTGAGTGGATAAGTGCAGTCTTTCTTCTCTTGTAGGTGGAGTAAGTTCTGCAATAACTACTTCCTGGTGAATTCTGGAATTTTAGCTAGCCCAGTGCATAATTAGGTCCTTGTGCATACGTGAGTGTAATGTGAGAACATTATTACCATTGCACACTCAGGTCATTTAGGACATAGGAGATACAGTAAAATTACTCTCTTCAGCAACAGAATGGTGAGCTAAATTACTTCGCTATCAGTTGTCTCATATGTGATGATGTAGCAGACTCACTAGCCTAACTTGTGTTATGATATTTTTCAAGGCAGATGTACTGTATCAAAGCTGTGGTATTCTGTTTAAAAAAAATACCGTGACAAGCTTTACCCTTTAACCATGGAAAAATTATCCCCGGGATTCAATAAAGCCAACATACCTTGTCGGCATAGTGGCACGGCTCGAACACGGAGTTCGGAGCCTGTGCAATCCAGTAAACAATGCTGGGGGCATGCACAAGCCTCCCAGCACTATTCTAGCATGGATGCGACAGAATAATGCAAATCACCTCATTTGCTGGTGGAAATCATGCAAATAAGGTGAATTTGTGATCCATGAAGCAGACAGACATCTGCGTTGGAGCCGTGTCCGCAGCAGAAATGTATGTAGTTAGTAACCACATATATTTCTGCAGAAATAAAAACAGGGGCATGACAACTGAAAGCAAAGTATGTATTATATTCATTAGGCATACCAATGGCCAAAACTTTAGCCATTTGCATGCCAAAGTGTTGCAAAATTGCAAAAATCAAAAGTTTTTTTGGGGGGCAGATTTTGGCTGTTTAAGCGGAGTGCAGCTGCATGCAAACACGATCGTACAGAAAATTTTAAAAAATTATTAAAAAGTCAATTAAATGTGAAACATTAATTTTGACATTATACTGGACGGCATGCAGACTCATAACAATGATAGGTAACAGTGGTTGCTAAGGACATAGGCTCCAATATAGTGGTGTAACTAGGGTATAAGCCAGTAGGGGTATGTAAATGAGCTAAATTTATTGAATAGCAAAATGGGAGACCATGTCCGCGGGTACCTAACCATGTAGGAGCTATAATGTGGTGGTGTAAGCAGAAGAAGCAGCTGACATGAAAAGGGTATGTGTCATGCTTGGTGTAAGCACATTGGAGCTCCATGGCTTCTATTTACACTCAGCTAAGCACAGCTAAGCAAGGGGGTGTGTCTGAGGCTGCTTAGCTGTTCTTAGCTGGTTCAAGAAATGAGGAGCATGCTCATGTCCAGGGGACGTCCCTCTCTGCTCAGCAATGTTTACACTACCTGAAACAGTTTGTGCGGCATGCCCCAGGGCTTAAAAGGGGTGGAAATGGGGGAAAAATAGGAAATAGCAGAATAAAGGCAATCAACTACAAATAAGTAATAAGACCTCTGCAACTCACAGTGGCCCATTCAAACCCCACAATAATATAGCTAGCAGGTGGAATGTATCATAGTCAGTCAATTACACAGGCAGCATCTGCAGCACACCAGTATAAACTATGCAAACACCCTTCAGCCTGTTTTTTCCCACAAACTCTGCACCATTGGAGTACACACTTGGGAATTTTAACTGACAAAATGATAGGGACGGCTGCTTTGTTACATCTCTACATGCTGCAGACTGAGGGCAGTGATGAGGATGATGCTGATAAGCAGCCCAGACTGAGGAGGAGGAGAGTGTTCAGCTCCAGGATAGCCTTTCAGGGGCTACATGAGCTGGAGATACTAGAGCGCTATAGGGTGGACAGGAATATACTACAGCAACTCACCGAGCTCTGATGCTCTCATCTCAGACAAAGAGCCAACATAGGGGAACCCATCCCAGTTAAAACCAAGGTATGGTAGCCATAAAAATACTAGCTACAGTTACTTTCCAAAAACCTACTGGGGACATCATGGGGGTCTCACAAGCATCTGCATCCAGGATACTCCACCAGTTCCTGGATGTAATGCTAAGACATGCCAGTGAGTACATTTATTTCCACAGCATCCCTGAAGATAGAACTGACAATATGGGTCTCTTCCACCATGTAGCACTCTACCCAGAGGTATGGAGTGCCATCGACTGGACTCACATCCACATCAAAGCACCACCTGGTGAAGACGGTACACTGCATGTTAACCACAAGGGCTATCACTCCATCAACTGCCAGGTCATGTGCAATGCCCAGGGCATTATCACAAATGTGTGTGCTGTCAGCCCTGGCAGTTATTACGACTCCCACATCTGGCATGCCTCACAGCCATACCAGGCATTTGCCAGGTGGGACATCCCATATGGCCATTTCGTGGGGGATGCTGGGTATGCACTGGAACCATGGATGATATCACTCATTAGAAATGCACACACAACCACTGACGAACACGATAATGAGGCACATGCACAAACTAGGAACATTGTAGAGTGTGTGTTTGTGATGCTCAAGTCATGGTTCTGCTGCTTTGACATATCTGGTGAACCCTTCCAGTATTCTCCAGGCGCATGTGCACACATGTTCATAGTATGTGCCATGGTACACAATATGATCCTGTGGAAACAGCTGTGGCAGGGGCATCACAGGAAAGGGCCACACAGCTCCCCACCATTGCCAAGGTCCCCACGGGCACAAGGGGACTCGGAGGAGGAACCCCCTGAGCCTTCCCCTGTAGGCAGACGTAGGTGTGTCCAGTATGCCCTGGCCATGGCAAAGAGGCAATGCATAGCACATACACTGACACTGTAGGGACCCAGGGAGTGACACATCTCTCTGACTCACACACACAGTAAAATGGATGCCACACACATTACACTACCTGTACCTTACCATGTATAGGCTGTGTACTGCATGCATATGACAGAGTCAGCCCTCAAGCACCGCCCTCACAACTGCTGCAAACACAAGATAAGTCAGTTTTCTTAACAATAAATGGATTAGTATTGTTTTTGTAGCATGTCTAAGGTATCGCTGCATGTATGCAAGGGAATGGCGTGGCCTACCGGGATAGCAGCAGACAACTGAAAGCTATGTGTGACAACAGGAAATGTTCACCCAGTACTGGCTTTCCCAGAGTATGCAGTAGTCCCCTAGGTGACAAAACTCACTGCAGTGTATGTGAGAGACTAACAAACTGGGGGGTCATAGGTCACATGCATGGATGCCAATGTTGGGGTCCCATACTCTCCCCTCAGCCTCTCCCAGCATGTCAGCTGTAGAAAACCATATAGGAATGTCTGCCAAAGACCCACAAATAGAGACAATGATGAAATATTCTTCTTACAGACTTACACAGTGATATCACAGCAGGTCTTGCAGTTGCATTAACTCTGTGAAGGGTAAGAAGTCTGAAACTCAAATGTCTGCTATTACATTCTAACTTTTGGCCTGTAGTGATATGCCAGTATTCTCCAAGACAGGCACAACACTATGCTAAATGGAATCAAAATGTAAAGCCAACATCTGCACAGTCTGTGCAAATGTGCACAGTTGACAAGTATGCTCCCCCAACATACATGTGTTCCCATAGAAATGCAGTAACATTTATGTTTGTAGGGTAATAGCAGCAGAGCGCACATTCCCAGGGCTCTCCCAATCAACTTGGTAACTTGTTGCATGTCCACAATATGCAGGGATCAATGAGGTATGTATATGCATGGTAAATAGTGTTAGGAAGTGGGCAGCACTTACTCTTGGCTGTTGTGGCTTAGTGGCCTAGGTACAGTATTGTGGTTGACAAGAGTCCATGTTCCAAGACTTTCTGTGCCAAGTATTTTGCATGTCAGCTATGCCCATGGTAGGAATTGTACACAGTGTCCAGAAGTCAATATCCATTACTGTAGGAAAGCTGGACAAGTCAGGGACAGGGGACCACACATATGGATAGTACACAGCTCAGAGTAAGTGACACAGTGGCTAGCATATCTCTCAGCCGTACAGATTTTTGCAGAATGTCCAGATTTTTTGCATTATATTTTGGTCTGTTTTTCATGAAATTGTGGTTTTCTGGCAAATCATTGGCAAATCATTAAAGACTAAAGTCAGAACATAATGACAGATTTTCGTTTCAGACTTCATACCCTTTAGAAAAATGCATGCTAATGCAAAACCTGTTATTGTGTCAACTATCTAAGTTTGTAAGGGCAATAATATTTAAAACTTGTCCCTATTTTGGGCCTTTGTCCCCCAATTATTTATGTCTTTGTCCAGATGTCTGTCTCTAAGAGGTTGAGAGGTATGGTGTCTAGTAGGACAGCAGGTACCTGAAAGTCAGTGTACTGCCAGGTTACAAATGGGTGGCACCTTACTGTGTCAGCACTGACAACAAGTCACTGGCCACCATCAATACTGTTCTGCTCATCCTAACATTGCATTTGCCTGCCAAACTATTTGCAAAACAAGAAAGGTTCATGTCAAAACATCAATGGCAGACAGTGGAAAAGCAGACATCATGCCGTTAAGAAAAAGCAAGCAAATACCAAACTGGCCTCCCAGCTGTCTATGTTTGGCAGAGCATTATTAACACCCTGTCCCCATGTGTGGGCCTGTGTCTGAGTGCCATATATGGGCCTGTCCAGATGTCAGTCTGTGACAAGTTGACAGCTAAAGCCAACATGTAGCCTCATAATAACATAGCAGCACAAACCATATGAGGACTACAGCAGATGTGGTGGTGCAATGATGGTCAACCTGCTAACAGGTACACTCAGAGGTGTGATGTCCATAACCCTGTGTGTGATGTTACGGTGTCTACCCCGCTCATACCAGAAATACAAATACATAACAGCAGCCACTGTGGGCAAAGCCTGTGACTGAACTACAGAAGGACACAAAGACACACATAAGGGGAAGGGAACCACTGGCCAGACAAATGGAGAATGTGCACACCAGAACAAATTGCGCAGTAACATAGGTGCCATACAGTGTAAGGAGTCAGTAAACATAACCTGCAAATACACAACACACACCCATGTAAGTGGAGGTGGAGGACACCTCAGAGGCAAAACCATATGAGAACTCCACAAACCTACACACCACAGAACATACATAGTCCTCACACCAGTGCCTCATAATCACTAAGGCCTTACCATAAACCCAACATATTACTCATAGGAGACTCCATTGTGAGACACATGGATGTGCCCCTCACCAGGCTGGATAAGGAGAAAGTCATGCTTACTTGTTAGTCAGGTGCCAGAATCCACCATATCACACATGCACTCAAGTCACTCCACAATAGGTACTGTTATTACTCTGGCCTAGTCCATGGTGGTGTAAACAACATCAGATGTAACTCCCTGGACTATAGGAAGACAGACATGATTCAGCTTGCTGAATATGTGTCCCATGCAAGTATGTCCCTAGCCTTAAGCAGCATTCTACCATCACCTGGAATCTCAATACAAACAGAAAATGATTCTCAGTAACAATTGGCTTACTTACAGCTGTCATCCCAGGGGGAACCACTGCCTGGCAGCCTGGGAACATATGATTGACAGACCACGCTGCTTTGCTAGAGATGGCCTGCATCTGTCTCACTTGGCCTTCAGGCCTCTGGCAATGGCTCTTGCCTCCCCTATAGTGCTTTTTCAGGGAAAGTCATGGGATCAATACTACCAACATAAAACACTCAACAAAATGCAAATTAAAGGCCATGCTGCTAAATGCTAGGAGTCTAAACAGGAAAATACACTCATTGCAAGCATTTGTAACCCTGGATAATGGTGACATTTGTACACTCACAGAAACCTGGGCCACAGCTGTGGAGAGCAACCCATCCTTACCCGATCACTCATCCTATCACACAGCCAGACCCCAAAATGTGGGCAGCAAAGCCAAAGGAGGTGGAGTATAAATATATATTAAACAGACACACACCTCAAGGTTGGTCAAACAGTCTGACATACACGAGACACTCCAAGTGCAGCCAACCATTGACAAGACCCCTATGCAAAATATAGTCAACTACAGGCCAACATATCTGACTCAGGTTACCCACCCCACATATCTAGCCCTCTACAAATCTATTAAGATTCAAACCATTACCCTGATTCTGGCTGACTTATATTACCCAACCATTGATTGGAAAACCAACCATGACAGAACAGAAATGCACAGAGATTCCCCCATCTTATCAATGCTAAATCCTTAGGACAGTTACTTGATAACCCTACAAGATGTGATACATATGTCGGAATTGGCAGTAAGTAACACAATTAACCACTGCAGCACCCCTATGTTTTCATCCTCCCTGTCAAGATCCAACATAAAAGCGGTCACGTTCGATATCACCATCTCTCCTGACCTCCCCTCTAGCCATGGTAAAATAAAAATGTCTCCCAAGCTGATCATAACCAACAGAGGGATGGTATAAACAGCTGAACAGCCCCCTACCCCACTGGAGGAATAGGCACCAATGTCCAAATGTACACAAAAGTACTATATCAGCATATATAGAGAGAAGCATGGAATCAGGAATACCTGACAGGACAACATCATCATCCGCAAGGGAGAGTAAACCTGTCTGCAAACATCTGCAATAAAGGAACTATATAACAAAAGGATAACATTGCTGTCCAGGACCGAAAAGGAGCAGGTGCACAATTAGAAGTAATCACCCCTTAGCCTGAACAAACAAATAAGATCACCAGTGAAATCCTCTAAAGGCAACTCCGAGTCCAAATTGCCCACATCTTAGACAGACAATCATAAGGCCTTCCTCACGTGTCTGCATTCCCAAAGGAAGCTCCCAGATCTGTGCAGAACTTGTTATCAAGGACACCACATGCACAGATGCTGTAGATATAGCCAATCTACTGGCTGACAGATTCAGTGGAAATGTCACCCCTCTGCCTCCCCATCAAGAAACAGGACATCGCCAGTACCTGACCACCCAACCCTTATCACTAGGGAACAGGGCATCACTGCCCTCTCAAAGCCAAGAAGACAGTCTCCATGGGACATGAATACATCCCAGGATGCAACCTACATGAACCCAGGGATGAACTGGCAGCATCATTATGCACGCTACACAATCAAAGCCTGAGTACTGCCTTTGTCACAGATGAGTGGCAGACAGCCACTGTCATCCCTTTACCCCAAGGTGGAGGGTTCACCATTCCAGGAAATTAAAGACCCATCAGTCTAACTATCCTGATCTGCAAGGCCATGCAATAGATTATCATGGACCTCATTAACAGGGACATTGGCAAACTCCAAATACATGACCCCACACAGTCTGCCTTTCTCAAGGGAAGCTATGTCAGTGAACTCTGGATGACTTCCCTGAGACAGCCAACAAGGTGGGGATTAGGGAAAGATGGTGCACTCTGGCCATCCTGACTTGGCCAAAGCCTTACACATTATTCCCCACTTGGCCATAGTATATGAACTCTTATCAACTAGGCAGCAATCCATATGTTACCAGATGGGTAGCAAACTGGTTCATTGATAGAACCCACATAATCATAATAGGGGTAGCCAATTCAAGCAGTACACCTCTAATGAGTGGCATACCCCAGGGATTGGTCTGGGGACTATGGTATACGGGATATACTTCCCTGAGGTGCAGGCCAAAAACACTGGCCTATGGTTGACCAAGTTGTCAGATGACTGCAAGCTGGGAACAGTCATCAATACCCAAAGTGATGTGGATGTCCTACAACAGGGTCTCACCAAAACAAATGACTGCTGCCAGAAGCATGGCCTCAAGCTGAATGCCTGCAAATGCATCATCATCATCCCCTTCAGGGAGACCAATGTCCTCACATATTATCATATTAACAACAATGTCCTACATACACAATCAGTAGTGAGGCGTTTGGCCACCCAGGTTGATAGCAACCTGAAGTCTGTGCACTATGTTGCTTCCATTGTAAAGAAAGCTTCATAGATGGGCCAACTCAAAAATAAGAGTATCTCATCCAGGGACAAAAAGGTCATAAGATCCATGTATTCTAAGCTTATATGACCAATTATTTTGTACAATGCCCCATTCGGCATGTACCTCACAATGCACATGCAGCAGCTAGAGACACCACAAAGGTTCCTCACCAGGAGAATCCAGGACCCCACATACCTACCCTACACAGATAGGCTAACAGCACTGTCCCCCTACTCAGTTCTATACAGAATCCTCAGAGGTGACATCTGTCTGGCATGCAAAGTAATCCAGACCCTGCCATGATGGGACTGGTGCAGATCTGGAAGTCAAGACCCACTTGATCAACCTGTAGGCACAGCATCAACCTGGTCTGTGATATCAATAGGGCTTGTTGGTGTGACAGATACGTGTTCCACAGACTCCCATATCTGTGGAATACACTCCCAAAACACATCAATCCAAGTGCCTTAATACCCCTTGTGAAGTGCTCCCTGTATAGGTACATGGGAAACAGAAAATACTGTCCTGTGATTCCACCTGTGTCCCTGCTGGAGAGGAGCTCTGGGTGCTGACATCTTAACATGGGCTACACTCTCATCTGCGAGGCTTATAAGGGCTTCATGGCCAATAGCTTAGTAACCTCATATCAACCTATCAACCTATAAATAAATGTCTGTCAGTGGTTCACCACATTACTCCATACTGCCCTGCCACTGACATACCTGGAAATCACAGTGCTATGTGGAATACATCAGACATATAATGGACATCTCTGCTCAGTAGAATGCACTCTGTACCCACATCAGGATATGACTTTTCAGTTAAGAAGATTACCACACAAGCAGGAGATCCCCAACCAGTATATCACTGAGGCACTTCATCAGCCAATCGGCTGTAGCCACTCCTCTCAACTGGCCAGATTGGGTGAGAATGTTTGGCTCATTATTTTGGTCTGTGCATTGTACAGCTTGTATTTCTCAGGTAAATCACTGTGATGATCTGATAATTTCTGTTAATAAGTAATGACACAATACGTTTATTAGTGTCAGATGTCATATATGTCAGAAAATGTCTGCTAAAACAAGCCCTGTTACTCTAGCAACTTTGCACATTAATAAGAGCAATATTTACAGTATTTCCCTATGTTTGGGCCATTGCCCCCCCCCCTCCATTTTGGCAGGCTCTCTCCAGATTTCTTGCACTAACAGGTTGAAAGATATGGCTGTAGCACACAAAACCCTGGACCGGAGTACAACTATCTATGGAATGGAGTCCCACTCTTACTATACTGGGCATGCGCCTACACTTAGAGAATTATAGCCCATGTCTAAACCCACATCGGAGTATATAACTGTATTGTGCATATATGTCTTTGCATACAGACAGCTATGTACACCTTAACTGTCTCTATCCACCCCCATCAGATAGGGTTATCCTCAGCTAGCTGTAGGTGGCCCATACGTGATATATCTGCATCTGTTGCATGTGATACACAGACATATATATGGGCAACATATAGCAATATTTAAAGCATACACACACATAGACATGGGGAAGAGACAGACAGACAGTGATAGAGAGAGGGAGAGAGAGAGAGAGACAGGGAGACACACACACAGAGTGAGTCACAGACAGGGATACCCTGAAAGGCATAGAGATATGTCTTGCTGCAGACAGTTACATACCAGTTGTAACCAGTCGCATGTGCCAGCATGAAGGTGAGCTCTATTGTGTAATAGTACTGAGGTAGGGATTGTAATATCACATCACCCACCTTTGTGTGTGTGTGTGTGTGTGTGTGTGTGTGTGTGTGTGTGTGTGTGTGTGTGTGTGTGTGTGTGTGTGCACGTGTGTGTGTGTGTGTGTGTGTGTGTGTGTTTATAGGTTAAAGTATTATGAGGCCTTTCCCACTCAGGACACATCCCATTGTTCTACTGTACAAGATTTGCTGATGTCATTCACCTTAGAAGTACCTTTGGACACTTATCAGCCCTGTAAGCTCTGTGACATGTGCAACAACTGCATAATACTATAGTACAAATAACTAGGTTGGTAGGGGTTGTAATCTCAGTCCTGGAAAATGTAAGTGTGTGTGTGTGTGTGTGTGTGTGTGTGTGTGTGTGTGTGTGTGTGTGTGTGTGTGAGTGTGCCTATGCTCAAGTCCATGTGTTTGTGTAAGTGTATGCATGCTAAGGTTTGTCTGTGTGTATGCTTGCCCAACTCTGTGCTTTCATGTGTGTAACAGTGTGTCTATGTGTGTGTGTGTGTGTGTGTGTGTGTGTGTGTGTGTGTGTGTGTGTGTGTGTGTGTGTGTGTGTGTAAGTGTTTGTAAGTTTGTAGGTTAAAGTGTTTTGAGGCCTTTCCCACTCAGTACACTTCCCATTGCCATATTTTACAAGGGCTGGTGATCTAATTCATAGTAGTAGTACCCTGGGACATTCTTAAACCCTGTAAGCTTTATAGTGCATGCAATAACTGTGTAACACTGTAATACAAATAACTAGGTAGGTAGGGGCTCTAAAACCAATACTGGCAACTGTGGTGTGTGTGTGTGTATGTGTGTGTGTGTGTGTGTGTGTGTGTGTGTGTGTGTGTGTGTGTGTGTGTTTCAATGCATGTCCCCATGCAGCATTGTGTGTGTTTCATATGGCTCTACAATGTTAAGGGCCTCTGAACCCACCATTGGCAATCTTAACAGACCCTGCAATTGCCACCCATTTGAATAATAGTGGCAGACACTGCATCACTACATTATCTCTGTGTTGTTTGTGTTGTGTATCTAGCACTATTGTTTGCAAAACTGGCCAAGTAGAGGTTCGCCTATCAGCAAAGGCAGATGATGAATGTGTATGTGTGTGTGTGTGGGGGGGTCTCCTTATGTATGAATGTATGCATGTATGTATGTATGTATGTATGTATATATGTATGTACATACATCCCCTTGCAGCATTCTGCCTGTGTTACGTCCACCAGCATACCTCTCAACCATTCACAGAAAGACATCTGGTTAAAGCTATATGGGAAGCTGGGGAAAACAGCAAACATTGAGCACACCCTTCATATATTGTTGTGACACATAGAAAATAGATTGCAGAACAGGGCATGTATTTCAATGCACTTTCCAATGGGTATGTGTTGTTACATGACAATATCCATCATTAATCTGCCATGTCAGTGTGCTATGATTTTCCAAAATGTTGGCCAGAAAACCACAAGTTCATGACAGATGAAAAGAAATTATGTGTCAAACATCAGGACAATCTGCAGACACATGCAGAGGTCAGAAGTATGACCATCATCTGCACCCATACCTCCCAAGCCTGGTCTGCTTTGCTATGCAGCTATGCAGACATCTGCAACATCTGTAAAGGCTATGTTGACACCCTCAAAGGTCATCTATAGCCCACAACACCTGTTCCATGCATACAGCCTCTAATCTGTACTCGTCCACTGGTTAGTGGCCATGTTGTCCACAGGTGTCTGTGGCATGCCAAGATGGCAATGGTTTGCTCAGCCCTTCAACAGCTGCCCCATGTACAAGACTATGACTCTGTATGCACTACCAGCACAAGAGGTCAGACTCACATATGAGATAGCAGACACACATGCTGGTGATTGTCAGATTTAGCTAACACAGGCTGACCTTTGTCAGGAATACACTCCCCATACCTGTCAAACACAGTACAATGCATACCCTCATCAACTGCATCGAGACTAAGTGGATGGGAAAGAAATGACAGGGACAACAGGTGCTGATAGATAAATCTGTTGGTGTTAAAGTAATGGCTAGACTTGAGAGGGACCTAGTGCCAGTACTCAACTAACCTCCTCTGCATGTATGAGCATGTGGTGCTACAGAACACCCAGGTGACATGTATGAAGGCTAGCTGTTTGTGACAAGGGGTATGTATGTATGTCCCTCACACACTGTTGCATGCAGCATGCATAGACACCTGGTAACATACCTCCCAACCATACTGAATTACTCGGTTTTTACCGAGTTTTGGGGTCCAAATGAAGTGGTGCCATGATTCCTGTGTGGCAGCCCCTCATTTCCAATTTTTTATTTTGTTTTTTTTTAATTCAATATCAAGCTGTTGGAGCTGATGTCATCACATGCACAATGACGTCATCGGGGTGAATTGGCTGCAAATGCAAGCAGGAAGACTCAAGTAAGGAAAATGTGTGTGTGTGTGTGTGTGTGTGTGTGTGTGTGTGTGTGTGTGTGTGTGTGTGTGTGTGTGTGTGTGTGTGTGAAAATGCCCTCATGTAATACACCTGGTGGCTAGAGGTATTCAGTCTCAACCCTTCAGTATAGGGTAAAAAGAGCCTAAAGTCCCTAGCCACCACTATTTATGAGCTTTGTCCAGATTTCTTGTGCTAAGAGTTGAGAGCTATGGTGAGTGAGAAATGAGAACTGAATTTGTATTCCCCATTATTGGCTTTGTCCAGGTTTTTTGTGCTAAGAGGTTGAGAGCTATGCTGAGAAGTGAGAACTGAATTCACTAAATGATAGCCATTACATTTCAGTCTTCCTATATTTTAGGAAACTGCTGATTTGGCATAGTGGTATGTTGCTCTGACTGTAGTGCATAGGGTTCAGGACTTGCCAGTGAAATGCATGGTGGTAACACAACATTTTATTCTACCAACTATCCAAAATTATACAAGCAATGTTTAAAATGTGTCCCTGGTAAGTCCCTAGCCACCACCACTTGTGAGCTTTGTCCAGGTTTTTTGTTCTAAGAGTTGAGAGCTATTGTGAGAAGTGAGAACTGAATTTGTATTCCCCCATTACTGGCTTTGTTTATCCAGTTTTTTTTGTGCTAAGAGGTTGAGAGCTATGGTGAGTGAGAAGTGAGAACTGAATTTGTATTCCCCCATTATTGGCTTTGTCCAGGTTTTTGTGCTAAGAAGTTGAGAGCTATGGTGAGAAGTGAGAACTGAATTCACTAAATGATAGCCATTGAGTTTCAGTCTTCCTATTTTTCAGGAAACTTCTGATTTGGCATAGTGGTATGTTGATCTGACTGTAGTGCATAGGGTCCTGGGTTCAAGACTTGCCAGTGCATGCATGGTGGTAACGCAACATTTTATTCTAGCAACTTTCCAAAATTACACAAGCAATGTTTTAAATGTGTCCTTGGTTTTTGACCTTTTGCCCCCCCCAAACAAATGAAATTGAAAATAAGTGCGAGAAGCTGTGCAAGATGCCTATGGCTTACACTACTGTCATTCTATTTATACTGTGGATGTGGAAGTAGACTTTTATGATGGAAATGTCCTGAATTGTGCAGTTTTGTCATTATCGGTTCATGCAATTTGTTTCATTGCCTAGAGTACAGCCTACTGGAAAAATGTTCAAACAATAAATTTAAAATGCACTCTGTCTAACAAGTGTGCTGTATTATACAAGGAATATAACTTAATAAAGTCAGGAAGGTGTATCAAAGAAAAGAACACATGTATGTTTCTTGTTTTGTGTACAAGGGGCCAATGATCTGAAAACAGCCCAAAGGTAATCTTTATCCACCACTGGCCAGATGCATTTTCTTTGGATGTGGTGTGGGTTTCAATGCTGTTTCAATGAATGTGAGTTTTAAGGGCAGAGAAGTTGTAATGCCAAGTCTATTTTCATTGTGAGACAGTATTGCTTTGTTTAGCAGATGCCTGTTAGTGTTTGTGCATTGTTGTGCTGCAAAATGTAAAACATAAAATCCAAATAATCATTGTAGAAGTAAAGCAGTATGCACACATTAGTGTTTATGGTAAATGGGGCAAAATAGCCAGATAATGGGACATTGGAATGTCTGCAGGGGGACTCTGGTGCCACATTTTGGTGCTCTGTTCTTCAGTTTGCATTTGAAAGTTGGTATCCCACAATTCCACTGGAGTGGGTGGGGTACGTAATTATGTATGCAAATTAGATGTTAATCAGCATACAGATTTGTACCTATTTTTCATGGGCCTTGTCCAGATCTTTGATGTTTCCAGGTTGAGAGGTATGCCTGGTAAACATGTACAGATACAGCTGTACATTGGCTATGAAAATGTCACTGTGTTTTCACTCCACCATACTTATCTTTGATAATGTCTGCACACCCACAGCCTGCAGACACACTGACACCTGGAACACAAACAGAATACAGAAAGTGAGACTACAGTCAGTCAGCAGTACTAATGGCAATATTGCATCATGGCTAAAAAGGTACACACACTTTGATGTGTACCCATCACAATTGCCAGCAGAAAGCACCTTGCACAGCATTACATTACTACACTGTACTATATTCACCCTATGCATCAGACCCATATTAGCATGTCTCTGCATTAATGGTATGGATAACAGGGATATGGCACAGGTATCATCACATGCACAGAGTGTGGTGTGGGTTTACCAGAGGCCTAGGCTGGGCCATAAGGTTGACATTGTGTGTGTGTGTGTGTGTGTGTGTGTGTGTGTGTGTGTGTGTGTGTGTGTGTGTGTGTGTGTGTGTGGAGTGGTGTTCAGCTGGGCCATGCAGAGGAGCCGTGTGTGTCTGGTGGTGACCTGCCTGTAATAGAGATGTGTGAGTATTTGTATGCACACAGTCAAGCCATGTAATTGCCCTACACAGGGGTATGTTAGACAGGTGTGGGCCGTACATGGCAGGATGTACAGTTCACCATCTCCTGCCACAGACATGGGAACTGGTTCTGTCAGGAGTCTCACTGTCACCACCAGGCCCAAGGCTAGATGCAGTACTACTCCCTGATGGTGACTGCTGTCTGCTGGATCCATGACTCTGACGGGACCAGACAGGACCTTGTGCCCATGGCCTGCTCCGTTGTGTTGTGGACAGCACCCTCCATTCAGTAGTGTTGGCGGTACTGCCGCTATGGGAGTGTGAATGTGTATGGCCACATGGGCTCTCAGCTGATCTTGTTGTTGACCTACGTCCACATGGCTGATGCCCTACTCCCACCACATGCTCAAGCACAGACATTGCATGGTCAAACAATGACAATGTCTCACTCCACTGTCTATTCACAACATCAGCAAAATGACATACGGCATCACCAATGTTGTGGAGGTCGTCATGCATGGCAGGAAGTGCTGCATTCATGACCCTGAGCATCTGTCTGGTGTAGCATGCATCTGTCTGGTGTAGCATTCAGAACGTATCTGTGCCTCCATGATGGACTGAAACATTTTTCATGTGACACCTGCTGTGACACCTCTGACAGGGGCTGGATGGCCAGCAGTCCTCCTTCAAGCATCCCTGTCCATCTGCCTGTGTGGGATCTCATCTGTTTCCTGGCTATGGTTAGTGTCTACACTCACACTTGCCATAGTCACCGCACTAGCCTGGTCCATGCCACAACCCTCCAACTGTCTATTATCTGTGGCTGCTTGGAACTGGGTATGTGTGGGCATACTGACTGTGTGCGGGGACATTGTGGATGAAATCGAGATATCAACCAATGGCACAGATTCAGCCCCTGACAACCCCACCTGTGCCTCACTATGACCACCATCATCATCAGAGTCTGCTAAGACACTGACATCAGGTTGTGAAGGGGAGAGACCCGAACCCCCATGTTCACCTGTGAGGGAAAGACAACATATGTAAATTAATACCTGCACTATAATGTTTGCTGATACACACACACACACACACACACACACACACACACACACACACACACACACACACACACACACACACACACATACACACACACACACACACACATACAGGTGAGGTGGCACAAAGGCATTATACATTCCACACAATTTCTGAATGATGACATGCACAACACACAATCATACCACAACAGACACACTCTGGACAGGCCCTCAACAACATGCAGTGCAGCTATGTCAACTTAATGTTGCTGCTAATATACATCTCTGTGATATGTGAGAAGTGGTGGTATGTGATGGACCTTCACCTAACACACACTGCATCCATATACACAATATTGATGTACCCCTGTTGAGTTCAGTGGCAACACCTACAGAAACGTATGTGCCAATATGTTACTGTTCCTGCAAATAGGCTCCTGTGATGACCACTGTGATTCACTACAGTTAATCTCACAAGTGAGAATGCACCTATTGCAATATGGCTAAGAGTAACAGTTGTGTGCATGGAGAAATGCATGCCTTTAACATGCCTGGGGTATTGGTGAGCCACAACAAGACATTTCCATACTCACCAGCTTCAGGGAGCTGTTCCCCAGCCAGACCAGAGGGACCTGTGTAGTTGTGGGGGAGAGGTATTGTCAGCACACTCACATGTGGCATTGGTACAGGATCATTGATGCATTTCTGAACATGTACAGTACAAGCTCTGATACTACACAATTTGTTGTCATTCACAATAGATGTGCACTTGCGTGCATTACAAAACACCCACAAAGCCTATGTACTCATCACTGCCACTAGTGAGGGATGTGCACAATAGCAGGATGACAAGTACATGCACATTAAAGTCTAATTACCCTTCGGAGAGCACACAGAGGTCACTGTCAGTGTGGGGATCATTTCTCCCACTCTCTCTACATCCCCAATAATACTCCACACTGGCACACCTATGAGGTTAACATCTCAGCAGAGCGGTCAATCCAACACATCTGCCAGCCTCTCTGTTCAACCAGTACTTTGGGTCCCTGACCAAGTAGCTGACACACACACTTTACTATCTGAGTTTTGAATCACACACACACACACACACACACACACACACACACACACACACACACACACACACACACACACACACACACACACACACACACTCTCCTGGTAAAGTCTGGCACAACTTTGCTACCTATGGGCCCTTCAGCCCTGACTTTTAGGTAGTTCTGATTGCCACAATCCATCTATTTAACAGCTACTATAAGGCCCTCAACCTAGGGTGACAAATCCTACTTTGTGATGAGCCTATTAGCAAAATGGTAAGTGTGACCAAGACCAAGGCTATTGTTAACAAGGTTTAATGATATGTGATAATAACTAATAAAGGAACAAGAGAATACTCTATCAATGCAATGACTACACAGTTCAGGCTCACAGGGATTCATTTAAGACAACATTACAGAACAGTCTGCAATACATACAGGAAACATGTCAAGTACTAGGTGCATAGGTTCATAGGCTGATACTAGGCTATTGGCCTGGATGCCCTCATAAGCCTAGTCCAGAGTTTTTCCCATGTCCCTTCAAAGTCAGCACCTGTTTCCCCTGTCCAGCTGGGATATAGGTGGGATCCCAGGGGTTTCATTTCTGTTTCGCATGCAGTCATCCAGCTTCTTCTTAAAGAGGGCTAGAGAGGTACTCTGCTAGACATGGGGAGGGAGTGTATTTTACAGACAGTGTATTGTTTTGGAGACAAATCTGTCCCTCCAACAAGTACTATTCATGTCACAGACCAGGTGAGGGCCTTGCATGCAGGTTGCATGAGTGGGGTTTGTCTTATGTGTATGCAGAAACTCCATCAAGGCTGGTTTGGAAATGGCCTTGTATGCCAAACACAGGTCACCTATGATCAGTCTGTATGAGATTGAGTAGACAGACAGGGCTTTCAGCCTATCTGTACAGGATAGGTGTTGCAGACCCTGGATTTTCCTGGTCAGTGACCTCTGTGGTCTCTGCAACTACTGCATGTGCTTGGCAAGGTACATGCCAAAGGAGCCATTGTAGTCAGTAATGGGTCTGATTAGGGTGGAGTACAGGGATGTTATAGCCTCCTGGTTCCTGGATGACATACCCTTATTTGTGAGGTGGGCCATGTAGACAGCCTTCCGTGCAATGGTGCCATCGAGGTGAGAAACTGTCAGGTTGCTATCAACCTTGGTGCACAAGTCACCTCATGCCTGATTGCATGCTCAGTACATTGTTATTACTGTCATAATTGGTGTGGATGATATCTATCACAATAGGGATAATGATGCATTTCTTGGCATTCAGTTTGAGGCAATGTTTCTGGCACCAGTCATTGATTTGGGTAAGGGCCTCTTGGAGGATACTCATATCACTAGGGGAAGGTAAGGCAGTGGCCAGCTTGCAGTCATCTCTAAACCTGGTCAGCCACAGACCACTGTTTTTTCTTGCACCTCAGAAAAGTATATCTCAAACAGTAGAGGCCCACAGATCGATCCTTGGGGTACACCACTCTTTAAGGGTCTACTACTAGAGGTGGCTTCCATTACTTTGACTGAGTGCGTGCTATCATTAAACCAGTTAGCTACCCATCTGGTAACATACAGGTTGATGCCTAACTGTGTAGACTTATGTATTATGGCCGACTGGGGATTATTGTCAGAGGCTTTGACTAGGTGAAGGTAGGCAGTGTGTACCATCTTCCACTCGTCCATGTGTTTGTTGACCGCTTCAAAGAAGTCAACCAGGTTTAACAAGCCTGATCTCCCTTTGATAATACTAAACTGTGTGTACTCAAGTATTTTGAGGTTGCCGATGTCCCTGTTTATAAGGTCCTTGATAATGCCTTCCATGGCCTTGCAGATCAGGCTAGTTAGGCTGATGTGCATATGATTGGCTGTGTCAGTGGGATGCTCCACCTTTGTGTAGAGGGATGAGAGTGGCTGTCCTCCATGCAGATACAATGACACTGGTGCTTAGACTTTGGTTGACTACAGTGTGTAATGGAGCTGAGAGATCATGCCTGAGTTCATGTAGGATGCAGCCAGGAATGTTATCAGGTCCCATGGAGACTTCAGTTTGTTGCCTTTGAGAGGGAATTACAGACCTGTTCCCTGATGATGACAGGAGGGGTGCAGATGCTGTGCATGTCCTTGTTTACTGGTGGGTGGAAAGGGGGGTAGGGTTTTTAAGTAACCTGTCTGCAGTAGGGTGGCTATGGCATATATGTATGTGGTTTTATTGACCACCAGTACAGAGCAGATTTGGGTGTTGACTCTGAGATTGCAGACGTATGCAAAGAAGGCCTTGTGATTGGCCTTGGTGGATGTGTCCAATTTGAACTCAAAGTTAGCCTTAGAGTAATTCACCTTTGACCTTATTTGCTTGTTCAGACAAAGGTGAGATTGCTTCCAATTTGGCACCTGCGAGTCCTTGGCTCTGTACACCAGATATTTCCACCTATTATGGAGTTTGTGTATTGCTGCTGCCCAACACAGAGGTGTACTCTACTTTGTGGGAGTTGATTTTGTCCTGTCAGGTGTTGCTGAGTCCATAAAGCTGTGTAGGTGCTCATATAGTTTTTGGATGTAGGCTTGGACATTACTGCTAGTTCCAACTGATTATAGTCAGTTTTGGAAAAGTGTTTTTGTTTGACCCTAACAAGGGGGGCAGGGGAGATGGTGACCTCAAAAGTTGTGGCTTTATGGTCAGATCTTACCAAGGAGGATGACACTGTAGGCATGCAACAATGGCTACTCATGTTGGTTAGGACCAGGCACCAGATATTTCCACCTGTCGTAGGGGTGTTGACCAGCTGATCCAATGCATTGGCATCGACAAAGCCAAGAAACCTCTGTGCATTCATGTTCAGGTAGAATAGGTCATGCACTCTATGGCTGGGTAGTTATAGTCACCCAGGATCAGGGTAGAGGGTTGAATCTTGACAGATTCAAGTAAGTCCAAATAGGTGTAGTGGGTGTCCTGAGTCATATTTGGAGGTCTGTAGCTAGCTATGATTTGAATAGGTGTTTTGTCAACAGTTAACTGCACTTAGGGTGTCTTCTGTGCATCATACCATTTGACCAGCCTGGAGGTATGTATGTGTATGATAAAGCTTGAAACTCCACCTCCTTTGGCTTTGAAGCCCTCCATTTGGGCTCTCAACGTATGGTAGGATGAGCTGCCTGGCAAGGTTAGTGTGCTATCCACAGCTTCAAACCAGGTTTCAGTGACTGCACAAATGTCAGCATCCTCCAGGGCAAGGAATGCTTGCAATGACTCCTAGCATTTAGCAGCATTACCTTTAGATTGTGTTTATAATAAGCTTTCATGCTGATAATTTTCTGTTCATGACTTTGCCTAAAAAAGGCACTATTGGAAAGGCAAGTACCTTTGCCAGAAGCCTAACCCAGGGGAGACAGACGAAGACCATTTCTGGCAAAGCATTGTGGTCTGTCAATCATGTACTGTCATGTGACTGAGGCAGCAAGGATTCTAGGTTATTAATGTGATTGCATCTCTCACATATTCTGTTCCTAGGAGGTAGTAGCAGAGTTGTCTGTGTACATAAGGCATTGACTACACTGTGTCTGGATGCCCATATCAACTGGACTAGCATGAGAAAGCACAGGAAATTTTCCTTCCATGGTTATCAGCATCTGTGGAAGAGAGGTCAGGGATAGTAGAGTGGGTACTATCTGATGATAGCACCTATAGGTGTAAATATGACTGGATAACATCAAGACAGTATCTGGAGGTGAGGGCCTCACTCACACAGGAGTGCTGGTAAGGGAACAAAATGCAACCAAGATACCTCTCAAAGGGTTAAAACTGCACAAAAGCACAAAGCCATGCACATGCTGGGTTTAACTACCACAACAACAAAGGTAAAATAGGAGCACTGGGAGTGATCAATCAACCCTTGTCCCTGAGCTCGTAGCTTAACATCCTATGGCAGACCAGTGACAACCAGTTCACGTATTCCCAGTAAGTGCAAGCAGACCCTGAACAACACTAGATGGTGTAGCAGGAAGCACAAAAATCACACAAACAAATGTAAATGCAGCAAAGCCTGTAACCAGACTATGCTAAATATATTTAAAGTCTTTTTAGTTCAGTGTAACACAGGTGAACAGATACACACTTAAATATGACAATAGCAAACAAGAGCAAACACATTTAAACAGATTAACCAGTTAACCGATAGTAAAGCTCAGAACAGAGGCCTGTACCGGCATTCTTCAGCCACACAACTTCTAACTGCACACTCCTGCCACAAGGGTGCAGGGGAAACCTCTCCAAAAAAGATGGCCTGGATTAGTGTTCAAGTTATACAAACAAGGCTATATTCAGCAGGTCAGGATGTAGTGTATGCTACAGCAAACAAGGCATATCAATGTCAGAAAAACACAGTTCAAAATGAGCAGTCATAATGAGCCTTTAACCAGCAATTTCTAGCTCAGAAGGGCATAATGTAGCCTCTCCTCTCACAACAGTGCAGACCACAAACCTTCTTCATGTAAAACAACTGGCCTGAAGCCCATGTGCTTAAACGCATAGCCTTAGCATAACAGATTTACATGAGGCTACTAACAAGCAGAATTGAATGCAGCAGAATAAGTGCAATTTAGTCATTGTAAGAAAAGGCAGGCAACAGCAAATTGAAGTAATACAGTTGAAATATACAGAAATACAATAAAATGTTTTTTGTTTATAGGTAATGGGGAAGGGATGAAACATGATAATTTCTGGTTGTGAAATGAAGTGGAGTGGGGTGGGCTCTCAGGGGTGGGGTGGGCCCTCCAGGGTGGGGTGGGCCCTCCAGGGTGGGGTGGGCCCTCCCAAATGATCTCTGTCTACTCAGTATGATAAGCTGATGAGATACAACTGGGAGGTGTGTTAAAAATGAGATTTGTATTAGGGGAGGCGAAGTCACAAGCCAACAAATATTTGAATACAACAAGGGGGAACCCTTACAACTCCAACAGAACAGAAAACTTTTAACAAAACAAATGCAATACAGGAATAAGATACAAAATAGATGTGACCAAAGCTTAACTAAAGAACTTCAAATCAACATTAAATGCAGAGCTGACTGATACTCGGAGCACTGCACAACACAGAAATACTTCAGCTAAGTAAAGATATTTGTAAGTAAGAGAGCAATGCTGTGTCTCAGCTACTCACACTACTTAACTTCTGCTATTTACAGGTTTCAAAGGAATTCTTTGGTAACTTTTGTTAACAGACCCTAGCCAAGAACTGTTAAAAGTACAACAGAATAGAATACGTATAACCAAACAAATGTAATATTACAATAACATACAAAAAACAAGTAATCAAAGCTTAAATACTGAGTTTCAAATCTAATTACATGCAGAGATGACTGATACTCAGAGCAATGCAGACCACACAAACAGACAGATATACCATATTGCCATATATATGTAAACAAAGTCACATTTGCCTAGTTTCTATATAGCATGCAAAGCTGTTTGTGTGTGACAGGTCTGAAAGTAATAATCCACATTAATGCTGTGTTATCTCATATTACATCAGTGTTTCTCACCTACCTTTATTTCAGAGGCTAACAGCACAGTCTAACAGCAAAAAACATACTTCTCTGCATCAGTTGTACATATCTGTCTAATGTGTGTGTCATGACACAGTTAAATGCTTTTCCAATTTCAACTTAGCAATTATAATCAACCTAGTAATTATTTATGTTTCAAGGCAATATAACAACTTGTAGCTGTAGACATTTATGTCTGCACCGATGCAATGAAACTGAGATAACACATTTGTAAAACAAGTACAGCTTATTTACTTGACATTTTACAACTCATGTCTGTATGTTTTAGGCTTCCAGCTTCTACTATTAATACATACATTTGCACAGGTAATACTTGATATACATTTCTGTTATTTGTCAGTATGGCACACTGTGTTTATACTCATGCAGCTCAGTCATACCTGTCAACCTGTTAGAGCAAGACATCTGGACAAAGGCATAGATAAATGGGGGGCTAAGTTCAAAAAGTAGTGACACTTTATAAATATTGCTGTAACACACATAGACAGTTGACAGCAAAGTAGGTTTTGCATTCACAGGAATACTCTGAAGGATATGAAATCTGACATTCAAATGTATGCTATTTTATGACTTCAGTCTTTAATGATTTACCAGTGATTTGCCAGACAAAACACAACTGTAAGAGAAAATGACTACACATATGAGGCAAACATGTGGTCAGCCTGCAAAACTCTTCAAGGTATGAGCTCAGTACATAACATACAGTTCAATATACGCCTCTGCACCAGTTGTTTACTATGCACATAACCTATATAGGTCTTTTAAACGTGTAAGGCAAGCATATGTATCAGAGTAATATTCACAAGTGATATATGAATATTTACAACATCCCAGGTAGCTGGCCTAGCAGTGTCACAGTCAATATTGTACAACAGACACTCCAGTAGTAGTCATACGTGGGCTGCCCTTTGCTGGGGTGACTCAGGGGCCTGAACTGTGATCTATGTCACTGCAAACAGAGCCATCAGGGATGGCCATAGGTGCTGGACAGCAACATGTCAGTCCAGCAAGTCTTGTTGAGACCTATTGTTTAACTTCCTATTTCCCATGATTGATCCCCCATCTGCATTCCATTAAATGCTTCATTGTTTGACATACCTTTTATAGTGCTGCAGTGTTTTCTCAGAGAAATCCACAAGTGTTGCTTTCCATATTCACAGTCTGTCTTTCCAGAAAATGGTTCAGACCTGTTTTGCATAGGCAATAGCTTTCCTTTTGTAGGTAATGCTTATGAGCAGGTGATGGCCTGTGTACCAGTTTGTGTATCCCACTTGCTAATTGCATCCAGAACAGCTGTGTTGTCTTTCCATTAGCCAATGGCATGGCAACACAGTGCTATAATTAACTCCTTCATGTGGGCCTTGCCCCTTTTCCTTGCCTGTGAGGGGGACATTATGGAGGTGTGGGAGCTACAGCATCACAGAGGGTAGGTAAAAATACTGTCCACTGTTTGGATTTATGTGTTATGTCCACAGTTTTGCATGCTATGTCTGCATACCTGTCAACCTCTTAGCACAAGAAATGTGGAGAAAGCCCAACAAAATGGGGGACAAAGTTCCAAAAGTAGGGACAGATTGAAAGTATTGCTGTTATACAGTTAGAAACTTGCTAGAGTAACAGAATTTGTTTGGACATGCATTTTCTGCGTGATTTGATGTCTGAAACTGATATGTATACAGCATACCTCTCAACTGTCCAGATTTTCGCAAAATGTCCAGAATGTTGGCTCTTATTTTTGGTCTGTTCCTCATACCATTTTTTTGGCAAATCACTAGGATGGTCTGAGGATTGAAGTAACTAAATAATAACATCCATTTGAGTTTCAGACTTCATATCCTTCAGAAAATGTATGTTAAAACAAACCCTGTCACTCCAGCAACTTTTTAAGTTTATAACACCAATATTTAAAATATGTCCCTACTTTTGGGCCTCTGCCCCCAATTATGTCAGACTTTGTCCAGATTTCTAGCACTAAGAGTATGGTATATCATTATTTAGTGACTTCATTCCTGATATCATCCCAGTGATTTAGCAGAATCCCATAAATTTTATGAGGAAGAGGCCATAAATATGAGGCCAAAACCTTAACATTCTGTGGAAATATGTACAGCTGAGAGTTATGTTAATTATCTCAGGAAACAGCTACCCTCCTGAATAAACACTTTATCACTTCCATCCAAAATCTGGTAACCTCTAAGCCAAACTCTACTTCGACACCCACCTCTCCAAGTCCCACTAACACAACTTTGTTTTCCTTTGAGCCAGTTTCCATTACTTACATCAAATCTCTACTACTCAAGCTAAAACATTGCTCTCCTTCCACTGACACTCTATCTCCTACATTCCTCAAACTTGCTGCTGACTCAATTGCCTATCCTGTATCTATACTAATTAATTGATCTATTCTGGAATCAACTGTCCCCACCCTTTGGAAATCTTTCTTCACTATCCCTCTTCATAAAGGTGGAAACTCCACTAACCCCTCAAACTACTGACCCATTGCCATTCTGTCCCCCCTCTCCAAGATATTAGAAAAATGTATTCACTCACAGCTTCTCAATCACCTCCTCACACACCACCTACTTACACCTACCCAACATGGATTTTGTCCTCACCACAGCACCACCACTGCCCTCCTCTCCTTCACTCATATCATTGCAGAGGCTCTAGACAACAATAAACTCATTTCCTGTCTCTTCCTAGATCTCTCCAAAGCCTTCAATGCTGTCTCTCATTCTCTACTACTATCCAAACTCACAAATCTCCACCTATCCCCCTCCGCACTTGCCTGGTTTAATAGTTACCTATCTGGCAGGGAACAGTCTGTCAAATGGCTCTCATCCTCTTCACCTTTCCATCCCATCTCCACTGGTGTTCCCCAGGCTCCATCTTGGGACCCCTTTTGTTTAACATCTTCACCAATGATCTTTACACCTCATGCAAAGAATCCTCCCTTATTCAGTATGCCGACGACCCCACACTTATATCCATCTCAAATAACATTCCTGAACTACACTCCCTGACCCAACAGGCCCTACTATCCACTGAACAATGGCTCTCTCACAAGCTATTGATCCTAAATCCCAAAAAGACCAAACTCCTACTTTTCCTTCCCTGTTCTCTTTCTCATCACAAAACCTCCTTTTTTATTACATTTTCTAACAATACAAATATCCAACCTGATACCCACACAAAACTCCTAGGGGGTCATTATCGATGACAAACTCAAGTTCAACCTACACATACTCCAATGTATAAAAAAACAAACCAGAAACTAGGTCTGCTATATCGGAACAAAAAATTCCTAACCCCTGAATCTAGACTTACCCTGGGCCAGGCACTCCCCCTCCCCTCCCTCTTATACGCCACCCCAGTTCTTACCAATATCCAGGCCTCCACTCTAAACAAACTGCAACAGACTTACCATAAAATAGCCAGATTCATTATTAACTCCCCATACAACTCACACCACTGCATTTCTTTAAACTCTCTTCAATGGCTTGAACTTCCCCAGTTTCTGCTATCTTATCAATTTCATATGCTACATATGCTTCATATGCTCTATTCTTTATAAACCCTCCTTCTGTCCATCTCTATCTTCCTTAGTCTCCATCTACATCCCATCCCGGACCCTCCGTACTTCTAACCAACAATTACTTGATATCTACCACCCAAAAAGGTCAGTAGGCAAACTACTCTACAAACACTCCCTTGCCCATGCTTGGAACAAACTTCCCCTTGACTTACGTTCAATCTCCCACACTTCACACTTTAAAAATGAACTAAAAGCTTATTTTCTCAATTCCAGAACCTGCCCTTGCCATGACCCTACTTAGTCTTCCTTCCCTTTATGTACCCTCAAAAGGACCATACTTAGTATCTCATTACACCTCTCTCTCCAATGTGTCTACTATTCATTTGCACAATTTTCTACAAACAAAAAATGTTAATTGTTAACCTATTGAACTATATCAATGTAAAATTGTCACTTAGCTTCTTTTTAATGCAACTTTAACTTTATGCATGTATCCCAACATATGTGAATCATTTTGCTATAACTGCTATTATATCAATATTGTTTAAAATTGTACTTGTTCTAAAATGTTTTACTGAAGCTTTTCTCCTCGGGTCTCCACTGAAAATGGGCCACAAGCCCAGTTGGACAAAACATTACTAATTCCACAGTTTTTTTCTCTGTTAGATTACCATAATGCATGATATATTGACTGAAGCATTACTGATTTGCACAGCTCATTTGGAGTAGTGGTAATTGCTGTGACTGGAATGCAAAGGGTCTTGGGTTTGAGAGTAGGTAGGGATGTACATTTTTCCCTAATGTTAAATGACTGTAATGCATGATATGTTTGAAAAAGCATCACAAGTTCCCACTGGTCATATGGTGAAGTGCTATGTTGGTCTGACTCTACCACACAGAGCCCTGGGTTCAAGACCTGCCAGGGCTGGTTATTTTGTTGCTGGGCAGAACAAAGGCTTAATGAGTTAGAGTGGTTAAAGCAGTTTTAATCAGATTTGTGTGACACTATGCAGTGCCAAGAAATGCTTAGCATCCCTTAGCTTTGCTTAGCGGCACTTACTCCCACTTACACCCACGCTAATTTCAAAAAAGGAAAAGAAAAAGAGGGTGATAGGAAAATGGTGAAATGGGGGCAAACAGGGGGAAGAACAATGTGAAAGGCAGCTAGGGATGTGTAGGATGGGTGTAGAAAAGGACCATTACTCTCCATTTCTTCTGCAGCAGCAGCTGTGAATGATGTGGGCAATTTGGAATTTAGTGCCTCACACCACACAGGGAGGGGTGTGGGTGACATACATTGCTTAATTAATTCAGAGGTAAATTGATTGATGTCAGTGTACTTGGGGGCGAAATGGAGAGCTATGTATTGGATGTGTTTTTTGGGGGGGCAGATGCCCCCCCCCCCTTTTTAAGGTGAGAGTGGGATGCTCAGGAAAGGTTGTAGGTACATTTGGGGAGGTACGTTGGGTAGGAGAGGTTGCATTTGCAGACAGACAAGACAGCAGACAGGGGCAGTATATGACACATGAGGGGGGTAAACACCTTGGATGGGGAGGGTGATTGGGAATCAGAGGCCCATAAGACCCCAGATGGAAACAGTGAGACTGAGATCCCCACCCATGGGCAGTCACCACTGCCCCTTCACAGACCCTAAGGTGGCTGTGCTGGGGGCTGGACAACAGGGGCAGTCTGCCCCTTGAGGTGTACCAGTCTGCCCTCAATCTGGCTCAGGCATCCATCCAAGTCTGTCTGGATGACCCTGAGTACCATACCTTGGAACTTCTTGTGGAAGACAGGTTCTTCTCTGCACCCACATCTGGAAAGAGACGTCCCTGTCCCCTGAGGTGGATCCACCCAAGGCTGGTGCAGTTTCAGCGGAGGGGGCAGTTCTGGTTTGGGTCCCAGATATGATGGGGCTGGTGCTGCAGTCAGATGAGGAGGGACAGGTGGATCCGCTGGAATCTGCCTTCCCAAACGTGCTATGGTGTTGATGTTTTTCAAGATGTATTGGTTAGTCATGAACAAAACATTTCAAGATTAGTTATAACAGCATGTGTGGGTGTTCCAATTAACCTAGAACAATAGAAGTGAAACAATTGCACAGCAAACAGAACACATGCATAAACGGAATAACAGTCAACATTGTAACAGCATGCCAGTTACATTTATGGCAACAGGTTACCAACAATGGTATTTGAACAAGGTATGTCAATATGCAACCAATTAAATATTTGAATAATAATAGAACACAAGTCCCAACATTAGGCTTTGAGAACAACATACCCGTAGTATATGACTAATAATTATTGATGCAAATAAGGGGTACGTGAGAGAAAAAAAGTCCATTAACAACTGTATAGGCTTCTATTTTTCGCAACAGTACTGCTCAGTACTCTACAGGTCTGCCCTCACTTTACATCTACCTATGGCCCATAGCTTTCGTAGCACATACATACCAGTTAAACTGTCAATCTGGAATGGTATAGGGCAAACTGTGACAACTCTGGGTATGTGACTAGAGGGGACTCATACATGTCAAGGTTACATATATGACGAAGAAGGTGTACCCTGCACTGATGTTGTGTGAGTGTGCTATCGGCATACGTCACCTGGATTCATATCTGTGTCCAAGGTTATTGGCAGCAGTGACCACTAGCCATGACAGCATGACACTTGAGAGACATGTACTGGGAAGAGTGCATTATGTATGTACCTATCCTGCTGTCATTTGCAGGCATGGGGTTGGACAGTGGAACAGTTGTACACGTATTATTACTATACCCTTCCTACAGCTACTATAAAACATTTCTTTACCTGTAAGACCTGTAGAGAACATATCTTTTAACACTACCTGACTGCTTCTACAAATATTCAATATTACTTGGGTATAAATATTCACACATCTTAGTATCACTCCCTGGATTCAAACTATGGTCTGGGTGTGCAAAAATTAATGACATAACTATTTCTCGTCACACTGAACTATTTGGAAACTGCTGCCTTTTGCTTGACTGGATTATGCTTAATACTCTCTTGGGTAGAGAATCTGACTTTGTAATCTAAGTGAAGTGTCACCAAAGACTGAGTTGATAGTTGAACATACATTCCTGAGATTCATTCATGACAGATAGTTAGTGTACTGTGTATTAATCCTTTGAAATAATAAGATCCAGAATGCAAAGGTTAACACAAAGCAGTACTACAGGGGACACACTCTAATACATTACACATTATTATTCAAGGTTCATATCTTAGTGCAGGACATATTTATATCTTGTTTTACAGCTCCACAATCTACAGTTTTGCATGACAGCTGGTTATCAGAACAACATCAGTCAATGCATGCTGTCATAGCCATATTTGCTGTGAAGCACCTGTATACATTCTATTTCTTCAACAACATACCAGATTAAACACAACAGTTTGTGGCATCAATCTTTATTTGAGTAATATGACACAGTGCTTTATTCCAGTTGAGATTCTACATTCAGTAGTACTACGTATCCTGTAGATCAATATTGGTCTGACAAACTTTATTTATTCAGTACACTCAGAACACACTATACCTACTGGCAGTAAACAATGTACTCCTTCTTATTTATTCCACTATATACTGCAAGACAGATCTGCACTCACCACACTTACGGTGCAGCCTCGCCAATCTGTCTGCATAGGCCTCCACATTGCTAGCTCTCACCTCTACAGCTGTAAGGGAAGAAAACAACCATTATGCATACCTGTTTATCACATGGTGCAGCTATGGGTGAAATACTTACAAACTACTACGGCATTGCTGTCTCGAGCATTTTGAATCCATTGGGCGAAGACCTCTCCCCTCCTCCACTTTAGGTTGGTGTACTGGTATCGTACCTGCTCACCAGTTCAGGGGATTCCATTGCCACTGGTGAGGTCACATGCGAGATGGTCCCAGGCCTCACATTTGTATTAGGAGCCCTGGTACTGGCCCTGCAGCAGTCTGTCATCATGGTGTTTTATGAGAAGTCCAACTATGACCCTGGACTTCAAAATCCTCCAGCTCTGCTCCCGAAAGCACACTCCCTCTCCAACTCCAGACATAGCTCATGCAGTGATCAAACTACAACAGGTTCTGGCTGTATTCCCGCCTGTGCAGTTTAAATAAGGCCATACTATTGCCCTTTGCCGTCATTGGACCATTTTTGAAAATGCTGAGCACAGCTCAGTGGTGCACAAACCTGGTAAGCTATGCTGAGCAGTACTTAAAGAGGCAGATGCTGAGCAGACTTAGTGGTGCGCAAATCTGCTTACCTGGGCTGAATACTGCTTACAATTATACTTCTAAGCAATACTCAAAATGGGTAAGCAGAGCTATGTACTACTAAGCATTTCTCAGTTTTCATTTCCAGACAACTAACAAATAGCACATTAATTAGTCCTTACTGACATATTAGTAATTGTACATATTTTACTTTAAATGATGTCCCCTATGTGCTTTGATTACATTACCTTGGGGTGTGACTGTACTGTATAGGACACTTGTGTTTACATGGGGGATTTCATATCATATTTCCACTGACACTGCAGCTTTGAACCAGCTACACTACCCTGGTTAACAAATATCAATTACTACATCATTAAAAAAATAATTTTTACAATGCTTTCCCATGTAAAGATGAATGGCCTGTCTTGGTACTCAAATCATGAACTACTGCACACAAAGCCAGAACTCTAACCACTACACTAAATCACCATTGAAGATTTTAGTTATACATTTGTATTTAGCTCCTATAAGATGTTTAAGCAATGCTGAGCACAATGCTGCAATGTGCAAACCTGGTCAGCTAAGTTTAAACTTCACTTATAATGGAAAAAAAATTAATACAACAACTTTAATTAGCTAACTATTAATAATATGAGTTATAGTTCCTGTCACACACCCCTGCATTGCATTCCATTCACAGATCCTGCTTTCAGTGTCCGTGGACACTGACAGTATTTAAAAAGTGCCATACAGCACTTTGACAGTGCAGGGGGCGTGTTATGGATCTGCAAGGACTACTGCAACACGCCCCCTGCACTCATTCAATGTTCATGTCCGCAGATCCATCTCAGCAGCGCATCTTCATTAATATGAAAGGTGTGCTGCTGAGAGGGGGATGTGGATGCGAACACCATTCACTCCATTATTCCTACATGGAGCTTATTGAATCCGAGCCTATGTCTAAAAATAGAAAGTAGGAAGTAATTATCCTAAGCTGAGTACATAAGATAAGTTTTAACACCAAATAACTGTTAAGTTTATATAAGAGGCAAATATCCAGATATTATATCCCATTTTAAAAAAGCTAAGACTTACTAATTGTTTTACTTATAAATCTCAGAAATACAAGTGCAGCCATACTGAAATTCAACTAAGCTTAGAAGGAAATACTCCCAGTGTTCATCTGCCCTGTTGATTGACTTAAAATATATCAATGCACTTTCACTGACCAGCAAAGCAATTATATTATTGTAATCAATTATATTCCTGCACTGTATTTGTGCTAGATCAGGGAATAGTGGTGATGCAGGTATGTCTTCTTTTCCTCTACCGTCATGCACCGTTGGAGTAAGAATATAATGATATAGCATAAAATTTGGTGGTGCCCCCTTCCAAAAAAAAAAAAAACATTGCACCTTATTGTGTGCAGCTTCAAAATGCACATTAAACCTATTTTTAGTTCTGTTTTTCATTAGATGAAAGTGATGCTCGATGACTCTTCATTGAGTGAACAAACATCAATGTCTGTGTCTCTGAGTGAACTGACATAAAATCTCTCAGAAACATTAGCTATTATATAACATTCAGGGCAGGGAGCCACTGTGTTATAATTTTCCCATAACTAAACTGCTATATTCAAAGTCACATTTGGATAATTTCCATGCCACAGAAACTTCTGAAAATATACACTTTACAAAATTAACCCAAGTAATAGTGGGTGATGCAACCAGGTTCATGAAATGACTTAATAAAGGAAGCTGAAACATCTTTTGAACATTAACCAGGCCAAAAATAATAACAACAAAATATCTGGAAGAGAAAAAATGATATACTGTCAATCATTTTACCTAAAAAAATCTATTGTTTTCTTCCACCAGAGTTTGTATATTAATTTATACAATATCCCTAAAAATAAAAACACACATTCTATTGGAATATGAAAAGGGGCATTATCTGGGACCAAAAGACAAACCTCTTAAATTTGGTTTGCTTTACTGTACAGCTAGTGACTTTTTCTACAATATCAAAAAAGGAGTTAAAAGTTAAAAGTTAAATAAACATTACAATAACTACAATATATTATTAACAACTAGTCCACAAATGCAATAGCTCCACACATAAAGATAGCAATCATAATACCATCTAGTGGCATGGCAGTATGTTGTAGCACAGTTCTACTGCAAATACATAAAGGCATGCCAGTATGTTATAGCACAAGCCAATTGCTAATACACATAGGGATGGCAGCATGTTATAGCACAGGCCTACTGCTAATACACAAAGGGATGGCAGTATGTTATAGCAGAGACCTACTGCTAATACACATAGGGATGGCAGTATATTATAGCACAGGCCTAAAGCTAATACAAATAGGGGTGGAAGTATGTTATAGCACAGGTCTACAGCTAATAAACAAAGAGATGGCAGTATGTCATAGCACAGGGTTACTGCTAATACTCATACGGACAGCAATATGTTATAGCACAGGCCTACTGCTAATAAGCATAGGGATGGCAGTATGTTATAGCACAGGCCTACTACTAATACACATAAGGATGGCAGTATGGTATAGTACAATCCTACTGCTAATATATATATATATATATATATATATATATATATATATATATATATATATAATATATATATATATATATATATATATATATATACTAAATAGGGATGACAGTATGTTATAATGCTTTGTTAAGGGCAGATCATGCCTACTAAACCTGGTGGACTTCTTCGAGACAGTCACCAAGGCCATAGATGAGGGAAAGGTGGTTCACACAGCCTACCTTGATCTCACCAAGGCATTTGCCACCATTCCTCACTCGGGTATTATAGAAAAATGCACCAGCCTGAACATAAACCCCTACATCACAAGATGGGTTGCCAACTGGCTTACAGACAGAACTCACACGGTAAGAATAGTGGGCTCCAGGTCCAACTCTAAACCAGTCACAAGTGGTGTCCCACAAGGCTCGGTTCTGGGACCCCTACTGTTTGGCATTTATTTCCTCAGACGTCCAGGCAAACACAGGAGGACTATGGCTAACCAAGTTTGCCGATGACTGCAAACTGGGAGCCATAATTGACACTCCAGCTGACACGGACATCCTTCAAAAAGGCCTTACTGAGACAGACACCTGGTGTCAAAGTCATGGCCTCAAGCTAAATGCCAAAAAATGCATAGTCATCCCATTTGGGAAAAACAAAACACCCACGAATTACCACGTAGGCGGCAGCCCCCTTAATACAGAAGAGGTAATAAGAGATCTGGGGACCCAGGTATATAGTAATCTCTCCTTTGACAATCATATTGCCAAAGTAGTTAGGAAATCCTTCTATGTGGCCCATCTAATTACTAAGGGGTTCGCATCTAGAAATAAAGAGGTTATAGTGCCCCTCTACTCGTCACTCATCAGACCCATCATAGAGTACAATGCCCCATTTGAGATGTACCTCACAAGACACTTCCAACAGCTGGAAAGACCACAAAAGCACCTTACCAAGAGGATTACTGGCCTCAAACATATGTCCTATGCAGCCTGACTGAAAAAACTCCAGCTGTACTCAGTGGCATATCACTTACTCAGAGGTGATCTCTGCCTGACTTACAAAGCCATGTCCAGCTAAAAATTGATGGACATGCTCCACCTAAAGAAATCCAACTCACTGCGAGCCATGCGCTCTAGTCAGCTAAACCTCGCCACAACAATAAATAGAACATGCTGGAGGGATAGATTCCTGTCACAGAGACTCCCCATGCTTTGGAACAAAATTCCTAACTACATTAGTCAGAGCCCCCTCACTAACACTCTTCAAGAGAAGCCTTGATGAGTGGATGGGTAACAGAAAATACACCCCCGGAATCACTTCATTGGCTCTGCTTGACAGAGGCTCAGTTAATTAATCAATGGGGTGGCAAAAGCTGACACACTCTTATTAAGCAATGAGATATTCTCGCTTAATAAGTGATGATGTAGTCTATAGAGAAGCTATTAATGATATATAGAGAGATTTTATTGAGAGAGGGTATCACAATAGGGATCTAGGAACTCTACAGGAAGTTGAACGTGAGTAAACAGGACAACCATATATTAGTAGGAGTAATCATACATATACAGTGTGCAAAAAGAACAACTCTAGAGTCAAGAGGTTAGTCATTCCCTACGCTAATAGCAATAATACCATAACTGATGTAATTAAGAGGAATTGGGGAATACTATTACTGGATGAGCAAATAAAGGAAGTAGTAGGTACACACCCAAGTTTTAGTTACAGGAACATGAAATCATTAAAAAGAATTTTGTGTTATGATAAGAATAGTAAGAAGAAGCTACTTTCTTCAAGAAAAGGAACCTTTGCTTGCCATAATTGTAATCAATGTAGTTTTATAACTAATAACTTTTTTATACATCCAGATACGCACATTAGGTATGAGTTTAGTCACTATGCTGACTGTAGGTCTAGGAATGTGGTTTATTTAGCTATGTGTCAAAAATGCAGCAGTTTCTATGTAGGAAAGACGAACAGGACACTCAGAGAAAGGATAAGGGAACATGTTTATGCTGTTAGCAGAGAAAATGAAGGTAATGCTATAGCTAAACATGTTTTACAGAATGATACGACACATACTTTCAAGTTTTTAGTATTAGAACTTATATATGCTACAAAGAGGTTAGGTAATATTGATAACTATACAGAGAAAGAGGAAGGGAAGTGGATAGTTAGGTTGCAAGCAGATAGGGGACATGGCCTGAATGATAGAGTTTCGTTGAAACCATTTTTGCTTGACTGAGCCTTAAAACATTAAGCCCCAGTGGTACCACTGATTAATATTATTAATATCCTTTTACATATATATTTATAAGGAATATGTATATTATTATTCTTTTTATTCTTTGAATGATATTTAGGAATTGTATTTGTCTTAGTAACACAAAGTGCTTTCAGTGTATGCCTTTTTATATATATATATGTGTCCATGTAGTTTATGGAGTTATTTTATAATTCATGACATGTAGGTGTAATTTATTTGAAAGCTAAATGTATATAAGATTATTAATCGATTTTTTCTCTTAATATGTTTAGAACATGTATTTTTAGTGATTTATATATATATATATATATATATATATATATATATATATATATATATATATATATATACATGTATAAGGAACTTTTTCTATATTTGCATGCTGTCAGTTTAAGAAGATTGCATTTAAGTGCTTTCACTAAGAAGTTACATCATTTGAGTTTTATGAAACATTTCATTGGCTTTGAGTAGAAGTGTAGGTATATTTAAATGAACATTAGAGTGTTTTGTAATTGTTTTACAAGTCTGAAGAAGCGTCCTTGGAGACGCGAAAGCAATTACTTTGTGGAATAAATGAGTATATTTTAAGTTATTTTCAGTGGTTTGCTTCGATTGTCGTGGAGTACCTGCCATCCTTTAGTTTGATTACTACTAATACACATAAGGATGACAGTTTGGTATAGTACAAGCCTACTGCTGACACACATAGGGATTGCAGCATGTCATAGGACCGGCCTACTGCTAATACTCATAAGGATGGCAGTATGTTATAGCACAGGCCTACTGCTAATACACATAATGATGGCAATATGTTATAGCACAGGCCTACTGCTAATACACATAAGAATGGCACTATGATACATCACAGGTCTACTGCTAATAGACATATGGATGGCAGTATGTTATAGCACAGGCTTACTGCTAATACTCATAGAGACGGCTGTATGTTATAGCACAGGCCTACTGCTAATATGCATAAGGATGGCAGTATGTTATAGCACATGCCTACTGCTAACATACATAGGGATGGCAGTATGGTATAGCACAGGCCTACTGCTAATAGACGTAGGGATGGCAGTATTTTATGGCACAGGCCTATAGCTAATACAAGTAGGGATGGCAGTGTGTTGTACCACAGATCCACTGCTAATACATATAGGGATGGCAGTATGTTATAGCACTGGTCTACTGCTAATACTCTTAGACATGGCAGTACATTACAGCACAGGTCCACTGCTAATACTCATAGAGATGGTGGTATGTTATATCACAGGCCAACTGCTAATATGCATAAGGATGGCAGTATGTTATAGCACAGGCCTACTGCTAATATACATAGGGATGTCAGTATGGTATAGCACAGGTCTACTGCTAATAGACGTAGGGATGGCAGTATATTATGGCACAGGCCTAAAGCTAAAACAAACAAGGATGGCAGTATGTTGTACCACAGGTCTACTGCTAATACACATAGGGATGGCAGTATGTTATAGCACAGCCCTACTGCTAACACACATAATGATGGCAATAGGGATGTCAATATGTTATCTCACAGGCCCACTGCTAATATATATAAGTATGGCAGTATGTTATATCACAGGTCTACTGCTAATATATATAAGTATGGCAGTATGTTATAGCACAGGTCTACTGCTAATATATATAAGGATGGCAGTATGTTATAGCACAGGTCTACTGCTAATACTCCTAGACATGGCAGTACATTACAGCACAGGTCTACTGCTAAAACTCATAGGGCTGGCATAATGTTACAGCAGAGGCCTAATGCTAATATTCATAGGGATGGCAGAATGTTATACCAGAGGCCTACTGCCAATACACATATAGATGGCAGTATGTTATAGCACATGCCTACAGCTAATACACATAGAGAGGGAGTATGATATAGCACATGCCTACTGCTAATACTCATAGGGATGGCAGTATGTTATAATACAGCCCTACTGATAATACATTTAGGGATGGCAGTATGTTATAGCACATGCTTACTGCTAATACACATAGGGATGGCAGTATGTTATAGAACAGAACTACTGCTAATACACATAAGGATAGTAGTATGTTATAGCACAGGCCTACTGCTAATACTTATAGGATTTGCAGAATATTATAGCACAGGCCTACTACAAATAAAGAGAGGGATGGCAGTATGTTATAGCACAGGCCTACTGCTAATACACATAGGGATGGCAGTATGTTATAACACAAGCCTAATGCTAATACTCTTAGGGATGGCAGTATCTTTAAGCACAGGCCTACTGCTAATACACATAGAGATGGCAGAATGCTATAGCACAGGCCTACTGCTTATACTCGTAGGGATGGCAGTACATTATAACACAGGACTAATGCTAAAACTCATAAGGATAGCAGTATATTATAGCACATGCTTACTGCTAAAACAAATAGGGATGTCAGTATGTTATAGCACAGGCCTACTGCTAATACACATAGGATGGCAGTCTATTATAGCACAGGCCTACTGCTAATACACATAGAGATGGCCCTATGTTAAAGCACAGGCTTTCTGCTAATACTCACTGGGCTGGCAGTATGTTATAGTACCGGCTTACTGCTAATACACATAGGGATGGCAGTATGTTATAGCACAGACATACTGCCAATACACATAAGCTGGCAGTTTGTATAGCACAGGCCTACTGCTAATACACATAGGGATAGCAGTATGTTATAGCACAGGCCTACTGCTAGTACAGATAGGGTGCAGTATATTATAGCACAGGCCTACTGCTAATACACATAGGGATGGCACTATGTTATAGCACAGGCTTACTGCTAATACTCAAAGGGATGGCAGTATGTTATAGCACAGGCATACTGCTGATACACATAGGGTGGCACTATGTTATTACACAGGCCTACTACTAATGCACATAGGGATGGCAGTATGTTATAGCACAGGCCTACTGCTAATACACATTTTGATGGCAGTATGTTATAGCACAGGCCTACTGCTAATACTCATAGGGATGGCAGTATGTTATAGGACAGGCCTACTACTAATACACATAGTGCAGCAGTACATTATAGCACAAGCCTACTGATAATACTCATAGGGATGGCAGTATGTTATAGCACAGGCCTACTGCTAATACTCATAGGGATGGCAGTATGTTATAGCCAAGGCTACTGTTGATACACATAGGGATGGTAGTATGTTGTAGCACAGGCCTACTGCTAATACTCAAAGGGATGGCAGTATGTTATAGCCAGGACTACTGCTAATACACATAGGGATGGTAGTATGTTGTAGCACAGGCCTACTGCTAATACGCATAAGGATGGCAGTATGTTATAGCACAGGCCTACTGCTAATATAGATAGGGATGTCAGTATGGTATAGCACAGGTCTACTGCTAATAGACGTAGGGATGGCAGTATATTATGGCACAGGCCTACAGCTAAAACAAACACGGATGGCAGTATGTTGTACTACAGGACTACTGCTAATACACATAGGGATGGCAGTATGTTATAGCACAGCCCTACTGCTAACACACATAATGATGGCAATAAGGATGGCAGTATGTTTTCTCATAGGCCCACTGCTAATATATATAGGGATGGCAGTATGTTATAGCACAGGCCTACTGCTAATATGCATAAGGATGGCAGTATGTTATAGCACATGCCTACTGTTAACATACATAGGGATGGCAGTATGGTATAGCACAGGCCTACTGCTAATAGACGTAGGGATGGCAGTATTTTATGGCACAGGCCTATAGCTAATACAAGTAGGGATGGCAGTGTGTTGTACCACAGATCAACTGCTAATACACATAGGGATGGCACTATGTTATGGCGCAGGCTTACTGCTAATACTCAAAGGGATGGCAGTATGTTATAGTACCAGCTTACTGCTAATACACATAGGGATGGCAGTATGTTATAGCACAGGCATACTGCTGATACACATAGGGTGGCACTATATTATTACACAGGCCTACTACTAATGCACATAGGGATGGCAGTATGTTATAGCACAGGTCTACTGCAACTACACATAGGGATGGCAGTATGTTATAGCACAGGCCTACAGCTAATACACATGGATGACAGTATGTTATAGGACAGACCTACTGCTAATACACATTTTGATGGCAGTATGTTATAGCACAGGCCTACTGCTAATACTCATAGGGATGGCAGTATGCTATAGCCAAGGCTACTGTTAATACACATAGGGATGGTAGTATGTTGTAGCACAGGCCCATTGCTAATACTCATAGGGATGGCAGTATGTTATAGCCAGGGCTACTGCTAATACACATAGGGATGGTGGTATGTTGTAGCACAGGCCTACTGCTAATACACATAGTGATGACAGTAAAGTATAGCACAGCCCTAAAGCTAATACATATAGGGATGGCAGCATGTTATAGCACAGAACTGTTGGTAATACACATAGTGATGACAGCATATTGTAGTACTGGCCAACTGCTAATGCACATAAGGATGGCAGTATGTTATAGCACCGGCTTACTACTAATACACATAGGGATGACAGTATGTTTTAGCACAGGCATACTGCTGATACACATAGGGTGGCAGTATGTTATTACACAGGCCTACTACTAATACACATAGGGATGGCAGTAAGTTATAGCACAGGCCTACTGCTAATACACATAGGGTGGCAGTATATTATAACACAGGCATACTGCTAATACAAATAGGGATGGCAGTATGCTATAGCACAGGCCTACTGCTAATGCACATAGTGATGGCAGTAAGTTATAAAACAGCCCTACTGCTAGTACACATAGGGACAGAAGTATGTTATAGCACAGTCCTACTACTACTACCCATAATGATGGCAGTATGATACAGAACAGGTCTACAGCTAACACACATAGGGATGGTAGTATGTTATGGCACAAGCCTACTGCTAATACACATATTGTTGACAGTATGTTATAGCACAGGCCTACTGCTACTACACATGAGGATGGCAGTATGTTATAGCACAGGCCTACAACTAATACACACAGGATGGCAGTATGTTATAGCACAGGCCTACTGCTAATACTCATAGGGTAGCTGTACATTATAGCACAAGCCTACTGCTAATACATCTAGGGATGGCAGTGTGTTATAGCACAGGTCTACTGGTAATACTCATAAGGATGGCAGTATGTTATAGCCAGGCCTGCTGCTAATACTCATAGGGATGGCAGTATTTTATAGCACAGGCCTACTGCTAATACAGATAGGGATGGCAGTATGTTAAAGCACAGGCCTACTGCTAATACACACATGGATGGCAGTATGATATAGCACAGGCCTACAGCAAATACACTTAGGCATGGCAGTATGTTATAGCACAGACCTACTGCTAATACTCATAGGGATGGCAGTATGCTATAGAAAAGGCCTACTGCTAATACACATAGGGATTGCAGTATGTTATAGCACAGGCCATCTGGTAATACACATACGGATGGCAGTATGTTATAGCCAGGCCTACTGCTAATACTCATAGAGATGGCAGTATGTTATATCGCAGGCCTACTGCTAATACACATAGGGATGGCAGTATGTTACAGCACAGAACAACAGCTAATACACACAGGTATGGCAGTATGTTATAGCACAGGCCTACTACTAATATGCATTGGGTGGCAGTAATTTGTAGCACAGGCCTACTGCTAATACACATAGGGATGGCAGTATGTTATAGCACAGTCACAGTCCTACTGCTAATACACATTGTGATAGCAGTAAGTTATAGCACAGCGCTACTGCTAATACACATAGGGATGGCAGTATGTTATAGCACAAGCCTACATCTAATACACATAAGCATGGCATTGTGTTATAGCACAGGCCTGCTGCTAATACAGATAGTGATGACATTATGTTATAGCACAGGGCTACTGCTACTACACATAGAGATGGCAGTATGCTATAGCACAGGCCTACAGCTAATACACACAGGGATGGCAGTATGCTATAGCACAGGCCTACTGCTAATACTCATAGGGATGGCAGTATGCTATAGCACAGGCCTACTGCTAATACACATAGGCCTGGCAGTATTTTATTGCACAGGCCTGCTTCTAATACACATAGTAATGACAGTATGTTATAGCACAGGCCTACTGGTAATACACATAATGATGGCAGTATAATATAGTATAGGCTTGCAGCTAATACAGATTGGGATGGCATTATGCTATAGCAAAGGCCTACTTGCAATACACATAATGATGGCAGTATGTTATAGCCAGGCCTACTGCTAATACACATAGGGATGGGGGGGTGTTATAACACAGGCCTACAGCCAATACACATAGGCATGGTAGTATGTTATAGCACAGGCCTGCTGCTAATACAATTAGTGATGACAGTATGTTATAGCACAGGACTACTGCTACTACACATAGGGATGGCTCTGTTATAGCACAGGCCTACAGCTAATACATACAGGGATGGCAGTATTTTATAGCACAGGCCAACTACTAATACACATGGGGTGGCAGTATGTTGTAGCACTGGCCTACTGCTAATACACATAGGGATGGTAGTATGTTATAGCACAGGCCCATTGCTAATACACTTAGGGATGGCAGTATGTTATAGCACAGGCCTACTGCTAATACTCATAAGGATGGCAGTATGTTATCGAACAGGCCTATTACTAATACACATAGGGTGACAGTATGTTGTAGCACTGGCCTACTGCTAATACACATAGGGATGGTAGTATGTTATAGCACAGGCTTACTGCTAATACTCATAAGGATGGCAGTATGTTATCGAACAGGCCTATTACTAATACACATAGGGTGACAGTATGTTGTAGCACTGGCCTACTGCTAATACACATAGGGATGGTAGTATGTTATAGCACAGGCCTACTGCTAATACTCACAGGGATGGCAGTATGTTATAGCACAGGCCTACTACTAATACACATAGGGTGGCAGTATGTTGTAGCACTGGCCTACTGCTAATACATATAGGGATGGCACTATGTTATAGCACAGGCCTACTGCTAATACTCTTAGGGATGGCAGTATGTTATAGCACAGGCCTACTGCTAATACTCATAGGGGTGGCAGTATGTTATAGCACAGACCTAGTGCTAATGCACATAGGGATGGCCATCCCTATGTTATAGCACAGGCCTACTGCTAATAGACATAGGGATTGTAGTATGTTATAGGCAGGCCTACTGCTAATACACATAGGGATGGCAGTATGTTATAGCACAGGCGTATAGCTAATACACATAGGGCAGCAGCCACGAGACACCACACTTAGAAACTGTTTAATAGTTGTAATGTAGATGCAAAGCATTGTTAACTTTGAAACATGCGGATAAGTTTCTTTAAAGACTGTCCATAAGAAATTTAAATTGGTATCGACTGGCATAATATTGCAAGAGTTTCCATCCGATATGATATTGAATGCCTTTCTTTTGTTATATTAAATTAGATTAACATTATGTTTAGTATAATACTGTTTCTCCAAATATTATAATAGTAATAATTTTAAGTAATTTTTCTGTGATATCTGCCTATAGTTAAAAATCCAGGCTGGTAAAGATATAACAGAGCATCTAAATTTTGAATTAATTTATAGTTAGTATATCTAACAATGTTCTTATAAGTTGTTTGCAGTGCAAATTGTGCTCCCCACATCACTCAGGGCTTGAAATGCCTGTCTCATACGTCAAGGGTACATCCTATACTCAATTGCTAGTCTGTGGTCTAACACTATGTTTGCAGTGAAGTGGTCCAGTGGTTCAGCTCACTCATGACCAGGAGTTAAGATTATGGCCTAAGTGCCATTGAAAGTGGTTATAAAGTTTAAGGAAAAGAACATGTTTTCATTTATTTAATATAAAGGAGTCAGCTTACTTGTTTGGTCTGGGTTTGCCTGTGCTCCATTTTGTTCAATGAGTGCTTCGTCCTCTAACTGCTTTCACTGACTTTTCAAGTTTTGTTGTTTCTAAATTACAGCCCAGCACTTATGATGCTTTGAAGGGATATTGGTCCTTTGAGTTGGTGGATCATTGCCTGTGTGAATGAAGTGTTTTTGGTCATTGCATCATTACTTGTCAATGAACCTTGTTAATGCAAGTGTAGTGGGTAGTTGCGGTTTGTTTTTTGCCTGTTTTATTTTTCCTTTGACCTTGGTTGCCCTCCTTCATTCTTCGTAGTGGTTGACATATACTTCTTGACTGTCTCTGTTATCTGCAGAATGGCCCTGATGTTGTGTCATATTTTTGTTTAGTCCCTCATAAAATTGTGATTCCTGGTAAATCACTGAGAATTACGGTCAGTCGATAATGCTAGTGTTTTGAGTTTCATACTTCTCACGACTGGAAATTCATGTTGATACAAAACCTGTTCCATTCACTTTTTAAATTAATTTGAGTGTGTGTGTGTGTGTGTGTGTGTGTGTGTGTCTTTTGGCTTTTCCCGGTTAGGGGTCGCCACAGCGGAACTTCGGTCCGCTAATGATTGGCAGTAGAGTTTTACGTGCTGACTTGCCGGGCCTAACGCACAACCTTCAATGAAGGAACGCCCATTCACGCATGTCACCACACAGAAGATGCTCTAACTGAGGATCGAACGGGCAACGTCTAACTGTGAGGTGACAACGCTACCGCAGCACCAATTTGAGTAATAGTTAAAAAGCTCCTAGTTAGGCTACCCCCCCCCCCCCCCATATTTTTGGCTTTGCCCAGAACTCTTGATGAAGAGGTATGGTGGTTATTTTGCAGTATCACCATGCTATTCAACATTTTATTGAATGACAGATTGACTCATTTCAGTCTTTCAAATGTACAAGTAATGCAAGGTTTCCTTTTGGGCAACTTTCTGGTTTATAAAAAGTTTTTTTCAGTTAGGCCATCCCAATTTGGATCCTTCCTCCCCTTTTTCTAGTTTATGTTTCAATATTTTTGTGTTAAGGTTATGTTTTTCACATTATGATTGTTGGTGACCACATGAAAATATATTTAAAAAATGGATGAGGAAGTTTTTTTTTCCTCCTGAAGTGTTCACCTCTGGTCCATTAGAAACTTGTGATTGACTAGGGATTCTGAGTGAGACATCTTCCTTTGATTTGTCTGCAGTTCATTTTTCACTCTCTCTGGCTCAGGCCTGGGGAATTTGTTGTTATTCTTCTTCCTAAAACCATTTGATTGTAGACAGGTAAGTTTATCACTTTAGTCATGTCTGTCAAAAAAAATATTTAAGAATAATGGGAAGTATTAGTTGCTCTTTTTTTTTACTTAATCTAATTTCTTTCCCAAGATAGAACCTCTATCACATTATTTGTCTTACTCTTTTGAAAATATTATTTAAATCATACTTATATAAATAAAATAATAAAATAATTGAATAAATAATGCAATAGAATAATTTGAGGAGTTTTGGAGGTTTGTGAATGGAAAAGTGTATTTGGTGAGGTGTGAGTATAATAATGTTGCACAGCATTTATGCATTTGGAGCAAACTGTTCTTTAGAGTTTTGGGTAAATTGGCAATGTGATTGACAATGTAATTGTGGGGTTTATGGCTGTGTGGAACAGATCATGTAGGAGAAAGGAGATCACTTTGAAGATTAGTGGTTGGGGCAAGAAGAAGGAGGAGAGGTATTTCAGTTGCTGTGGAAGTGTGGCGGAAGATTTTAGACAGTAATAGTGTACTGTATTGTTAGTGTAAGTGGACATTGGGTGTGAGCTTGGTAAAAGTTGCATGTTTATTTAATGGTGAGTATTCTTGTTGGAGGAGATGGGCGTGGAAAGGCAGGAATAAACATGCTGATCCAAGGAAGTGGCTTTTGAGGAAGTTCATAGGTTCATAGGTTGGTACTAGGCTATCGGACCTAAGGCCTATGCAAGCCTAGCCATAACAATTCCCTGGAAATTTTTTCCCACAATATTTACTTCTCTGGGCCCCTGTCTACCAGGGCGACTGACATGATCCCCGGGGTGAATTTCCTATCTCCCATCCAGTCATCAAGGTTCCTTTTGAAGAGGGCCAATGAGGTGCTCTGCTTGACATGCATGGGCAGTCTTTTCCAGAGTATGGGGAGTCTCTGGGTCAGGAACCTATCCCTCCTGCATGTTTTGTTCATTGTGATGATAAGGTTTAGATCCCTGGAGCATGTGGCTCTGAGGGATTGGGATTTCTTTAAGTGGAGTATGTCCAACAGCTCAGGGTTTGACATGGCCTTGTATGTTAAGCAGAGATCGCCTCCGAGTAGACAATATGCCACAGAGTATAGCTGGAGTTTTTTTAGATGGTCAGCATATGGCATCTGCTTTAGGCCTGTGTTTCTTTTTGTGAGGTATTTCTGTGGTCTTTCCAGCTGTTGCAGATGTCTTGTGTGGTACATACCAAATGGGGCATTATACTCTATAATGGGTATAATGAGGGATGAGTACAGTGGGACAATGACCTCCTTTTTTCTGGATGAAAAGCCCTTAGTGATGAGGTGTGCCACGTAGAAGGATTTCCTGACTGTTGTGGTGATATGGTTATCGAAAGTGAGACCGCTGTCCACTTGTGTCCCTAAGTCTCTCATCACACTTTCGATGTTTAGTGTCCTGCCACCTATGTGGTAGTTCATGGGTACATGTTTTTTTCCAAAGGGGATGACTATACATTTCTTGGCATTAAGCTTGAGCCCATGGCTCTGGCACCAGGCATCTGTTTCTGTAAGGCCCTTTTGTAGAATATCCACATCATTTGGGGATTCAATAATGGCTCCCAGTTTGCAGTCATCTGCAAACTTTGTTAGCCAGTTTGCAGTCATCTGCAAACTTTGTTAGCCAGAGTCCCTTAGTGTTGGCCTGTACTTCAGAGAAGTAGATGCCAAACAAGAGTGGTCCCAGGACTGAACCCTGAGGTACTCCACTTGTCACTTGTCTGGAGCTGGATTTGGAGTTGGCTACTTTTACAGTCTGGGTTCTGTCAGTAAGCCAGTTAGCAACCCATCGAGTGATGTAGGGATTTATGCCCAGCTTAGTAAGTTTATCTATGATTCCAGAGTGGGAGATGGTGTCGAAGGCCTTGGCAAGGTCCAGATAGGCTGTGTGGACCTCCTTACCCTCATCCACAGCTCTGGAGACTGATTCAAAGAAGTCAATCAGATTCAGGAGACAAGATCGGCCCTTCACAAACCCAAATTGGATGGGGTCCAGTGTCTGGAGGTTGCCAATGTCTTTGTTTATAAGTTCCATGATAATGCGTTCCATGCCCTTGCAGATCAGGCTTGTCAGACTGATGGGACGGTAGTTCCCGGGATCCAAGGTTGATCCTCCCTTGTGGATTGGGATAACTGTAGCTGTGCACCACTCAGTGGGCACGAAGCCTGACGTGAGGCTATGATTAAACATGACACTTAGGTGGGGTGCCAGTTCATTTTGTAGTTCATGTAGTACACAGCCTGGGATGTCATCTGGTCCCATGGATGCTGTATTCTTAACTTTGGAGAGTGCTGTTTCTACCTGTGTGGCTGTGATTATCGGAATTTGGCAATCTTTTGGTATTGAGATGGGCCCTTTAGGGGGTGAGAGGGGAGTGAAGTTGGCACTAAATCGATCTGCCAGGATATTGGCAATATCCTTGGGATCAGTATATTTAATGCCATTCTGTTGTAGCTCAGAGCAATCTGAGCATTGCCATTTAGATTCTTGACATAACTATAGAATGCCTTGTGGGTGTCTTTGGAATCTTTGGCAATTTTATTTTCGTAACTAGCTTTTGAGGATTTTATGAGGGATCTCAGCTTCTTACTGAGGCTGGTGAGGGAGTTTTTTGCATCCTGGGATTTTCCTCTTTTCTGCAACAGTTTCTTCCTTCTGTTGTATAGTTTGTTTATAGCAGAGGACCACCAGATTGGCTTCCTTTTTTTGGAGAAGAGCATCTTGGTTCTATTTGGGATGGCACAATTCATGCATGAGTGTATGTGCTCGTACAGTGCCTTAGTGTAGGATTCTGCAGTCGAACTTCCAGATCCCGTCTGCGTGGGTGTTGTGAAGTTTGTCACTTCTGACTTCAGTAGCATGAAGTTGGCTTTGGAGAAGTTTTTTAAGGAGGTTTCCTTACTGGTGGGGTGGGGGTGGGATGTGGATGTCAAGGGTGATTTGCTTATGGTCAGACCTGACCAATGAGGGGGTGACCACTGGTGTGGAGCATCTATCTCCCATGTTGGTAATGACCAGGTCTAGGATATTGGAGCCCCTGGTGGGACAATGGATTAGTTGATCCAGGGCATTGGAATTTATGAATTCCAAGAACTGTTGGGAAAAGGAGTTGGTACCCGAGTAGTTTTCCCAATTAATGGCAGGGTAGTTGAAATCACCTAGTATTAGGGTGTTTGGTTGTATCTTAATATTTTCCAGTATGTTTAGGAAGGTGTAGTGAGAATCTTGGGGTATGGTGGGGGATCTGTAGCAAGCTACAATTTGAATTGCAGTCTTACCTAGTGTTAGTTGCACCTGGAGAATTTCAGATGCATTGTGTTGGGCAACTAGCCTGGAGGTGTGAGTATTTATTTATTTTATTTTACATTTGTTGACCGGGCTAGTCTAGCTGGATATATGTCCATTTTCAGTAGAGGCCCGGGGAGAAAAGCTCCACATAGAAAACTAACAGATATAGTACATTAAAATGTTAATTACAAGAATATTATGAGATGATTACATGTCTTCTAAGGTAACAAAGCATAAGAATATTGTGAGATGATTACATGTGTTCTAAGGTAACAAAACATATAACAAAAAAAATTTTTTTTTTTTTTTGTATGAGAAGAGGGAGAAAGGATTTAGAAGTAGTTGGAAGACACACAAAGTAAAGAGTAGCAGGAATAAGAGAACAAAGTCATTAAAATGGGATTGTAAGAATTAGGTGAAGGGTAGTAGGTTGTTGAGACAGTAAGATGGCCAATTCAGTTGTTCCTGGTTACAGAAAGTCAGCATTAATGGTAGTGGAATTAAAGTAACTGAAGGTGGATTAAAGTAACATAAAGAGAGAGATGCAGAAAAAAAAGAAGATATTGTGCAAGACTAACAGAGGGAGATGATTAGTCAGGGTTAGTACAGGGACATAGCCAGTGAGCTGTAAGATATGATTTAAGTTTCTTTTTAAATAGTGAGGTTGAAGAAAGAGATGTAAGTTCAACAGGAAGTAGGTTCCAGCTTTTGCCTACAGTGTTAGTGAAGAGGGATTCTCCTGCTCTATTGTTAGATTTATGAGTAGAGATGAGTAATTTGTTTGCAGAGCATAGGTTTGTAAGATTTTTATATGGGCAGATTAGACTTTTGAGGATTGGTGTGTTGCTTGGATGATACAGGGTTTTGTGGGTAATAGTTAGCTGGTGAAGTAGAATATGGTTCTGTAGTTCCAGCCAACCCAGATGTTTCAGATTTTGGCAGTGGTGGGATCTAGCAGGAGAGCCTGTAGCAAATCTGGCAATGTTGTTGTAGGCTATTGACAGCTTGTTGAGGTTGCTTTTTGATAGGTTAGTATATATAGGAGATGCATAAAAGAGTGTTGAGATGAGATGGGTGTGGGCAATAGAAGTTCTTGCTATGGGAGTAAGGAAAGGTTTAATTCTATAGAGAGAGCCTAGTTTTCTGTTAACTGATTTTATTGTGGTGTTAATATGAATATCAAAGTTAAGGCTGTGGTCAATTGTCATTCCCAAGAGTTTAGTGGAAGTGTCAGGGGATATAATTGTATTATTTTTAGATTTGATAGTGAAGTAAAGTGGGGGTGACTTGAGTGTGGGAGTAAACAGTAGAAGTTTAGTCGTTTTAGGGTTAAGGAGGAGGCAACGCTGTAAAAACCAATCTTCGACAAATTCAAAGACCCTTTGGGTGAGTGACTGTAGTTCAGATGATTCAGTAGCTGAGGAAATTAAGGTAGAGTCATCTGTGTATTGAATGGATACAGCATGTGGTATGCTAGTAGACAGATAATTTATAAAGATAGAGAATAAAAGAGGGCCCAAAATAGAATCTTGGGGTACACCAAGAGAGACAGGAAGGTGGGAAGATAGAGTATTGTTCCAGAGTACTGCCTGTTGCCTATTGTGTAAGTAGGACTTGAACCACTGTATAGCTTGACTATCAAGTGAAAGGGACTTAAGTATATCCAGTAGAAGGTGATGGTTAACCATATCAAATGCTTTTGAAAGATCTATGAAGATAGCAGAGGACAGGGTATTATGGTTACGGTTCTTGTTAATATGGTCAGAGAATGATAGGAGGGCTGTAGTGGTGCTGTGGTAAGGTCGAAAGCCATGTTGCGAGTTAGCTAAAAGGTTATTTTGGAGGAGATGGTCTAGCAGTTGACAATGGATGCACTTTTCCAAGATTTTGGCTATGGGAGAGAGTAGGGCAATTGGACGGTAGTTAGAAAGTTCTGTTGAGTTCCCACCTTTGTGTAGGGGAATTATATGTGAGATTTTCCATATAGATGGGATGGTGCCTTCAGTGATGGTTCTATTAATTAGGATAGAGATAGGGTAGGCAATAGATTTTGCTGCTATTTGAAGATACTTAACAGGTAAGAGGTCGGCAGAGGGGGTAGAGGGTTTAAGCTTTTGAAGAAGAGTACAGATAAAGGATGTAAGCACTGGTTGGAGTTGGAAAGTGGGTGGGGGGTTATTTAAGGTCGAAGAAAGAATGGAGGATACAGGAGGTAGAGAGTTAGCAAGTGACTGGATTGCTTCAGTGAAGAAGGTATTGAAGGAATCAGCAATTAGTTTTGGAGTATTGGTGCTGATTCCAGAGGGGGTAGGTGTTTTAGAGTTGCTGGGATGTAGTAATTTATTTATTCCTGACCAGAATTTTTGTGGACTTTTTTGGTTGGAGTGTTGAAGCTGAAAGAAGAAGTTTTTTTTGTCCAGTAATATAGATGTTTTAGTTAAGTTTCTAAGTTGTTTAAATTTTAGGTGATCTGCAGTGGTTTTAGAGGAACGCCATTTGGCCCAAAATTTGTTTCTTAGTAAAATCTTTTGCTTGGTTTCCTTTGTAAGCCAAGGTGCAGTTTTGGTAGTGCTCCTTCTAGTTCGAAAGGGGGCATGGGAATCCAAGATTTCAAGGAACTTGGAGTTAAAGTGTGCCACTGCTTCATCTAGTTGCAGGTGTTTTAAGGATGACCAGTTGCATACACTCAGTTCATTCTGGAAGTGTTCTGGGTTAAAATGTTTATTATAACGAGATGTTTTAAATGTTGAGGGACTGTTAATATTGGTCTTATGTCGAATTATGTATGTTAGTGAGTGATCGCTAATGTCTGCTGGTAGGATACCTGTCAAATATGATGTCGATAGAGTATTTATAAGAATCCAATCTAGGGTGGATTCTTTGTTATTAGGCTTATGGATTCGAGTAGGTGAAGTTATAGTTTGGGAGAAGCCAAAAAGGTTTATATGGTTAGATGGGTTATTGGAATTACAGGTATTCCAGTCTATATTAAAGTCGCCTAGGAGAATGGTTTCTTGTGGGTAGTTAGTGGATAGCCAGCTAAGGATATATTCAAGGGAGGTGATGTTATTACCTGGAGGTACCTGAGGATATAATGTAGATGGCCTTACTAATATTAAGCTGAAGCTTAGTAATAAGAACTTCAGCATTACCATCAAAAGGTGGGTGTGAATCAAGTGGTGTAACTTGGAGGCCTGCTTTGTGTAATATGGCTACTCCCCCACCCTTCTTGTTAGGGCGATCCATTCTTATAATGCTGTACCCAGGAGGGGTGATTTCATAGTCCTGGGTTGTAGGTTTTAGTCAAGTTTCGGAGAGGCAGAGAATATCAAAGTTATATACATCTAGTAGGGCATGAAGGTGAGTCACTTTGTTATACACACTTCGTATGTTTAGATGAGATATGAAGAGGGAGTTAGGAGGCCTAGTAGGGGTATGAAAGGGAGAGGAAGCAGGTTCCTCTGGGTTAGCTGGTGTAAAAGAGGATGGGCCAGGATTGGGATGAATGTCACCATCAAGTAGGAGGTGAAGGTGTGGTCTTGGTTTGTGAATTAGAGCAAGTGTCAATATGTTATGGGTTTTTGTTGACTTGGTATAGTTTATAACTAATGTGGATAACTCTATGATACTTTGGGAGGTGGTAATTAGTTACAGAAGTAATGTTGATGTGTTTGAGAGCAGGTGATGAGGATACTGGGTTAGTATCCTTTGTGTATAGCTGGAAATTAGAGAAGTTAAGATGTTCATAGGCAGTTAGGATATAAGGAAGGAAAAGGAAAGGCAGAAGTAAGAGTAGTGATAGGAGTTTAAGGTGAGTTGATATAGGATAAGAAGGTATAGTGGTGAAGACGTAAAAGGAGAAGAGGAAGTAGGCAAGAGTATGAAGGCAATTAGGAGGAGTGTTATAAGATAGTAGATAATTAACAAGATGTGTGATGGGATTGGACTTTGGGGAGGTGGGAGGGGGTAGTGAGGTATAAGTCTAGATGCACTGGGGGTGGGTGAGATTTGGGGGTAGGGTAGGGGAGTGGAGTGAGCCCGTAGGGCGAATGGAGCAGGAAGAACCAGGCAGAGGATGAAAAACAGAGAACGCAGTGAAAACAATCAGTGAAATACTGACTACTGAGGGTAAGTTAAGATAGAGGTGAGTAAAGGTGGTAGTCTGCTTGTGTGGAAGTATGAGGAGGGTAGCTAAGTGAATTATGGTGGTGAGTTAGAAGGGGTAAAGTGAGGCTACAAAAAAAGAAGTAAGGAAACACTAAGAAGCAGTAGGTGAATGTTCAAGGAAAGTAACCAGAGAAGAGTACCATCTAGTAGGTAAAAACTATACTGCTACAGTAGCTCCTGGAGGGAGATAGGAGTGCAAGAAGTAATGGAGGGAAATAGTGCAGTCAAGTACAGAGGCTACCAGAGGGAGGGGATAGAGGTAAAAAAGTGGAGAGGAGTAGGCTGCAGGTATCCTGGCAGGGAACGGTACATATACTCCTAATTATGTACAACAGATAAATTGGCATACAGTAAATAACATACTTTCTTGTATCCTTGAGGGGAAGAGTTCAGGGAGAAGTTAGCCTCTATTCCTTTCTTAGGAAGAGACAGCAGGAGTTTTAATATAAACTACTGTTTTGAGGTCTTCAGGTAGGGCAGGATCCCAAACCCTAGTTCAGGACAGGTAGGTTGACTTAGCTGAATACACAAAGGGAGAGAGAAAAGAAAGTAGTAAGGATAACAGATTAAACAGCTAAGGTAAAAATTAAAGGTCAAGTCAGATAAAACATATGGGACAATTTTACATATAAAACTGCTAAGTATGTAATAGCTGAATGTTATAAAATGCTCCTTTGGTTTAAGTGTGACAGAGCAGTTATGAAATAATACACAACCTCAGTTCACTGAAACAAATATGTACATAGAAATGCTACTTAAAATTCCTGTATCAACTGTTCACATAGTATTGCTACAAAACATTCCTGTATCAACTGTTAAAGCTATAAGGGGTTCACCCATACAGTGTAAAAAAGTACCTGATAGTAGGTACATATACACTCTACCCAGGTCAGTTCATAGGAGTTCAGAACACTTAATTAATTGGGAAGTCAATAGCTATGAAGATTCAGAATATCCTATTAGGAGGCACAGGGGGATACTTTATACTTCCTAAGCTAGGAATATATGGTATATTAGTTTCTTCCAGTGGTTTAAATATATCAGTACACACACAGGAACAATAAATCTTATCAATATTCTAAGCTAGGGATATGTAGTGTGGTAAGGTTAGTCCAGAAAGTTTAAAATATAGCGGTGAACACTCACAAAAATATTTAATTTGCTAGGGATAGAGAGTATATATCAGATTGGGAAGGTAGAGCTATTCCTATACAAGGCTATAAGCACACATGTAACACAAGGAAGCTATAAACTCACAAATATCAATCTAGTGTTGTGTCGCAAAGCAAAATAAACAGCACAGTACATATAATATAAGTGGCGTTTAAGCTAAAATCAATTCAGCGTCAAAACCCAAAAAGGCAACAAGTGTAACAATTATGCCTATACCTATTTAGCGACTTGTAGCTAAAATACAAATAAACAGTGCAGTAGCTTTAGTAGCATATAAGCTTGAATAAATACAGGGTTGGAACACTAAAAAGGCAGCAATGTAACAAATATGCATATACCTGTTTAGCGACTAGTAACTAAAACAAGATAAATAGTACAATAGCTTCAGCTTAGTAGCGTGTGAGCATGAATACATACAGGGAAATATCACTAAAAGCCACCATAACTAAATAATAGGAAGTTTGGTGCTACAGGGGTTCTTAAAGTCTAAACGCTAGTCAAAAAGGCAGTTTCAATTAACATGGATGCAAAGATGCTAGAATGTATACGCGGTGCTACCTGCCGATAAGTAAGTTAGCTTTCATCAGGTCCACGTGTAGCAGTCACGTGTAGCAGTCAGCGCGAATGGCTGATTACGACGTAGATGCGCACAAAATATAAGTAAGGTAGCAGATGGAACAAATAATGTAGTAAGCAATATACCAGAGGTAACAGTGCCACTAGATAATCATGGCATTACCTAATTAAGTTAGTATCACTTTGAGAAAAACAAGTAAACTAGAGCCAGAAGTTAGCTAAGCATACAGCAGTTACACTACAAGTCACATAAGCCAGTAGCCAAGTACGGCACTGAAAAGAGCAGCCCAATTAAGGTAACAGTTTGCACAAGTAGTACATAAATTATAACAAATCAAACACTTGTAAGGAGGATGCAGATAAATGTTCTTGACAGTAATACCAAGCAATTACTTACAGTATGTAAGAACACCGAGCGCAGAACACACAGCAGCCAGGAGAGAGGAGAGAAAATTAAAGATGGCGCCTCGAGGGACAAGGTGTATTTAATTGGTCGTACAGGATAAAGGGTAGTAAGGGGAGGAGAGAGAATGTCCGGGGAGGTGCAAGCGAGGGGAGGGGACAACGTTCAGCAGCAAGCAGTAAAGCTAGTAAGTCGTAGACTTATCTAATTAGTGAAGTGAATTCAGGGAAAAGATGGGTGGATGGAGAAAGAAACACTGGGAGGGAATAAGTTAGAGATAGGTAGGAGGAAACAAGTGTAGAAGTAAAAGGAAGCTAAAAGGAGAAGTATAGAGCTAAAGGAAGCAGAGATATAGCAGGCAGAGGATGAAAAACAGAGAATGCAGTGAAAACAATCAGTGAAATACTGACTACTGAGGGTAAGTTAAGATAGAGGTGAGTAAAGGTGAAAGTATGCTTGTGTGGAAGTGTGAGGAGGAGGGTAGCTAAGTGAATTATGGTGGTAAGTTAGATGGGGTAAAGTGAGGCTACAAAAAAAGAAGTAAGGAAACGCTAAGAAGCAGTAGGTGAATGTTCAAAGAAAGTAACCAGAGAAGGGTACCATCTAGTAGGTAAAAACTATACTGCTACAGTAGCTCCAGGACAGGTAGGTTGACTTAGTTTCTTGTATCCTTGAGGGGAAGAGTTCAGGGAGAAGTTAGCCTCTATTCCTTTCTTAGGAAGAGACAGCAGGAGTTTTAATATAAACTACTGTTTTGAGGTCTTCAGGTAGGGCAGGATCCCAAACCCTAGTTCAGGACAGGTAGGTTAACTTAGAGTATGTAAGAACACCGAGCGCAGAACACACAGCAGCCAGGAGCAAGGAGTATCCTTGGTGAATATGGACACTCCTCCACCTTTAGTGTTTCGGTCTTGGTTTTCTCGCTGAAAAGTGTGGTAAGAATTGTAGCCTGGTATTGCAGGGGTGCTCGCTGGAGCCTTGACCCAGGTCTCAGTCACTGCACAGATATCGATGTTCTCCATTTTTAGGAGTGCCTCGAGAGAGTGCATTTTGAGGTTTAGACTTCTAGCATTGAGTAGCATCACCTTCAGATTTTGCATGCTTGTATCTGTTACGGTGGTGGTTTAATCTTTTGAACCTTGCCTAAAAAAGGCACTATAGGAGTGGCAAGAGCTTTAGCCAGTAACCTGAATCCCAGGGGTGACAGGTGCAGACCATCTCTGGCAAAGCATTGTGGTTTGTCGATCATGTCTTCCCAGGCAGACAAATACTGGATCCCCTTTGAATGACACCAGAAGCTTAGCCAACTGTTGAAGTCAATCATTTTGTCCTTATACTGTGGTATCATTCTGGGCGAAGGCAGGATGCTACTCAGGGCTAGGGTCATACCTGCCTGGGTCACATGATCCAATACCTCTTCCATGTCTCTTTTCATGTAGTCCAGGGAGGTACGTCTCAAGTCATTTACTCCAGCATGGACAATGACAGATTCATATTTGTACTTGTTGTGGAATGACTTGAGTGCATGCGTTATGTTCATAGGTTCATAGGTTCATAGGTAGATACTAGGCTATCTGCCCTAGGGCATTTATAAGCCTAGCCAGAGTGTATTTGGCTTCCGCCTCCCTATTAGATTAGCCTACTGTGCCTCTGTAAAGTAGGCCACAGAAGGTACCCTTTTAAAATTAGTTTACTGTGCCTCTGTCTAGCAGGGACACAGAAGAGATCCCAGGGGTGAATTTGCAATTTCCCATCCACGCGTCCAGATTTCGCTTGAAGAGGGTCAGCGAGAGGCTATGTCTAACATGAACTGGGATTCTATTCCAGAGTGATGGGAGCCTCTGGGAAATGAATCTGTCCCTCCAGTATGTCCTATTTATTTTTGTGCTGAGGTTTAGGTCCCTGGAGCGTGTAGCTCTAAGGGACTTGGATTTTTTGAGGTGGAGCATGTCCATTAATTCTGGGTTTGACATGGCTTTGTACATCAGGCATAGATCGCCTCTGAGTAAGCAGTAAGCAACTGAGTAGAGCTGGAGTTTCTTTAGTCGAGCTGCATAGGACATCTGTTTGTAGCCCATGATCCTCTTGGTGAGGTACTTTTGGGGTCTCTCCAGTTGCTGCAGGTGTCGGGTAAGGTACATCACAAAAGGGGCATTGTATTCAATTATGGGCTTGATGAGTGATGAGTAGAGGGGCACAATGACCTCTCTTGATCTAGATGCGAACCCTTTCGTGATAAGGTGGGCTATATAGAAGGTCTTTCTAACCATTTTGGCAATGTGATTATCAAAGGAGAGATTACTATCTACGTTGGTCCCCAAATCTCTAATTACTTCTTCTGTACTTAATGGATTACCACCTATGTGGTAATTTGTGGGCACCTTGTTTTTCCCAAAGGGGATGACTATGCACTTTTTAGCATTTAGCTTGAGGCCGTGGCTCTGGCACCAAGCATCCGTCTCTGTGAGACCCTTTTGGAGGATGCTTGTGTCAGCTGGAGATTCGATTATGGCCCCCAGTTTGCAGTCATCTGCGAACTTTGTCAGCCATAATCCCCCCGTGTTAGCCTGAACCTCAGAGAAGTATATACTGAACAAGAGAGGTCCCAGAACTGAGCCTTGTGGGACGCCACTTGCAACTGATTTGGATTCGGACATGGCATCTGCGATTCTGACCATGTGGGTTCTATCTCTGAGCCAGTTTGCCACCCATCTTGTGATATAGGGGTTGATATTTAAGCTGGTAAGCTTATTTATGATGCCCGAGTGGGGTATTGTGTCAAAGGCTTTTGCGAGGTTCAGGTAGGCTGTGTGGACTACCTTGCCCTCATCTATGGCTTTGGTAACTGTTTCAAAGAAATCAACTAGGTTTAAGAGGCAATATCTGCCCTTAACAAAGCCGAATTGGGTATGGTCCAGTGTCTGGAGGCTCCCAATGTCTTTGTTTATGAGTTCCATGATAATACGTTCCATAGCTTTACAGACCAGACTAGTCAGGCTTATGGGGTGATAGTTTCTGGGGTCCGTTGTGGCACCACCTTTGTGGAGTGGGACCACTGTAGCTGTATGCCATTCTTTGGGTACATATCCTGTAGTAAGGCTAAGTTTGAACAGTGACTTAATGTGAGGGTTCAGTTCTTCTTGGAGCTCGTGTAAGACACAGCCTGGGACACCATCCGGTCCCATAGATGCTGTGTTTTTTTGCTTTGGAGAGGGCAGCTTTCACCTGTGCATCTGTGATGTCAGGGAGGTTACATTCAGTTGGGACAGGCATTTGCTCTTTTGGGGGGTAAGGGGGGGAGAAGTTTGCGCTGAATCTGTCTGCCAGGATGTTGGCTATGTCTGTAGGTTTAGTATATTTTGTACCGTTATGCAACAATTCAGAGCATATCTGGGAGTTTCTGCCCATGTTCCTGACATAACTAAAGAAGGCCTTGTGATTATCTTTAGTGTCTAGGGCAATTTTTCTTTCAAAGCTGGCCTTTGATGATTTTATGAGGGATCAAAGTTTCTTGCTAATACTGATCAGAGATTTCTTCCCTTTTTGGGATTTTGCTCTGTCATGTAGTAGCTTCCTCCTTCTGTTGTATAGCTTATTTATGGCCGGGGTCCACCAGACCAGTCTCCTGTTTTTGGAGGAGTGAGTCTTGGTTTTATTTGGGATAGCACGATCCATGCATTCCTGCAGGTGCTCATAGAATGCATTTGTAAAGGATTCTGCGGATTGGGCTGTATTATCCTCTGGCCCAGGGGCTTTGAAGGATTCCACCTCAGTCTTGAGAAGTGCAAAGTTGGCTTTTGAGAAATTCTTTACAGTGATTTCCTTGGCTGGGGGTGGGGATGGGATATGGATGTCCAAGTAAATTTGTTTATGGTCTGATCTTACCAATGAGAGGTTTACCTCTGGTGTGGAACATAGAGTCCCCTTGTTGGTGATGACCAGGTCCAATATGTTGTTCCCTCTTGTGGGAGTGGTGACCAGTTGTTCCATTGCGTTAGAGTTTATAAATTCAAGGAACCGTTGGGCGAGGGTGTTTGGGCTTGAGTAGTTTTCACAGTCAATGCTTGGGTAGTTGAAGTCACCCAATAACATAGTGTTTGGAGAGACCTTCATATTCTCCAGTGTTCTCAGGAATGTCAAGTGGGGTTCCTGTAATAGGGAGGGTGTTCTGTAGCAGGCTACAAACTGAAAGGCAGTTTTGCCCGCTGTTAGTTGCACATGGATGATTTCCGATGCTTCGTGCAGTGCCACTAACCTGGAGGTGTAGGTATCTTTGATGAATATAGATACTCCCCCTCCTTTTGTGCTTTGGTCTGAGTTTTTGGGCCGAAACGCATGGTATGAGTTATAACCTGGTAGTGCTGGGGTGCTCTCAGGAGCCTTGAACCAGGTTTCTGTTACTGCACAGACATCAATTTTGTCCATACTGAGGAGAGCCTCGAGTGCGTGCATCTTGAGGTTTAGACTTCTGGCACTGAGTAGCATTACCTTTAGTTTTTTTATCCTTGGGTTGTCTATGGAGGTGGGTTTGTCCTTTGAGCCTTGCCTAAAAAAGGCACTATAGGGGTGGCAAGAGCCTTGGCCAGTATACGAAAGCTTAAGGGTGACAGGTGCAAGCCGTCCCTAGCAAAACAACGTGGCTTGTCGAGCATGTCATCCCAGGCTGACAGACACTGGATCCCCTTTGAATGACACCAATACTTTAGCCAATTGTTGAAACTGATCATTTTGTCTTTATACTGTGGCATCATTCTTGGTGAGGGCAAGATGCTACTCAAGGTCAGGGTCATACCAGCCTGGGCTACATGGTCAGAGAGCGCCTCTATGTCTCTTTTCATGTAGTCCAGGGAGGTACATCTCAGGTCATTCACACCAGCATGGACAATGATGGAGTCATACTTGTACTTGCTTTGGAGTGACCTGAGTGCTTGCATTATGTGGCGAATCCTGGCACCCGACAGGCAGCTTACAGTGACCTTCTCCTTGTTCAGTCTGGTGAGTGGGACATCAGTGTGCCGGACAATAGAGTCCCCTATAACAAGTGTATTTGGTGTGTTGTTTGGCCTTAAGGGCAGTGACTGTGAGGCACACTGATTTTGTGAGATATGTGATTCATGGGTATTGTTGAGGGGTGGCTGTTGCTTGGATATCTGCTTAGGAGGTCTTTGCTGTTTAGGCAGATTTTTATTTAGGGCCACCGAGTATGTTTTTGTGTGTTTATGTGTTGGGTATGCAGATGCAATAGGTCTGTGTGAGACTGGATTTGTGGTGTGGGTGGTTACCTTTTCCTCCTGACTGACTGTGCCAGTCTTGGGTTGAGAGAGCTCTGCCTCCAGTTTGGCTGTGTAACTGCATCTCTCACATGTGGCGGATCCTGGCACCCGACAGGCAGCTGACTGTAATTTTCTCCTTGTTCAGCCTGGTGAGTGGGACATCAGTGTGCCTGACTATAGAGTCACCTATGACTAAAGTGTTGGGTACATTGTCTTGCCTTAGGGGCTGTTGTTGGGTGGCACACTGGTGTTGTGAGCTATGTGTCACTTTGGTTATGACTGGTGTTTGTTTTCGTTTCGGCTTCAGAGGTCCTTGTTTCTTGGGCAGGTTAATGTTAAAGGCCTCCGCATATGTGGGTTTAGTGTTGCTATGTGTGGGAGTTGATGGTGTGGGTTTTGAAGGGCTATGAGTTGCTAGAGGTGTAATGCAGGTGTTAGCCTTCTTCTCTTGACTATCTAGCACAGTCTTGACCGGAGAGAGCTTTGCTTCCAGTTTGGCTATGTAAGTGCATCTCTCACAGGTTGTAGTGTTGGGTGGTAGGAGGAGAGGATTGTCTGTGTACATGAGGCAGTTGCCGCATTGCCCCAGTATGCCCAAATTCACCAGGTGGACAGGAGAAACCACCTGAAGCTGACCCATGGACATGCCTGTTTAGGTGCTTTTTTGTAAGGTTTAAGAGCTGTTTTCCCTTACCTTTGCAAGGTACTTTGCAATTGTAGGCTGTTTAGTGCCTATGATTAATTTCTCCTTATTGACAAGGAGAGCTGAGTGCTTGTATCAGTTTCAGGCTTCCTAGTGCTTTACAGCAGGTTCTAGAGAAAGTGCTAGTCACAGGGGTTCAGATTTTAGTGCTACTACTGAGAAACCAGCTAGTTTTAAGGGAAAATTTGAAGAGCAGACTTTCTGGCACCTGGAATACTTTAACTGTAGCCTCGTAGTGCTGCACGATGTCAAAAATGTGCAAACACACGCATTTTTAAGCCAGAAAGTTGAAAGGGATAGAAATCCGCCCAAAAAGGCTAATAAAATTACAATTTCAGAGCTGGAAACCACTCCTTTAGTGTTAGATAGGCAGTACAATGCTCACCAGTCCCACTGGTAGGCAGTAGGACTTCCCTCTGCCACAGCAAGGTCTGGATAGCTCTGAGCACATAAAATAAAGTCCTGAGACAAGCAAGGCCTGGGATATGGACTGCCTAGAAAAGGTGGGAAACGAGCAAACAAGGTAGTATATATATATATTTTTTTGTTGAAACAGGCTAAACAATGCAATAATACAGTAAATAAACACAGAAAAGTCTAACACACTTGAGTGTGTAGTCCTAAACAGTAAATGCAATTAAAACTCTACAAAATTAGCAATTTAAAACTTTTTAAATGAAGCAAGGCAAGTGCACGACTGAAAAACGATTTAAGTGGCAGTAATACAGCAGAATAAGTAGCTAGTCTACATATACAGAGAAGTCTATATATACAGAAAAGCAGCTAAAACACACAAACACTTCAGATGCAGTGCAACCTAGAGCACTTGAGTTGTAGCAATATTAAGGCAATTACAGTTATAATAAATGCTCTAAAATATACTCTATATTTCCAAAATGTTTGAGAAGCACAGTCAGAACATAAGGAAATTCAGGCAAATTTTTTTTTTTTTTTTTTTTTTTAAAGGGAAAAAGGAGAAACAGAAGGCCTTATCAAATGTTCTCTCTGTATTAGGTAGAATGAACTAATGACACTAGACTGGGAGGAGTGTCCCAGATCAGATTTACAGTAGGGGCGGGCAACTGCAAAACCACCAAGTATAACACAAGACACCAACAGGGAGGGTAGGTTGGGAGCTACTAGCCTACAAAGCACTAGAGAAAACCACAAAATGAAAGTTTTTAAACAGATAAAGATTTGTAAAGATAGAATGCTTTAACTGCAAACAAATCAGTTACCCGTGCAGATTACAGTAAAAGTGCTATATATAAATTGCTAGAAACAATAAACTGTATAAATAATCGAAAAAAAACAGGATACTTATATATCTCAGCTAAGAGTTGGAGTCAACAGCTCTCATCCACTCTGCTCAGTGTGTATAGTGGGGGTAGAAAGGGAGAAATATAGGCTAGAACTGCCATATTAGTAGCAGTCAGTCTGTGTGTATATGCAGCATGACCAATATTATTCACTAGCTACATGGTTTAGTTTCAAGATAGCTCTAAATTTAATCCAGTTTAATAGACTTCTGCAAGCATTACAGCAAAATAATCAACCAAGTAGCTTCATTTTATATGAATTTCACTGAAATCAAATTTCACTAGCTGGTCTCTCACTCCATATGACATTTTACCAAATGAGTTTCACATACATCTGCATGCATGCACAACACTGAATATTTCACCTTCCCTAGTTAGTCCTACTCTAGTGCTAACCCACAAACACGCATGCTCTCACACTTTCACCGTCTAATGCTGAAACTTTGGGTATATCAAAAATTGTGGCATTAAAATATAATGTGGCATTTAAAGTAAACACCTTTCAGCACCTCTGGAGCTCAGCATAAGGTAACTTTGACCTATTTCCTAAGCAGTATGAAAAAAAAGCAGGAAATATAATTTTCGGTGCTTAAGACTGATGTCACAAAAAAGTAGATCTTAATTCTCTGTGAAATACTTTCCCCTACTGGGGGAATTATTATGTTTAATCCATCCAAAGAGGCAGAAGAAATATTCTCATTTTGACATCTTTACAAAAATACCTTTTCTGTAATTTAACATACAACATTCTTCGATTTGGTAAATAATTTCCATAATCAGGTTTGCTGCTTACACCTAGTTAGTAGCACATGCTAGTTTTGTGTTACAAGAGACAGTATAAATGTCCACTAGAGATAAGTTGTGTGTTATACACAGTTTGGGAGTAGTGCACTGCTTAACTATAATGCAGTTCAGAGACATGCATAATTAGCATGCCTCTAAATCCCATTAATTCCCTGTAGTTAATCTTTACAAAGCACCGCATTAATTCTCCCTAATGAATCTGTATAAAGCAGCTACTGTGCAGGTAGAGCAACTACGGATATGCATCCCATTCAGAAGACAATAGCTAAGCTATACAGCAATATCCTGTTCAATTAGGGAGACAGCATTGCCTATTGAATTGAATTATATAATACAGCAAATAACCATGTACACCATTCAAGGAATATGCATACTACAGCATCACTGAATCATCATACTATACAAGTTTCATAACAGCAAGGATGTCTGTGATAATTTATACAGGCTGTGCCCACAGATTACCACTTTTGCATGTGGATCAGAAAAAAAATATTTCCAGCTCAGTTGTGAGTCACTGCATAGCTGAGTAGTAATGTTTTAAGAATCACACTAGGATTGTATACTGTGAAAGGGTAGAAGGGAGTACCTTGCATATTATGCAATCACTTATGAATATCACCCAATCACCCAAGGCTTTTCATCATCTTAAGATATTCCTGTGTTGTTGTGTTGTGTGTGTGTGTGTGTGTGTGTGTGTGTGTGTGTGTGTGTGTGTGTGTGTGTGTGTGTGTGTGTGGTGTCACATATGAGTGCTCTGTGTGTGTCTGTGTGTGTGTGTGTGTGTGTGTGTGTGTGTGTGTGTGTGTGTGTGTGTGTATGTGTGTGCTATTTATGTGTGCTTTGTGTGTGTCTATTTGTGCGTGTGTCTGCATGCGTGCATGTGAGTGTGTATGTTTGTGTGCATGTGTGTTAAATACTGACAGACAGTATAAGATGCAGCTGAGCACACTCGTATCTTTCCTGTCTGGGTATAATCAGTTTGGTTCAGACTATATTAATATAGTATAACCTCCAATGGTTTCATCTCTGTATGAGATTATGTTATTACAATTGCAAATATCAAATGTGAGTCAGATCAACTAAAATATAACAAAGAAATTCAAAGATTTGCTTAGTTAAAACAGTACAAAGTGGTTCTACTTTGGATCACCAAACTGCACAATCTTGAGCATCCTTCGCCCTGAAAAATAATATGCAAAATGCAGGAGGGAGGACAATTAACTTCAAGTATTTTTGCAGGCGTGCAAGCCTTCTTGCACCCCCAATGTGGAGGACAAGCACCCCCCCAAAAAATATATATATATATATAACAAATGCATGGTTTAACCAACTAAAGGAATGGAGAAATTTCCCAAAAGGATGGAGTAATTGCTGGTCCACACATAAATATCATACAAACAATGATTTCCTGTGGAAAATGGTGGCCAAAATTATGTTGCTCTGTATCGTTTCCTTTGGGCAACTGATGCTACTAGTGGGATTTCACTTCAACCAGCTGTAGAGGAACATGTAATGCACTTTGGTCTGGTCCATATTCTGAGACACAGTTATCTTAGCCTAGAATAATGGAATATATTAATTTGATGAATAACTCAATATACTGACAGGATTTCTAACTGTCAGCCAGTAAACTATTGTAATAAATATTGCAGTGTACAATAGCTGTAATTTCCTTTTTTCTTTAAAAATAATACAAGAAACACAGCTTGAAAAATGAGGACTTCCTTTATTCCAAACTAACACAAGTTTAACAAGTGCTTTTGATTAAGTAAAGACTTCAGTACATTCTTTCTTTCTATGCATTTATTTTCTTATGTGTACAGGAAAAGATATATACATTTTTGAGGAAATGTTATATGTCTGATCCACCGTAATTTAACATCCATCTTTTTAGTGGACAGCTATTTCACCATCACTGTTATTATTTGATTATTAGAGTTAGCATACTTGGGCATCAAAACTTCTTGAATTCATTTTTTGGGTCTACATTATGCGCTCGAAACACGAAAAACCCGAATCCAAATAGCGCGACACATAGAGAGCGAACTGCGACTACATTGAACATACTAAAGTGCAAAATTTAAAACCTCGAACCATCATAGTTGGCCAACCCACCACACGCAACACACTACCTACCCAAACACAATAAAAAAAACACATACATACACTAACCAAAACCCTAATTCTAACCTTAAATTAAAGCACCAAAACACTACTGCTAACCCTACACTAAACCCCACATACACAACTATCTATGCACTATCCTTAACCCCTCCCTAACCCTAAGGTCCATAACTACCGCAGACTTCCCCTACGGAGCTATACCCAAACAAATTAAATATTCCAACTATGCAAATTCGATATTTCCACTTTCGAGGTTTCATTCATTCAACGTATTCACGGTTCGCTCTTTATGTTTTGTGCTATTTGGATTCGGGTTTTTCAGCTTTCGAGCGCATAAAGTAGACCCCATTTTTCAAACAGTTAGATACCAGAAAGGATAAAATAAAACAAAAATGTTAGCGTCATTCTGGCATAATCTGTTAAAGCTTAGTTTCCTTCACGTATCAACAAGTGCATCAAATATTTTCACAGGGTTATCAGAGACTGAACCATGAGTGTGTGTGTAATAAATTGAAGAAAAGCATAGGTAGACCTAAGAAAACTACAATCAATCATACAGGAAACTAGATCATTTATTTATTTTTTTTTTATTTACTGCATTAGGCAGAACAGTATGAATCCTGGCTCCTTTGCAAGTGGGGTAATGTTCAGCTCCACATGAACGCCATGTTTTTTTTTGCAGAAAACACTTTCTTTGTTCCTGAAAGGAACTAATTTTGCATTCATGGAGGTAGCTTCAGGCTAAGCACATTTCAAAATAATGCTAGCCTATTCCTCCCTGTAGCATTCTGATATTTCAATATTTTCCACATTATCTGAAAACTTCTTTGTTTGAACAGAAGAAACATGTACATCTATTGAAATAACTATAAACTTAAAGACAACTTTAAAAAAAACAAAAGACCAGAACTCAGAAGGCTCAGACTTTTACTGTGTTTTCAGCTTTCTTACTGTAATCTTCATTCAAGCCCCGTGCAAAATTTCATGTTAAAATATATTTGCTGCCTATTTTCTTTTACTTATTATTCTTTTATTTCTTTTGTTTCTGCCAAGTCTTGCTAACTCACTGCACTTATGCTTTTGAAGCTGACAGAAATCTTACAGCAGTAGACTGCTAGCCGCATCTGCCAAATATGAAAACTCACACACACACACACACACACACACACACACATATATATATATATATATATATATATATATATATACACACACACACACACATTAATCTTACAGATTATCACTTAAAAAAAGCAATATGAATCTTATTGTTTTAGAAACATATTCCTTCACTGTATATTGTATGTATATTAAAATTAAACATTAGTATGCCATAGGAAAATATTGTATAATCCAGGGAGGGGTAATTTATACTAGAACATTCTTTTTTTATTCTGCATATTTTTAATTTATTTTTAATTAAATGTCCATTACATTACACATATATTCAGAGTCATTTGGTAGAGTTTTAAGCATGCATTTGGATCTTTCACAAAGAATATATCTTTAATCTGACTCACTATGGGGTGAATGAGATTAAGAGTATATTCCATTTTATTTTAAGAAATTATCAGAGTGCATTGAAAGCAATGGGGTATTTGCATGGTAGATTCAGCCTTGCTCCAGGTCTGGTCATAAGAGTTCAAGGTGGCTTAAAAAATCTTTGTTAGGTTATTTGCTTTCATCTAAACTGAAGGAAAGCTATAAATTATACCATGTAGGGTCTGCCAAAGCAGCCATGTTATAGCAGAGAGATCACAATAAATATAGTCCAGTGGAGAAATTAATGGCAGTCCACTCCTTTATTTTTGCCAAGAAAACCCTCTGAAGAAAACCAACCAGTGACATTTTGAAAAAAAAAATACCAGGTAAGACCCTCAGGTCTAAGGGATCCAATATTCTACTGGGGAAGAGCAAAGGGTATTTAGGTGTAGTGTTAGAGAATATGATACAGATAGACAAAGCTGGGAGGATGTCCTTCTGCTGAAGTGCTTGAAGATGAAAGTAAAGTAATGCTGCTAGGACTATGTGTTACTGTAACTCTGAATGAAAAACTATGATCCAAGCTGAGCTTAACATGACTGAAGATGTGACTACAAGAATAAACACTGCCATCTTGAAAATTAGTGCACTAAAATGGATTAGAATGGATCATTTTATGCCAAATAATCATCAGATCTGTTAATATTGAAAAAAAAAATCTTCCAGAAGAAGTAGATTAGTTCTCAAAGATGATAAAAGGGTGTCAAACTCAGCGCTTGGTTACAATCCCAACAATGATAGAATGATTTCAATCAGATTACAAGGACACAATAAAACAGGGTCTATATTATAAGATCGAAGCTTTAGTTAATTGAATAACTAAAGCTCAATCTTGTAATATTGAAACCATAAACATCCCATGGTCCTGTAATACTGGAACTGCCTTATTCCTTGCCCTCCAACAACCTTGCTGTCTCAAACGCATGCCCTAGCTATGCTTCCAAGGTGAGCACAAGACTAGGGAAGCTAATTTTGATAATGCTCCAAGGGAAGAGTCTGAAGCATGAATGGCTACCAGAATATGAGATTTATGAGCTTCTGGGACCAATGTGTATTCAATGGGAGCTGGCAATATGGCACAAGAGTTTGATTTTATAGCATGGATGAACGATGAGGTGTCATTCTTTCCCATTCAAACTGATTTATACAGTAAGACTTTTGATTTGTCAGTCAAACTCTTTAAAAATAAGTTGACTAAGCTCAAAAAATTGCAAGTGGACAATGCTTATTTTAAATACTGTCTTAGTAACAAAATTGTACGGAAAGATATAAGGTTATGGGCATTTGCAAATAATGTTCAACCAGGGTCTGAACTATATTTTAAATCAGGACATGTTTTTGATGAAAGTAGCTTAGAAGTTATCAAACTTTTAATTGAGGAGAACATGAGGGTAATTAAAGAGTTACTTGGAGAGCTGTGCAATCTTAATAGATGTTTATACAATGATTTACTATTTAAATCTAACTCACAGCATTTCTAGGAGATTTTTAAAAGGGTAGAGAAATCTATTATTGTTAATTTAGAAAGGAAGCAAAGGAAAGAATACAGGGATAAGCTTAATTACAAAAACAAAACAGCTTATTGGCTTGGTAATACAATTAATAATTTGACACAGAATGATGCTTACAGGGAACCTATGAACAACAGTAGTTTTAATAACCATATGGATTTTTTTAGAATCACCCCCCCCCCTCCTTGGTGAGAAAATTAGAGAGGATTGCTCAGCAGAATCTCTCTCACAGGCAACGCAACTTGACCCACATGGTACAGATGGGTTGGATGGGGGTGAGGGGTGAGGGAGGTATTAGAATTGGTTTTGGACCTTAACACCCTCCCCAAAATTTTCAGGCATGGTTCCCACTACCAATTCGTTTGATATGGTAACTAATGATATGCACAATTAAGAAATGTTTTCTACTTTTAATGGTTTTAATATATTCAATTACAGTAACATTGATTTAGATATTAGATGTCCTAACTTATTCATTAAAGGCTTCAGCTTTGTGCCTGGAACCCATACAGATTTAGGCAAGCTTTTTATCAGGTTTAAACTGTATGTTAGGAAATTAAATTTAATCTTATTTTATGGGTCTGACCACAGGACACTCACTAATGAGTGTTCCCCTCACCACTCCTTGGTTAGAAAGAGTATTTTTAATTCACTACTTCACCCATTGTTAGCCCTATTTGAAAAATATTGTATCAGAGACATCAGGGAATCTTTTTCACACACCAAGAGGTTGATCATATTACATATCTAAGGAAGAATACACTTTATTAAATGAGCTTAGTACTAATGCCGGCTTATGTATTATGAAGCCCGATAAAGATGGGAGAATAGTTTTGATGAATAGTATAGATTATACAGGGAGAATGTTTTCTTTTCTCAACAAAGTAGAACGATACAGTACAATCTCTAAAAATGAAATAAACATTACCTGTAGGAAAATTGATTTGATGTTGGGCGACTTAATTGCTCATGAAATTACAGACCATAAATGATACAATTTTTATTTGTTAAACAACCCCTTGTGCCTAGTCTTTTGGGGATGCCTAAAGTTCACAAAGATGTGAGGAACCCCCCCCATTCCACCCTATAGTAGCGTCAGGAGTCACCCATTGGCATTTTATGCTGATAAGTTCGCTTAAACACTCAGGAATAAATAACATATACTTAGAGATTGATGGGACTTCCTATGGCAATTAAAGTTATGTTTTTCCACCCTGATTGGTATTTAGTAACTACTGATGTAGTGGATTTATTGTCCTGCATCCCACACCAAATAGATTTAATGCAGCTCAATGATATTTTATGTAGCTGAGAATGTTTATCCAACAGAAACATCAATATTATTAATTCATTTATGGGTATTGTTTTAACTAATAACTCTGCATTCTTTGAAGGGGAATATTTTAGACAGACAAGTGGAGTAGCCATGGGCACTGCTTGTGCTCCTCTGTATGAAGATGCACTTATGTGTTACTGGGAACATGAGAATGTCTTCAGTTCTAGTTTTTTTGCTCATATTATTAACTACCTTCACTTTTTGGATGACATTTTTATTATATGGAAAAGAAATTATGAAGAATTAACAGAATTTATTACACATATTAATTCTACTACCCATATTTTAAAGTTTACTCATCATTTTTTGAAAACCACGATTAATTATTTAGACATCACATTGCATAAGGATCTAGAGTTAAGTAGATTTCAGTCTACAACTTATAGAAAACCTACTTTCTCTAATGGGTACTTGCATTATAATAGCTGTCATCCTTACAAACAAAAAAGGAGCTTGGTGAAGGGATAAATGATGAGGCTATCCAGAATAATTTCTGATGACAACAAATTCAACGAAGAGATTGATAAACTGGTTACGCTGTTTTTAGCTTGAGGCTACCTCCTTAATATGCTCAAAGATACTAAAAATGAAATTATGAATGGCAGATGTAATTGATACCAGCCTATTTTGGGGATAGGGTTAGATTTTAGTCATTCCAATTACAATAGCAAGAAAGAAGGTACAAGATATGAAAATAGTTTTGTTACAAAATATGTTCAAGAAAGTGAGATTATTATGCCATTTATACACAGGCACTGGGAAATAATTTTACACGAGAAGTTAGTAACAGACAAGTTAGGTGCTAAGCGAACCTTTATTTGTTTGAGAAATCTTAACATCAAAGAAAGACTTGAAAGGGGTGCTAGGAGTCCCATGTGGAATAGGAATCTGGTTAGGGTTGGTAGTGGTAGATGTGATGCCTGTCCACAGTGCAGATTTATTTATGAGGAGAACAAATTCTTTGTAAGCAGTGTCAAATGCAAGATTAACTTTAAGTCTTATTAAAACTATAATACCAAGGGGGTTGTATACTGTGCATTTTGTGACCATTGTTTCAGTTTTTAGATTGGCAAAACTGAATGAAAACATGGGGCCAAAATGCAAGAACACCTTTATGATATTAATGCCTAAAGGGATCCTAATGCTCTGTACAGATAAAGATTAGTCTGCAAAAGCAATAAAACATTCTATTTTTTGTGACAGAGAAATTAGTGCCTAGCCCCAGGGGTGGTCCCTGGGAACAGACTTTAGAGTATAGAGAACTTTTGTGGCAGTTGAGATTAAATGCAAGTGAACCCCCAGGACTGAATGACAGTATTTCTTTGAAGAGTGAATTAAAGCTTTGAGCTGCTAAGTTATAACAGAACAATTATTTTATTTCATTACAATTTTTATTTTCTTTTGTATTGTGTTTGTAAGATTAATAAAATGTTTTTTTTATATTTAACAGTTTACATATGCTTTTTACAAAAAGTTTCACTCTTTGTAAGGAAAAGATTACTTAAATAAGTAATGCAAGTCTTGGTTACTTGGACCACACAGGTTTGATTTAAGGTAGATGTACTAGTTATTTTTCTTCTTGATTGTTAGTTAAGTATTTAAATGTTTGATGAAGTCATGTGACCATTTCCCTACCCTTATTTAATAATGTGGGGTAGGCTTATAACCAGTTGTGATGACGTCCCTTGAGGACAAAAATGTTTAACTGGTATTTATTGCATATGGTCAAGAAAGTTATTTTATTTTATTATCTGTTTTCTGCTTGTTTGTGGCTCCATGAGGTTCTGAGGTCAGTCTATGTTCTGGTTTCAGATTACAAGAAAAGCCATTAAACGAAACAGTGCTAGAACTTTATGTTCCCACTTCAGAGGATGGTGAAGAAGAGGAGGATTAGCAGTTTTATGAGAATATGAAGAACCTTCTGGATGTAATACTAACAATGCTATTACATTCAGTGTAGGTAACTGGAATACTAATGTCGGTTGTAAAAGAACCAGAATAAAGGACAAGTGGCTTCACCGTTGTCCAGTCAGATTATGTACATTCAGCAGATTTTGATTAGTTTTGTTTGATTATATTTTTTTAAAACAACATTAAATTGTGTGGTCTAAGCTGGTGGCACACTGCAGCAATTTTTCAGTTCTTCACTGTTGTGCAGTTGTGCAGTTAGAGTATATATGTTAAGGGGTATGGAGACCAAGTCCCACACAAACAATTGTGGTGTACTTGCCCCTTACAAAAACTTTTTTTTATTTTTATGTTTTTTTTTCAAGTTATGCTTCTTGAAATTTAACAAAACTAATGAAGGGTAACTTGCAGGATGAGAAAACAGAGCACAAAGAATGCCAGGAAAGTGTGGCCTTGAAGTATAAAATGAAGTGCGCATCAACTAGTAGAATTCTCCTATGATAATTCACTGGTCTTAGCAAACATTCTCTTGCAACCACCTAAGCAATGGCTATACACATATTACCAGATGGTCAGCAGTGAAATCATATTGCCTATGTACTTCTCATGGAGGAGTTCTATGCAGTTATCAAAAATAAGACCTGGAGGTGACTGTGATTCAGACTGCCAGCTTCTTATTGTAAAGATTAGAGAATCAGATTAATGAAAACGAGAAAAGCCTCCAGGCCATACAGATGTGAGCTCAACAATATTCCATTTGAATATTACTTACACAGAGGCTGAAGAAACAGCAAACCTACTGACTGATAAATTTAGCTCTAACTTTAGCGCTCTCTCCCCTCCATCTGTCCTTCAACATATATTTGAAACTGGCTTATCTCTGGTTATCACACAAGTCCTAAAACTGCTGTCAAAAACTAAAAATACTGAATCAGTGGGTCCTGACAATATCTGTGGATGCACCTTAAATAGGATGAAGCATGATTTAGACACACCTGTAACAACATTGCTCTGCCTCAGCCTTCATATTGGTTTTGTACCAAGCAAATAGAGAACAGCTATGGTCATTTCTCTGCATAAGTGATGACCTTCCACAGACACAGGCTATTACAGACTCATAAGTCTGACCAGCCTTATATGCAAAGCTATGGAAAGACTTATCATGGAACTAATCAATCAGAACATAGGGAACCTCCAAACACAGGACTGGCCACAGTTTGGCTTTGTCAAGGGCAGGTCAAGCTTACTTAACCTGGTGGATTTTTTGAAAAGATCACCAAAACAATGGATGACAGCAAAATGGTACACACCACATACCCTGACCTGGCCAAAGCTTTTAACACAATTCCCCACTCAGACATAGCAGAAAAGGTAAATAAGCTCTGAATAAATCCCTATTTGGTCTACTGGATTGCCAACTGGCTCACAGATAGGATGCAGGAAATCAAAATGGAGGTGTTACCTCCACAAAGAGACCAGTCATGAGTGGATTTCCCCAGTGCTCTGTGTTGGGACCTTTCCTGTTTGACACCTTCTCTTCTGAAGTAAAAGAAAATGCCAAAAGGGTCTGGCTGACTAAGTTTGCAGATGACTGCATGCTAGAAGCAGTCATTGAATCCCCAAATGGCTTAGTCATCCTGCAGGAAGGTTTGTTCCAAATTAATAACTGGTGCGCCAAAATCATGGACTGAAACTAAATGCCAAAAAATGCATTATTGTATCCTTTGGAAAGTAATCTACCCCTGGGAACTACTACATTGACAAAATGTCCCTAAGAACTGACCCAGTTGTTTGGAATTTTGAGAACTTATGTGGACAATGACAACTTTCGACCAACATTTGCCATTGTAAGAAAGTTCTTCTATATTGTCCAGTTTATAAACAAAGGGATTGTGTCTAGATCTATACATGTCATTGTCCCTGTTTACTCAGACCTCACTAGGCCAATCATTGAATATAATGCTCCCTTTGGCATATATCTGCCCAGACAAATGCAACAACTAGAATGCCCGCAGAGATACCTTACTAAAGGGATGCAAGGCCTAAACAACATAATCTACATGGACTGAGACAAAGCTCTTTCACTACACTCAGTACACTATAGACTGCTAAGAGGTGACTTTGGTCTGGCGTACAAGGCATCCTTTGACCCAATATTGATAGATTTACTGCACATCACCAAGTCAAATGGCATCACAAATACTCAGTCTAGGGCTCTAAACCTCTTCTGCTACATCAACAGAACAGTTTTGGAGGGACAGTTATATTTCACAAAGGACACTGCTGCTCTGGACTCTTCATCCACATAAAACAAATTTCATCCCTGTCCATACTCAAGCTCAGCTTGGATCTATGGATATGAAAATAACCCCAGGACTGCCCCCTGTACTTCTAATGGACAGAGGCAGCTACTAAATTCTTTATTCCATGCAAGTGCCCCTCCAATTAGCTATGGTATGATCCCAGTTATTCTCATTAGAGGTAATATGTAATTATTGACCATGGAAAGGGTAAGGCCAATCTGTAACCAAACGGGATAAGTTATATGAACACAAAAAAGGGAAATTGGCTAGGCTGAAAATGGCCCACAAGGGCAGCCTAGTACTGAACCTATGAACATTTGAACCTATACACAGCTGATATGAAGAGCAGACTTAAAGGATTAGAATAGAGAGCCTGAAGACCTATGGACAAAAGTCTGTAATATTGTCCAGCAGGTGGCAACAAAAATATTTCAAATAGAAAGAAGATTATGAATGCCGAATGGTTGTCTTTGGAGTTTTTAAAACTGACCAAGTAAAGAAGAGGCCCAAAAGATGATGAAGCCAGGCAAAATATGTCAAACAGAATGCAGAGTTTTTGAGAATGCAATTGAAAGTACATTTAAATTATTGTGGTAAAGACGCAGAAGAAGAAGAAAGAATAAGAAAAACAAGAAATCTATTCTAGAGGATGAACAATACTGAGGAAAACTTGTAGGCCTAGCAGATTCAACAGCTATTAAGAATATGTGACAGAAATATCCAGAAGAGCTATGCAGGACACATATGATGGCATACTCTTTACTCCAGAGTCAGACATCCTTGAGAGTGAAGTTAAATGGGCCCTAGGAAGCTTTGGTAATAAAAGGCTGCAGACAATGATGAAATTCCAGCCAAATGTATAAAGCCCTGCAAAATAATGCCGTTAGAGTGCCGCTTATAATTTTCCTGCAAAGTTGTAAAATGTAACAGTGGTTAATGAATATGAAAATATCAATTTACTTTTTAATTCCAGAAGCCAGTTTTTGAAAGATCAGAGACAACATCCATGAAATAATAAAGAAAAGGAGTTTCAGAAAAATATATTCTTCTTCGTTATTGAATACTCCAAAGCCTTTTATTGTACGGACCTTAACAAAATGTGGTGACAAGTTCTTAGGGGGAATATGGAATCAAGTCTTATTTGCCTTCTAAGGAATCTGCATGCAGACCAATAAGCAGCAGTTAGAAATGACTAAAAAATAACGCATTTGCTCAACATTGTGAATGGATTTTGACAAGGCTGTCATTCTACTTGTTTAATTTATATGCTGAATATATCATGAAAAAACTGTGCTATGTGAATTAGATGCTGGTATCAAACTTATGAGACAAATATTAACATCCTCGATTAAGCAGAGACAACAGCACTTTCATGGCTGAAAGTGAGGAGATGAAAGCCTGTTGATGAATGTGAAAATGGAAAGCATCAGCATAAAACAACAATAAAATTATGTCATCTAGCCCTATCAATTGTTTGCATAAAAATGAGAAGGAAGTGGAATTATGACAGCTTTTATTTTCCTTGGCTCAAGCATAAGGATGAGAATTTCCATCAGCCCATCTATAAAACAGTCAGAAATACCAAGAACTTCAATCCTGTAAATTTCCAAAATGAACTTAACTCAGTCAACTGGTCAATCCTAAAACAAATACCACTGGAAGAGGCAGTAGCATATTTTAATACTAAATTCCTAAGCATCCTTGACTCTCATGCCCCATCACGTACTATTAAAACTAAAACAAATACAGCACCATGGTTCACAAAGGAAACCAAACTAAAAATTAAGCTTAGAAATAAGCCCTGGGCCATCTGGCAAGCAACTAAAGCCCCTCTCGACCAACCAACTAAAATACCGCCAGCTTAGGAATCATACAAAAAAATCCATTCAGCAAGACAAAAAAGCTACTACCAAAACCTGCAGCAAAAGCACTAAAACAATCCCCAAAAGTTCTGGGCAGATATAAACCAGCTTCTTCTTCCAGGACAATCTACCACTCCAACCCTAACAAACTACACCCAAAACCCCCCTGAGATTATCACTAGTGCCTTTAATAATTTCTTCACTGAAACAATCCAGTCTCTCACTAACCAACTCACTCCCATATACACTAACTCCACCACCTAACTCCACCACTAACACACCCACTACCCATCCCCCCTTTAACTTCCAACCTGTCTCTACCACTCTAATCCGATCACTAATCAAACAATTGAAGCCCACCACCCTATCTGCTGACCTTCTCCCAGCAGAGTTCTTAAACATTGCTGCTGATGCCATAGCATTTCCCATATCTATCCTGATCAACAGGTTCCTAACAGTTGGTTCTACCCCCCCATCTGGAAAATATCCCATGTTATCCCACTCCACAAAGGTAGAAGTTCTACACAATTATCCAATTATAGACCCATCGCCATACTTCTACCACTGGCCAAAATAATGGAAAAGTGCATCCACAAACAAATTATGTACCATCTCAATCAGAACCAAATATTGGCTGTCTCTCAGCATGGCTTTAGGCCACATCATAGCATCACCTCCGCTCTCCTTTCCTTCCCCAATGCCATATATCTAAACAGAAATAATAATTTGCTATCATCAGCCCTCTTTTTAGCCCTCTCAAGGGCCTTTGATATGGTCAACCACCAATTACTAATCCACTCTCTGAAATCTGTTTCCCTGGGCAACCATACAGTGGTTCCAGTCCTATTTGAGTGGTAGACAACAAGCATTACTATGGCAGGGCAAACTATACACTCTGTTACCTCTCACCATTGGAGTTCCTTGGTGCTCCATTTTACGTCCTCTACTCTTTTCTATCTTTATCAATAACCTACACACTGCCATCGCAGATGCAACCTGCATCCAATACGCAAATGACTCCACTCTGATCTGCTCAGCCTCCTTCCAAACAGCCCTGCAAACCTTAACCCAGAATACATTTAACACAGTTGAAAATTGGCTCTCTAATCACCGACTTCTGTTGAATCCCAATAAGACCAAACTGTTACTCTTTACCCCCATGTGTAGGTCCACCCTACTTTCCCTTACTATAACATCAAACAATGACACCTCTATTTCTCCAGATAGCCATACTAAGCTCTTAGGGGTAATAGTTGATAATAATCTCAAATTCAACCTGCACATCAACAAGATTATCAAAACCATCAATAAGAAGTTCAGCTCATTATATAGAAAGAAACCTTTTCTAACCCCAATAGCTAGGATCGCAATTGCCCGCTCTCATCTTCTCTCTACCCTTCTATGTGCTTCCCCTATACTCTGTAACCTAAACAAATCAGAGCTTACCAAACTATCTCACTGTTACCGCCATATTGCCAGATTCGCCACCGGATCAACATATTGGACACATCACTGTCAAAACCTCAATCTCCTAGGATGGCTAGAACTGCCAAGCTTACTTCAGTTCAATTAGCTAATAGTAGCACATAATATTCTCAACCAACCTGAAAACACTCCCGCACTTAAAATTATCATAAAATCATACAGTAACTCCAGACCGTTACACTCATTCAAAAAGCTGTTAGTCCAAGCACTCAAAGCTAATAACTTAGGTGGAGACTCCCTGTTTGCCAACTCTGGCAAAGCTTGGAACTTACTTCCAGCGGATATTACCCTGGAACCCTCTCTGAGCCTCTTTAAAAAAGGCCTCAAACAATATTATAAAAGGCACTGGCTCTGCCCATGTACCAACCCTGATTAATCTCCATAATAACTCCCTAACATAACAGTACTGTATTATCTTCTTGCCCATAAATGCTTGCAGTGACATTCTTGTTCTGTACATTACTTTGTAAATAATAACTGTTGCTGTAATCCACTTGTTTAATATTTTATATTCTATTACACACTGTTAAAATTGTGAATCCCTCAAGTGGGACACACCTTATTTACTTTGTAATATTTGCTTGGCATGTATGTATGTTTTTTTATCTGCGCAATTGGAGCTTTTTTCCCATTAAAATTGTGCATTCCTCTTGAATGCCAAACCTTTCTGACTTTGTAATACCCTTAGCATGCATGTGTGTTTTTGTCTGCATGTTTGGAGATTTTTTCCCTGGGCCTCCGCTGAAAATGGACATGTATCCAGTCGGACTATCCTGGTCAACAAATGTAAAACAAATAAATAAATCTCTACAGATATTGACTGCATCCATGAAATTTAAAGATACTTCCTACTTGGGATAAATTGGCAAATTTGAATGAGATATTAGATATTTGGCAAATATGTCATTATCAAAAAGGTCTGTATTGTCAAAATATGTTTTGTTCCAATAATAAAATATACATAGAATGTGGCTGCACAGTGGAAAACCAATGTTTTTTATATGTGGTATTGTTGAAAATGTTTGAAAACTCTGTGAACTATAATAATATAAACTATACAATCATAACTCATTAGTATTCACAAACATGGACACTGATTGGTCAACCCAATCAGTGTGCCCATTGTAAATTGAGCATATCCATATAGAAAAAAAATCTGATCACTGAAGTATCATTTAGCAGCCAGACTTTTTTCTGTTAGTATATTGTACAGAGACATATGCCTCAGCTATTTTGCCTCATATGGTTAGTCTTTTCTTCATAACATTTGTGGTTTTCTGACAAATCAATGAGGAATGAAGTCACTAAATAATGACATGCATTTTAGCTTCTGACTTCACATCCTTCAGACAACGCACAATAGCACAAATTTTATTATTCTTTCAGCTAAGTTTATAAAAGTAACATTTACAATCATTTCCCATTTTGGAAACTTTGTCCCCATTTTGTTTTCTGCTTTGTCCATATTTCTTGAGCTAAGAGGTTGAGAGTTACGTACAGAGGACAAAGCAAATACAAGGAAAATCAAGAACATTCTGCCAAATTCAGGAAATGTACCTGATTTTCCTTGTACTTCTGCCCTGTCTCTCTCATACCTCTAAACTGTCCACATTTTATAATAATAAAAAAAAAGCAACAGAGATTTTCCTTTCTCCATTGCCTACTTTCTACAGAACTAATGTACTGTGCAAGCATGGGAAGGTAAGTCCCACATGACATGTGCAGTATATCAACAAATGCGGAAGAATGCAGAACAACGTGGAAGAACACCATGGTGCCATTATACAAAGACATTATTTAAGAAAAATAAGTGATTCATTTCTTTAATAATTTTATTGTATAACAGCAATAGCTAGCTACTGGGTGTGGGCTTCACCCTTGTGAGCAAGCCATGCCAACTGTAGGTAAATCTTCAATATACCCACACCCACTTGTTGGTTATTGCTTAAATGGTCAATACCTATGGAAATAAACCCAGCTTGTTCAATGGAATCACCGATAATAGAAATGCGAAAATAAAATTCACTGTAGAAGACACATCACCAGGCAATGTGAAAGGCAAATGAAGGGGCTGGCAGAGGTTAAGATGGATAGACAGCATAACTGAAGTAATTAATATGACACTGAGGACCCTAAAGTGGTTGTTGACAGGCCTAGCATATTATAGTCCCTGAGGTCACGAAGAGTTGGTCTTGACCAAATGATTAAATTACAGTCACAAGCTGAAGTGTGCACAGTAAATCCTATAAAAGGTACTACTCCTTGGAGTAGCTACTTAAGATTTAAGCATGTTATCTAAATTCAGAACCTGTGCCAAACATTAATAAAGGTTTTTTTTTTGAGACTGGATAAACTATTCTTTTATGAATATGACAATACATTTAAGACATTAGAAATAATGATGGCAAGAGCCGTATGGCCAAGCATGTCTTTGAATTTTGAAAAAAAAAATAGAAAGGATCGTGTTTATAGGTTATACACGGGTTTCTAGTATCTGTCCTTCAGAAACAGTAACTACTTTTCTAAGTTTTGGACTTGGTATATGTGATGAGGTTTTCACTATTAATTATAGTATTTAGAGGATCTCAAGTACAGCCTTCAAAGTTTCTTCAGAAGCCCACTGTTTGGTGGTCTTTTTCATCCTCAGATTGTTTTTCTTAGTTCCTTTTTCTCCTGTGTTGTTCTTTATTTTCTTCTCTGTTTTTTTTTTTTTTCTATTTTGCATTTTGCATTGTCAATGCTTGTTTGTGTTTTGTGTCTAAGTTCTTCCATTTGAATTTTTTCATAGCCATTGCATTTAACCTTGTATGGTAGAAGATTGTTTTCTTCTTTTTACTTGGAATGCAACATTGGAGAAGCCAACAACATAACAGTGAATATCATAGTAAAAATAAGTAGCAGTAATAGGAAAAGGCCATAAAGTGCACAAACCTGTAAACCTTTCATCCTGTGTGAGAAAATATTTAGTTAATAGCTGCTGTGAGTGATTTCATGGGTGGTGGAAGGTGCTGTGTGTACTTGTTTTACTTGATGTGTTTTCCTGAAGATATTTATTGATAGTGGTAGTCGAAGTGGTCCTGATGGTTTTCCTGTTTGGGTAAAAATTGTTATTATTTCAGCTGTTTTATTAACATTTTAGGTTTGTTAATGTTTGTTTTGTTTCTGTGCTTAATTTAGGTACATTTTTATGTTTGTAGTCTTTAGGTGCTTGCAATCAGTCAATGACTCAACAAGTTGCACATGTCTTTATTGCTGTAAAATCAATAAGTTATGGGGTCTAGTCTCATACCAGGTACTTGGATTAATTTTCTAGTATTGACCATACAGTTCTTCATAAGGGAAGTGCTATGCTCCTGAGTGTGCCATCCTTCAGAAAAGATGTTAAACCAAAGTCCCTTTTGCCTGAGTGGGTGATAACTCAGGTGGATGCAAAAGATACCACAACATTTATCGAAAAGAACAGGTGAAATTCCCTGGTGCCCTGGCCAAATGTCCATTAGTCTGTATGAAACCATCCTGGGTGTCCCCTGAAAAGAGGTCATTGGCCTAGTAGGACTAACCCAATCAACAAAGTGTAAATAAATAAAATTATACTTTTTTAATACTTTACGTTTACGCCTACAGAAGACAAGTTTAGAGAACAGAGAAAAAAAATAAAATAGATTGTCATTGATTTCACTGCAGAAATAAGCACTTAAGCAGGTGACTGGATACAAAGTTACCTCTTCTGAAATGCTGAGTCTTATAATAAAGAAGCACACAGTCAGTACTTTGCCTAAGGTCATATAAATGTATCTACCAGACCAGAAAGTTGACACTGATTAAGAAATGGACAAAATGTGATCTTTATCTAGCCAGCATGGCACAAGTATGCAACCCAACACACATGTAAGGGAACTCATGGGGGCAGTCTAAACCTCCACCATAAGTTTCACAGACAAAGGAAGAAATTGCTGGTTAAAGTACCTGGGAAGGCCCTTGAGTTAAATGTTTTCAGTGTAACCAAAGGTGACAAGGTATAGTCCAGATGTTTTTAGAGACAAGACGGGGAACAAAAGTTACGTGAGGGGGCTAACTAACATACATAGCACCAGGGTGATAATGGATTGTATTGAAATTGCAGCTGCTATAGCTTATCACAAGAGGCTGTAGTCTATCCTGGTAATGGATAAAGAAACAATTGTTAACAGGGATACGTCATCAGACATAACTATTTTTTTAGCCTGCAGTGCTTTGAGAGGAGTGTTACTTGGCTGGCAAACATCTTCTCTTAGGGCCATAGGAGATGCACCTTTTCAGGCACCAGTTGTAAATCAATGCGTATCTTGAACATAGTCAGCCACTGTAGCTAGATAACAAGTCCATATAAGTTACTGAGCATATGTAAAATCAGTGCCATTTTGTACAGTCAGCCAGACTGAACTGACATTATTGTAGGGGAAATGTTGAAGACAAACATGATAGAAACCTCAAGGAAGTTCTAGACCATGCATGTGAAGTCAACCTTAAACTGAATCCTCAGAAATATAAATTCAAGCTGAGAGAAGTTTCTTATCTGGGTCATCTATTTACCATTAGTGGCTTACAACTAGATCTGTCTAGGCAAGCAGCAATTCTTGAGATGCCAATTCCAGAGAATGTCACATCTTTACAAAGTTTTCTAGAAATAGACTTGAGTGAATTTTCTGCCCTGCTACATGAGTTGACATGCAAAAATGTAAACCAGTCCTAGTTGGAAAAACATCAGAGTATTTGATATTCTGAAACAGAAAAATTGCCAGTCCATCCACATTGAGATATTATGATGTTCACAAATGTGGAACTCTTTCTTGTGATGCTTCAAAATATGATCTTGGTGCAGCATGTCTTCAAGAAGGCATATCAGTAGCTTATGCATCCATAACTTTAACCCAAACAGAGAAAAAGAGGTTTTGGCAGTAGTGTTTGCATGTTTGAAGTTCAATGATTATATTTATTGAAGACCAATCCAAATAGAGACTGCTCACCAACCTCTAGTGACAATGTTGTGAAAGCCAATCCACAAAGCCCCAGCACGCTTGCAACACATGATATTCAAATCCCAAAAGTACAATTTCAATATTGTCTATACAAAAGGCAAATATCTATACCTTGCTGATGCTCTGTCATGAGCACCCAGACAAATAACAGTGCAGTATGAAAATGAGAAAGTTGACTTTGAAGTTATTGAAGTCAGAAATTTTTCGATATCATGGCTTGATGAACTAAGAAATCACACAGCTTCAGACCCAATTTTCCAGAAGCTAAAAAACATTATCAGGTAAGGATGGCCAACCTGAGAAACCAGTTTACCAGTTGACATTCAGCAGTATTTTCCTTACAGAGACAAACTCATGATGGAAGATAGAATCATCATGAAAGTTCCAAAGGTGGTAATTCCTTCAGCATTACAACATGAATATATCCAGATTTTGCATCATGGCCACCCAGGTACTGATTTTTACCAAAAGAAAGGCAAGAGGCATAGTATTTTGGCATTCTATGTCAAAAGATATAGAAAAGGCAACTCTACCATGTTCAATTTGCAACAGCACCAAATCACATCAACAGAAAGAACTACTTCAGCTAAACCAGATTCCTGAATTACCATGGTCAACAGTTGCTAGTGATATTTTCTAATGGAATGGTCAACATTACTTAGTATTAGTGGACTCTTATTCAAATTGGTTTTAAATTGACCTACTTCCTAACTTAATATCTAGCACAGTCATTACAAAATGGAAGAGACATTTTTCTGTCCATGGTAGTCCACACAAAGTCATGTCTGACAATGGTGCACAGTTTACAAGTCAGCAGTATAAAACATTTGCTGAGTCTTGGGACTTTGCCCATATTACTAGTACTTCTGAATATCCACAGTCTAATGGATTAGTTGGGCATGTAGTTCAGAGTGCAAAATATTTGTTGGAGAAATCCAAGAGAGATGGTACTGATGTTTTTCTTAACTTACTCAATCTCACTAACATTTCTCGAGATAACTTACTTAGTTCACCTTCTCAGAGATTAATGTCCAGACAGACAAGAACAACTTTACCTATCAGTAAACAGTTGTTAGTACTAAATGTAAAGAAAAATAGAATGGTCAAAGCTTAACTTTTGAAAACATGTCAGTCACAAAAGTTATACTAGGATAAGTCCAGCAAATCTCTCAGACCATTAAGACAAGTTGGGACTGTGAGAATACAAACATCTTAAGGATATGACAAAGTGGGTATCATCAAAAATCTTTGTGAAGAACTGTGATCTTATATCCTACAATGTGAAGGAATGGATTTCAAAAGGAATCGAAGACAAATTCTTCTAGTCTCCGAACCAGTGACATAGCAGATTGCCTGTGCCAGAGACTCTACTTCTTAGAGCGACTCTACACTTGTTCAAATTCCAGAGGACAGTGCACTTTCTACAAGTAATCCTGATGTATCCCCTGAAGTTCCAATTGAGAAAGAATCCCCAGAGATTGTCCCTGTTGCTAAACCCAGTCAAAGGTTTTATGTGACCAGATTGGGTAGAATTTCCAGACCCATTCTGAAATATCCAGCGACTTGGATTTGAGTTCAAATTAGTTGTTGAAATGTTGATGTGATATCTAGCTTGTAAAATGTCTTCTTCTCCTATTGCATGTTAAACATATTAAAAAGGGAGGATGTAGATCAGTGTGTATTTTGAACCTAGTCAGCCACTGTAGCAAGATAGCATGTGCATATAAGTTACTGAGTGAATGCAGTCATAAATGGAGATGCACATGCAAGTGTGTTTGAAGTAATGACTCAGTCAGTTAGCTTAAATATATGTTCCAGTTACAGCTCCTGATGTATTTATGTACAATAATCAACTTAAATGCATACCCAGCCTCAGTGTCTCATTTGAATACACAAGACAAGAGACACCAGTGGTCAGAGATTATTTGGACTGTGAAGAGAGGTAGGGAGATAATCAGGAAACAGTGTATGATGATATCCCTGCAGATGTTCTAATAGGAAATTACTCTGATGAATCAGAACTTTGTGTATAAACAATTAAATGCAGCTAGGCTTAAAGTCAATCATGTGGGGAAGGTAACAGGAAGTAGATTCAGCCAGTGTCCATATTTCAAGTTGACATTGTTGATATGGATACTGCAGGGGAAGAGCTAGTTAGCATCAACAAGCCTTAATTTGAGCCATGGCTGTCAAAAAGTACTGGACTTACTCAGGAGGGAGTTATTTTATGGGAGAGATGGTTGGTAGCAACAGCCTGGATCTGACACAGAGTTGTCAAAAGCACTACACTTCCAGTGGAAAGGGAACCGGGGAGGATCCCAAAAAAAGAGAACGAGAGAGAGAGACAGAGACAGAGAGAGAGAGACAGAGAGAGAGAGAGACAGAGAGACAGAGAGACAGAGACAGAGAGAGAGAGAGACAGAGACAGAGACAGAAAGAGAGAGACAGAGAGAGAGAGACAGAGAGAGAGACAGAGAGAGAGAGAGAGAGACAGAGAGAGAGACAGAGACACAGAGAGAGAGAGAGAGAGAGACAGAGACAGAGAGAGAGAGAGAGACAGAGAGAGAGAGACAGAGACAGAGAGAGAGAGAGAGAGAGAGAGACAGAGAGACAGAGAGAGAGAGAGAGAGAGAGAGAGAGAGAGACAGAGACAGAGACAGAGACAGAGAGAGAGAGAGAGAGAGAGAGAGAGAGAGAGAGAGAGAGACAGAGACAGAGACAGAGAGAGAGAGAGAGAGAGAGAGAGAGAGAGAGAGAGAGAGAGAGAGAGAAACAGTAAGAGAAAGCAAGACAACAAGACAGTGTTCAGAAAGGCTCAGGCCTCAAATCCCCCCAGCTCACAACATTTAGGTAAGGTAGCTACAAAGACTCTAGATCATTAAGATCAGGGGAAGTATGTATACTGGAGAAAAGGAGTTACTGCATAGATAATGGACTCAAGTAGGCTAGAGGGAGATATGAAACAGCAATTGATATTCCCAAGGGCGTACCATCAGGCATATTTGGCCATAGCTCATCATCGACTTTTGGCATAAAACATATAAAAAGGAGGCTTATGCAAAAGTTTTACCTGCCAGGCACTGAAAAAACACATGAATGAGTACTGCTAGATACATGAGTTAGTGTCGAAATGCTGGTAAGGTGGGAAAGAAAGCTGTCTTTTTTGGAGACATGGCCTATTACTGAGGAACGATTTCAGAGGGGTAAACATGGATATTGTAGATTATCTTACAACCCCATGTACCAGAGGTAAGAATTATATTTTGTTGACAATATACTATGCTACTAGGTAACTTGGGGTGATCACTTTGTTCTCTTTTGATGCAGGAAAGGTGACAATGTCACTGTTAGACATTTTCATTTGGGAAAATTTCCCTGGGAACAAATCACAGACAAGGGAATTCATTTCATGTCATATTAGATTAATTTTGGGGGGAAATATTTTGGGATAAAGCAGTAAAAACTACTCTCCTACCATGCACAAACAAATGGATTAGCGAAGAGGTTTAAAGCTACTCTCAAAATTATGCTGAGGACACTCACAGATCAGTTTAAGTGGGAGTGGGACAAGTACCTACTCTATATCATCTTTGCATGTAGAGAGATATCATATGAATGCATAGTTCTTTCACCACTTGAATTATTTTCTGGTCACTGAATGAGGGGGGATTATTGGACTTAATTTGTAATGAATGGATGAATGAATATGTTTCTTTTGGCTTAATTTCTCCATGCCTTTTGGATTTCTAATACCATAATGCAAATGGACCCCATCCTTAGGTCAATGTATGATTAAAGTTCATAAAATTAGTATTATTTCAGTCTTTAATGTTAGCCAAGAGGGCTCTTCTCAGCACCCACAATGTGCCCAGAATTGCCCTCTTCTGTAATTGATGTGGGGTTATGTGTATCGGTTGTATTTCTAAGTATGACTGCAATTTAGTTTTATTAGACACATTGCTCCTACTGCTATTGGAACTGTCTGGGTATCTTTCTTCCACATGGCTCTCATTTCTGCCTACAAATCCTGATATTTTAAGACTTTGTATCTCTCTGCACATAAGACACTGTAATAACTGGGTGTAGCAATTTCAGTCATCAATGATATCTTTTTTCAAGGTCTACTATATCTGGTTTTCTCGCATCTAATTTTTGAACTGTTAGTAATGGGTGATTCCGTGCGATATACACTTCATCATTCTCTATAATGCTTTGCGTTTCATATTTCCAGTGCTTCTTAGCTATGCTTCCATAAGGAGTCTGGGATATTCTGGAGTATGCATTGAATTTCAGCACTATGCTTAGGAAGCTCATTGGATTGGTATAAGATCACCAAGCATAACCTTAACAACAAGAGAAAGTCAGGTATGAATGGACTGTAAGAGGCCAAGAGTTTACAGTTAGATAAAAGATAATGGCAGTTATTCCTGTTCAGAAGGGCAAGCTGTAGGTAGCATGAGAAGAGTTGGTAAGTGACATCAGTTGTATGGTAACTTGTCAGGCAGGAGGAATGAATATAAACTCTACCATGTGATTACACAGAAAGAGACTCAGTATTACTTAGCATATTCAGTGAATTACAGCAGGAATCAGAAGGGGGATCTCGTAGTAGATGTCCTCCGTGAGGATTCAGTGTGTGCCTCAGTTACACCTTTTGTATGTTCAGGAAATGTAAGCCAATGCTTGAACAGTCTGGGGACATATTCACTGCCTTACTAGTAGAATACTATGAAGCTGTGTTCTAGCTTTCATAGAGAATATCATAATCTTTACTCAGTCCTAGCAGGAGCATGTGCAACATATCAAACAGAGGGTGAGTAACTAAACATACCTAGGTTTACTACTAAGGCAAACAAAATTCAACTAAGAATGGCACAAGTAACTTATTTGGGTAATTGGGTGGATATTATCTAAATTTGGCAAGATCCTACCAAAGTAGACACTATCAAGGTTTGGCCTACCCCTGCTGCCATCAAGCAGCTTGGAAGTTCCTGGTGAGAGTGGGACTATCACAGAATTTATGTCCGTCAGTGCACTATAATTGCCTCTCCTCTCATAGAACTTACTGGAAAAATGTCCCAATATTGTGGGCTCTCTAAATACTTCAGCTCTATATATGTTAGAATATTCATAGTACTTACAGATCACAGATTCAGACACATAACCAGCTGTGAAAATGCAAACCTTAGATAGAATTTGGGATTATGGCGTTACAATTTGACAACCTCATACTGGAATGGTATGCATCATGTAAATGCAAATGGCATGTTAAAACATGGGACAGGGTAAGAAAACTCAAATAGGCATCCACAACCCCCGGTCAAAAGATCCATTGCCTTTTTTGGTCGATAGCTCTCCACTGAGTTATATGGATTTGGAAACAAGAAACTGTTTAATTTCAAAGTTAAAGACAAACAGAAAATGTAACACTTGTAACTCTTAAGAACAGAACATGACTGTTAATTTTCATTTTGGCCTTGTTTTTAAAGTGAGAACAGAGGACTGCACTTTCAGGACAGAAGGTCAAGCCCAGAATTTCTTTCTGTGAGATTACTCAACTGGACTTATGTGTCAGAGATAGACAGATTTATTTTTAGCTATGTGTATTGAGTGATCAGATAAGCTGACAGATTTCTTCTGTATGCCATCTGCCTTTTAAAATCCATTTACTTTCAATTTCAGTGTACAGATGCAAGTTTATTTTATTTTGCAAACAACAGTCCTTAGTTTTATTTATCACAAGTCATGATTTTTATTAGTTCAGTTTCAAAAATCTTGTAGCTGGTTATTTATTTATTATTACATTAACAGCACACAGAGCAAGTGATATCTCAGCTGTTGGCATCCGCATATTTGAAGGGTGACTGCTTAGAGATATTGCTACCAAACAAATATTTGGCAATTGGCTTACTTTAAGGGAAAAAAGTGTTTGTGTTCCTGGTGTGCTAGAATTGTCTGGTTGTCTGACCAGTGCCAACATATGATCATTATGAAGCTAGAGGTCTTATGCAAGATTTAATTATGACTTTTAAATTATTGGAAGGCAATGGACCAGCAGCAAGGTAAGTACGCTCATGGGCAGCCAATGACTGTAACTCTGCTCTCCAGCTGGTCAGTGTAAAGTCTATATGGGTATGGCAGGTGATGGCTGTATCCTGAGTTAGCAATATACATTTGGCATATGCTCTTAAGGCCAACCACCCCTTGCATATTGTCATGTTCAATATCAAAACTCTTGTAAAATTCATGATGATTAAATTCTGTCTATAAGTCAATGCATAAATGCTGTTATTGTAGTTCTTTTAATATAGTTGACAAAAAAAGTTATAAGATAACACAAAACAAAAGAATGCAATCCAGTGACCATAATTCATGACCTTGTCTTTCTCTGATTAATATCAAATAGCCAAGCACCCTTTTGCAGGTAGTTACATAAGAAACATTTTCTATAGCTATGTGGGTCTGCACGCCCCACTGAGAATGACTGAGTGCATTTGATGGACAGCAAGAAAAAGATGGCTACTAGCCCAGCAGCATACTAGGAGACAGAACTAAGTGCATATTGTGACTAATTTTTGAAGATAATAGCACTTTTAACTGCTTAAAGATAAATTAATTGTTCCACTGAATGCTTAGATCATTTTAAATTAAACAAGTGGCATTTTGTGTAGATGTATACAGTTTTGCTTGTGTATTATTCATTTATTAAGTCACACTCTGTTAATCTACCTAGTCAGATACTGTGATGCTTAAAAGATAAAAAAAAAAACTGTCTGAGCAATCCTTTAAGTGTATGCTCAATAGACTTTAATACAAAAATATAGCCTGTGCTTAGGAATCTGTTCAGGTAAACTAACTGTAATGAAATGCAATCATTCTTGTCAGCTCTTAGCTTCCTAACATGACAACAACTATAGCAAAAAAAATCCAAAGTAATGAGCATCCGTGTAATCTTAGGCTTTATGATAACTTTATTTAACTGTAACCATATAATGCCAATATGGAGCTTTTCTCCCTGGTCCTCTGCTGAAAAGCGAATATTATCCCAGTCAGACTTTCCACATAAACAGATGTCAAATAAATAATCTCTCTTTTACTTCCCATGTTGACATCATTTCCTGTCAGGTGCTGGAGAATTTATGTAACATTTAACTGAAGAGAACTAAAAGAACTTTGGCTGTAAAAATAAATTGAGTATGTACATCTTTAAAAGTATAGATTTTCTTAAAAAGGAAAGTTTAGGTGTATACATTAAGATTAATTTCCTAAAGAAACAAATGTAACAGTCCTGCATGTTTATATCAGCTAAAGCATTGGAAATACATAGCAATTTTATTTCACAGAGTCTAAAAACTGATGATTTCTTATTTCTGCATTCTTGTCCACACCATCCCAAATGCATACAATTCATATGGACCATAAAGTGCCATACATTCTATTGAGCTGTAGTATTTTAAATGCTAAGACCTACTATTCTGTGTTCTATGGTTTTGTTTGCAACCAGCATGTTCCCATGATGAAAACACCGTTTATGTACAGCCTTTCTCCACTTCTCAGCAAGTACACATGCATACATTATGTTATGATTTATAGATATGAAGGTAAACCTTCACTAAGAAAGCTCTCAAGCCCTATTTTTGGGGCACTTTTTGCCCCCTGCATCATTATATGGCCTTCTGTCCATGTCCATTGCCAGATCTACCAGCTTCCCTAGCATCCCCTTGAACAGTTACAATGTAGCTGGGGTTTGTGTGGATCCTAAGGATGTCCTGGGGGTCTAGCCATCTCTATTCAGCCAGGAGTTATTTCATTTTTAATGACCTGCCCTGTTATTCACTCCAGTCCTAATGTGGCTTCAGTGGTAGCATCTAAGGGGCAGACATGGAGATGTACAACATATCACCCCTCCTCCATGGCAGCTCAGCCATGTCCATTCCTTTCTTCTGCTTTGGACCAACCTTCCTCATTGTAATATCCTCAGCCACTACCGGGTAATACTCACAGAAGTACCAACAGGGTGGGCACAGCCATCCCTCCCCGCCACTCTGTCATTCACCCAGGCCCCTAACAGAACTCAGGTCAGCTGGACTGTAGGCAGCGCTTTATCCTTCTATGTCACCAGAGCTGCCTCAGGCCCTATTTGCCAAAGTTTCTCCATTCAACACCAAAAGTCTTAGTTTCATAGTTGATTGCAATAGATATACATTGACAACTGTGCAGTTAACATCAGCACAAAATACAGAACTGTCCTTTCATGCTTTCTTCTGTTATACATATCTATAAAAGTAACTTTTTAATACCCTTCATAAAGACATGAGAAATAGAAGATGAGTGCCACAGGAATGACTGCTCAGGAGACAATACACATGTATTTTAATTTCATAATAATCAGTTGTCAAAGCACTTCAACTCAGAAAAGCACTGTGGCTTTGTGTCAAAATAACTATGAGCTCCAAGATTAATTTCTAACCTCCAATCACCATCTGTGTTCTTGCATATTCTTACTGAAATCGCTTAGGCATTTTCAGAGTACTTTAGTTTTCACTCTTTCTCTCTACTACTAAATAAATAAATAAATAAACCAACAAGCAAATGCATAAAATGCTCATTGACTATTATTGCCCAGATATATTTTGCATTTATCCTTCTCCTTCTTGATGACATTGTGGCTGAAAAGGGTCAGAGAGAATAATTAATTCACCCATTTAATGGATAAACAAATGTAAATTAATTAAAAACAAAATATTGCAGCATCAGAAAAATGTACATGGCATGTAATGTCTTTTATCAAAAAGAAAGACAGGGGAGATACCTGCGGATGCATGGAGTGAAACTTGAAGCTTTTCTATTCATTGCTAAATGTGGATATTTTCACTCAGCCCACGTAATCATAAATTGCATGACAGTATCTAGCACTGAAACCAACTTTTGAAAAAGTGCAAAGTAAAGTAAAAAAATTGCATTCTGTTATCAATTTTTCCTCTGTCACGCAAGAACACAGCATTTGTTGAAAAAAAAAGAATAGGTGCATACTTTTCTTCATACTTTATGCTTCTGTTAGCTCACAGGGCAAAGCTGAAGACAGAATAGGAACACATTGCAATAGATTATTTACTAAAAAGCCATGCACTGCAAAAAATATTAATAGTATCTTAACAGGAGTAATAAAAAGAGTTTACTTCATCAGCTTTTTCAAACTTGTACAGTTGCCTCTGTGGAGTTTTCCTTCACCAAGTGTAATATTTCAGTGCATGTTTTTAAATCATAATTTATGACCCCTGTAGATCATAGGGTTACCTTAGTGACAAAAAATAGCAACTAAAACACTGGGGAGCTGAGTGCCTTTACACAGAAAAGGAAAATCTCTGGAGGAGGTCTGGGCAGCAGAGATTTTTATGTTGCATTTCAGATGGTGTATTTTCTTTCTTTCTTTCTTTCTTTTGTTACAAGCACATTAAGTATAAAGCTCTACATACTCTGTATTTTGATACTGCTGGCCTTTGGTGACCACAAAGTCTTACTTTAAAGTTTTGACTAATTTTGGTTTCAATTGTATACAAAAAGGTACTAGCATAGTCAAATTTCCAAGTATCATATAACCTTTGACCTAGTGAGCTTTTTCCATTTACAGCAGTGAAAGCGACAAAATAAAATATGAAAGGAAAAAGAAAATACAAGTTTACTTTAATAAAACCATGATATAATTCCCTATATCACATCTGACATCTTTCAACATAACTAGCCCCAAATGGATCGGATGATAATCATTCTGCATGTTTAGAACTATTGCACAAATGTTACATCCACATTAGCTGTAAGCAATCTTATATCTTTGACACTTTCTGGCTCTAAAACTGAGATAAATCCCTATTTTTCTATTAATTTCATAAGATGTGATATAGAGAATTATATTATGGCTTTATTAAAATAAATTTGTATTTTCTTTTTCCTTTCATGTTTTACTTTGTCACTTTCACTGCAGGAGTAATCTTTTTGCACTGAAAGGGGTTGATATGATTCTGATCTTTCATCAGTTGACATGAGGACATAGAAAAAAACTCCCTGGAATTCATTAACAATGTTGTAGGCTTTGTGCCAAGGCTATATGATTTATGCATGTTAGCGTGATAAGTAGCCATACTAATTGAATATTCATGCTGCTGATTGCACCTACATGTTTGCAAGCACCGTTTTGTGGCCAGCAATAGTGTTATTAGCCATGGAAAGGTGCTCGCAAGCACAAGCACAGAATGTAAACAAAATGGTTGCCTATAGAAAAACCGAAAAGATACGAGCATGAGCTGTAGCCCTGAAATATTAAGGGCAAGTACAGTGAAAGAACTCTGATGGGGGGAAAGTGAAATGGAATTGTAGAGAAATAATAAGGGTTTGTGCTGCATAATTAGTTAATAGGGAAGAAAAATGAGTACAGTGCACTCGTACTGCAGGCAAGTGTGCTGCAATGTCAAAGAAACATTTCTAACATAAATCCTGCCATACTGATGTAAGGATAATTTGTGTCAATGACAATACCTGAGTTATGTACATAAATAAAAACAGACATGCTCACAAATAATGTGATAGGGATATAAAGCTGCAGTGTAACAAAGGGGAGTTAAACTGTCATACACATGTTAATAAAAGTGCAGAGTTAAGTAGTGAATATAGTAACAGAGAGATAAAACAACTGGAATTGAGATCTTTAGAAAAGGGTAGGAACAAACTACATAGGGAAAAATGGAAATTGTGGGAACAACACATACAGGGGAGGAATGAGGTTTAAAAGAAGGCAGGACTTAAATAAGCTATGTAATGTTTGACTGAAACTGATTGGGTAGTTTATAAGTGATATAAAATGTTTGCAACTGGGAGTATGTCTTTCTGTTTTGTGATGTCAAATGCCTGCAACTAGGACTGTGTCAGTGTGGTTAGTTTTCATTTATATAAATGATTGTTTATTGTCATAAGTGATGGTTTAATAAAGATGTTTCTTGTTTAATAAAGGGGCAGGAATTGAATAATTTATGTAATGTTGATCAGGTTATATGATATATAGCAATATAGGTGAACTATAATGTTTGTTAATGTTAATTTAATACAATTTTATTAGTTTAGTATAAGTGTAAATTTACCTATGTCAGAAGTGATAATGCAATAAGAATGTTTAAAAAAAACAATTAGCAAGGATAGAGGATAACTTACAGGATGAATGCACAGACTGCAGTTATTGCACATGAGCTGCATATACAGGGAATTTATGTAAGCAAGCCAACACCACTTCTGTATTCTCCACCTCATCGTGTATACACAAGAACAAATGTGCTTTACAGCTGTACAGAAATGGACATGTTTTTGCAAAAAAAGTTAGTGATACCCATAGGAAAAGGATTTATCACCTATAAACATGTAATAGACAAGCAAGTTGTAATATAACAACACTCAACATACATAAGTGACAAATGACAACAGAGATCAGATGATATTTCATTATTTTAAATTTTATATTGGTAATTTGCAAGCATCTTAGACATTGTTATACTATGCATGCTCACATGGAATTACAGAGAAAAGTAAAATAACAGCAATTCAACCGCACCAACACACAAGAATGTATCATAACATAGTACCAATAACAGTTTCTGATGGTCTGGCAACGTCATATAGTAAGAAACATTTATGGAAGCCCTCATCTGACATTAAGCTGTATAGTGTGATGAAAACTATTGCAGTAATGAAGAAATGTCTGAATGAAGATATGCAATACAGAGCATAATTATTTTCGAAATAGGTAATGCGTGTGAGCAATGAATGACATAATAAACATTCACATCTGTCATTTTCAAACACATGCCATGAGAGATATCAGAGAGATGCATGCCAGTCATGAATGCCACAGAAATACCCATATCAGTTATGTCATGAAGAACACCCTTGAAGGTCTTACAGCATTATCATAAGGGGTATGGATGCCCTACCTTGTAGGCCAGAAACCTAAAAAAGGCAGTTCTTTGACTGTGCCATAACTATTGTCTGTGTGTAAGCCACTGCTGTCCAACACACTTGTCTGACTGACAGATGTTATCAGCTTCAAACCCCACCTATGATAGAAGGCTCTTTAAAGACCTCTGTATTGACTGCATGTGCCACAGGAGATAGCAGTGGAGGCTGTTACAAATAACTGAAATCAATGTGTGCAGTAAGAAAGGAGTTAACAAATATAATACGAACAATCTGATTCAGTCAGAATGCTGAAAAGTTGCTACTCATTACTGTCCACACAACAGTGAGCAGTACAATATCAATGATTATTTGCCAGGGAAGCTGTTTCAACCATGTAGTGCACACACTGTCCCAAAACTGAACCACAATTTATCTGTGTAGGTATGCTATACAATCCAGTAATCAATGCACATGCCACAGGAACACTCACAGCATGACCTGCCCTGAATAACCATTATACTGTCAAGCAATCACAATCTGTGATGATCTATCATTGTTCACCTCAAAAATGGATATGCCTAACTAGATACAATGGTGCTTGTGTAACGTCAATACATTCATATGTTGTTGCCCTTCCAGGAGTTGAACAGCAAGCTATGTGACTCTACCAACTAATGACATGTGGATGAACAACAAGTATCGCAGTGGAAGTCTTAACTCACTCCACCTATCATAACTTATTACAGCATATGTATGTTAATGTTGTAAGCAATGTCTTTGACATAAAAGGGGTGGGGGAGTACTCTCACACTCTAAATGGACAGATTGTAACTGTAGTGGATGCCATTCATGCATTACAGTATAAGGTCCAACAATGCCAACAGTCACTGAGTGTGGGTTATGGACATTTAACCATCTGACTACAGAAAATACATGATATTGTAGTGAATGAATACACCGTGGTAGAAGTGTCACTACAATTGTGAGATGTGCCCATATGTCAAGGTCTTACATTATGTTTTTGCTGCAAGGGATATGTGTGCCTGTAATTGCTGTACTAAGACAACATCATACAGAATGTCATCTCATTCACTCATGCCAGAGGATAATGCTTATTATGTATGTTATGTAAGGAAAATGTAATCACATATCATCATTACTCTGATTAAAAGCATTACTATGTGAGAAATTATCATAGCTTTGTGAAAAAGGGATCGACATCTATATATGTACACAGCAGATGTGTCTGACAAGAATTAGTGACATGTACAGCCACAATAAGACTGACACAATGTAGTCTGAACAGTAATGGCTGGATTTGAACTAACTATCTAAGTTCAATAATTTTTTTGCTTGAATTTTGTACTGAGTAATACTTACCCTGTGCTTCACTGAAGTGAGTTCATCTCTCCTGGTGTACCTCATGGTTTGCAGCTATTTCCTCTGCAGCTGTACAGTACAAAAAGAAAAGAAAAAAAAGATATATATATATATATATATATATATATATATATATATATATATATATATATATATATATATATATATATATATATATATATATATATATATATATATATATATATGAAAGCATAACGAGTAACTGTACTGACTGGCTGGCTAGTTAATTAGTACCATATCATAGATAGCTTATGGGTTATTACACTTACACAAATGAGGGGTGTTCCCAGTCCTACATTCAGCCTCCCATCAGCTTAGGAGGTCCTGCTTGTTCTTCTTAAGGTGACCATAGTGGGGATGACATTGTTCCCAGTGGGTGGGATGCCAGTTGCACTGGTGACAGCCATGCCTAAGCTATTCCAAGCCCCAGCCTAATACTTGAGGCCCATTATAATCCCCCTGCAGCAGCCTATGGCTGGAGCACTTCATGAGGAATGCTAGAAATATCCTGGATTCTTTAAACTCCACCTTTGTGCTCTAAATTTAGCACCATTCTGTCCATTGTAAGCTGTGTCTGCAAAAGTCAAGCTAACAAGATATTTCTGAACTGGCACCCATTTCAGATCTCATGTGTAACTGATTGTGTACAAAGACCCACAGCCTTGTCAACTGCATTTGGGAAATTGAAAGCATATGAATACTTTGGCAGATACATTGGTATTACTGTCATTATATAGCAATGAAGATGTGAAATATGGCATAGAGCTTTGCCATGTGTGATGCTTAACTTATTGACACAGGTTCCAATATTCAACAATGGCATGGTTAATGGCATGGCTTTTAATGCTTGCAAACTGGAAGGAGAAAGAGGATGACTTGTGACATATTGTGATGTCAGTACTTATATAATACTAACATATTGTTTTACCAGCTGGGAATCAAATCCATGAGATAAAGCTTATAAAAACTGAAGCTGCATTTTAGGCATGGGTGCATTTTAGGCATGGGTATTGGAGATTTCAGAAAAAAATGGAGAAACACTTCAAAAAGGCCTGTATGTGTGTGACTTTAATTAGACCTGGGAATGCAGTCCTATATAAAAGACAATATATCTGTTGGTAAATATATTTCAAATGGATACAGCTGAATACACGTTGGGGTATGTTACATATTTACTTCACAAGACATAACATATCTTGCTAGCTTGACTTAACATACCTTTTGTATAAGAAATGTTTTGGTCAGTTTTATTCTCTGTTTCTCTGTTTGTTCTATCACTTGATATCATAGGTGAACTCCTACTACCTAATGTCAGAGTATTGTTAGCCTCTGATGATGATAGTGGTGATGAAGAGGCACAGTCTGTGAGTGCAGAGGGTCAGATTTTGTAGCTCTCATATCACTTCCCCATATTTCAGACACAGTTAGTATACCTATGCATAACCATGACACTTAGACCTCTGATATAGGACAGGCTGAGGGAGACACAGTAGATCAGGGTAGTGTGGTCACTCTGGTTGCAGAGCTGGTAACTTCTCCGTATCCCCATCATGAGGGCAAGGTGCCCCACAAGAGGGTTATTAGAGGTGCTCAGAGATCTGCTGTCCACCATCTTCCTGATGCTGGTCTGACATTAGCTACTGTCAGTGATTGCAGTGCCAACACCCATATGTGGCAGGCCATGGGGTCATGCTCTTGAATGAAGTCATGAGGATAGCTCATCCAGCAGAAGTCATTCACATTCAGGTAGCACCCCAACTTCCAGCTAGGGCCATAGAAGTAGCAGTGCATCTCTTGCCAGAGGTGGTTCTCATGGTTAGGGTGGCAACACTGAACTGACTACTTTACCATACACAGCTCACATCTGTCTGAAATGCTAGGATGTAGTGCTAGCACAGTGTTTGTTTGTGCTCATGCAGACACACACACTCATTGAAAGAAAAATTACGTCCTCATACCACCTTACACACATGCAAGATATCTAAACACTGGATCTGTTTCTATTGGTCCTGAACACTGTATGCTGTGATAGATACATATGTTTTTTACTCGCACACAGTGACTGTGTCCTGCCCTTCTCACATGTCTTTGTGACTTAGGGCTGCATATATGTCTGATGCACATAGTGGATAGCTAATGTTTCCTTACAAGCTTGCTTTTATCAATATATATTGCAGAAGAAAATTTATTGATTTCTTGTTCCTATTCATTTGTGAATGACTGGTCATATAATTGTTGAACCTTACTGTATTTTAGTTAGTACTGTATGTAAAGCAGTGGAAGCAGTAGCTATTTCAGTCTTGCTTCTTAGTATAGTTGTGCAAATGAGGGTATAATTGGCCTGTTCCATATTTTATAGACAGTGCTCAACTAAAATGTATGATGCACAGTATCGGTTAGAATACATAACTGTATATTGCAAAAATCAGACTTAGGCAATATTACTGACATAAATGCATACCTCAGACAAATTCTCTGCTTGGCATCGTGTACAAATTTCCATATGAGAGCACTCTGCTATATAACTTTC
>NC_056745.1:269164081-269174081 GCF_019279795.1 Protopterus annectens | reverse complement strand
AAACATCACTCAACAGCTGCAAACCAAAAGCACAGAATACAACTGCACACAAACTATGAGGACAGCAAGTCTGCAACACACCCTGTGACGTGCAAGCTCTCATCCTACCCACATCAAAATTAATATAACTAACTCTGATATTGCACTAAAAATGGGATAAGTGCAACACAGAACACATAGCCACACAGGTACCCATCTCACACAACATTCACATCACTCACAACTCCAGCCTCCATTCTCTATTTTACACATGTGCTCATGCACATACACACACACACACACACACACACACACACACACACACACACACACACACACACGCACGCACGCACGCACGCACACACACACACACACACACAAACACGTGCACATACAGATATGCATGCACATGTACACACACATACATGCATGCACACTCACACACACGTGCACGCACACACAAACACATGTACACACAGGCATACATGCACACAAACACACATACATGCATGCACATGTGTATGGGTGTGTGTGAGCACGCTTAGGCACACACACACACACACACACACACACACACACACACACACACACACACACACACACACACACACACACACACACACACACCAAACAGCCAAACTTTCAAATGCACACATGCTCACTGGGGGGAAAGGAGTAAGTGGTGTACATTTCTCCAAGCCTGGGGAAGAGATGGAGCTTGGCTCACTGGTTGACTGACATCCAGTAGGATGTCTTGATGGTCTAGGGCTGGAGGTACATGCAGCCATGACATAGTAGTACTGGTTAATGAAAAGTCACTCAGGTGAAGCTTATATGCTCTTCCAACAAAAGACTTTCAACTATAACATGTCTTAAAATCTGCCAAGGAATTGCTTGGAGGTCTTGGGGGTAGGAGGAAATCTTAATGTCTGCCTGGATGAGTCCTCTATAGTTAGCTTTTGCCCCATGGGGGAACTGTGAGAAACAAGTGGGACAGACAGGTCATGGGGGGGGGGGGCACTGATGGCCAGCAGGCAGTGACGTTTAAAGATAAATAAATAAACCCTAACAAGCACATCACATTTTTCATCGCACACAGAAACCAAACCAGAGAAATCTCCAGTCACTCAGTCACTCACTCAGACCCATATGCACACACACACACACACACACACACACACACACACACACACACACACACACACACACACACACACACACACACACACACACACACTCATAATGATAAGCATGGCATTCTTACACACACACACACACACACACACACACACACACACACACACACACACACACACACACACACACACACACACACTCACACACACAACACACACACACAATCAAACTCATTGACACCTTTACACACACTTAAACTCATGAAATCTGTCTTATATAGGAAGTGACCCATTTGTATGCAGGACAGATTTCACTTACCTGCAGGCATCCACACTAATCAGCATGTTGCCAATGAATGTGTTTACATTAAAGCACATACTCAAAGTTTGCTGTTGAGCAGTGCCTTTGATGAGCTGGTAGTTGACCACCAAGTATATGACAGAGAGAGGGAAGCACCTATATTTCATTCTACTAAGTGAAGGCATATTTTATTTACAATAAGTGTGATTATTTTTCTAAGAACCTTTCATGTACTGCAAATCTGATTAGTAATTCATTGCATCCTGATAAGTCATTGCATGAACACTCTATATGGTGTATGATGTGTTCTTTTGCACTCTGAAGTGTTAAAATAGAGCAATGCTTAAGACAACTTTTTCTAAGTAGATCACTGTCCAAACAGGATGAAACACATATAAATGTAATTACCAGAAAAAGCATTATCTTGGGGTTTTCATTCTCCTTCCTTAGTGTCACTTTAGGCAAATGCTTAAAAGGAGATGTCATTCACATATTCTATATTGTAGCATATACAACATTTCTGTACAAGTAACAGGGGAAAAAGAACAGCATTACCCGTTTTGTGTATTTTAATTACTGAGCAGGTTTTAACGAACGTGAAACTTTTATAGAAATTTGGTATTTTAAATTTAGCATCTTTAAAAGGTTTCTAGGCTGGCTAATGCTACATATTCAAAGAAAGCAACCTTCCATAAAATAGACTAGGTTCATATGTAACAGAAGTTATATCCAATAACTTCCAAAAGCAGTGCAACTATAACATGCTTTTAAGACTAATGGAAAAAAATTTATATTTATGTCAATTGTACTCACTGTAGTATGATACTGCAATGTATAACCCAACATTAAAATACATAGGAGTAGCCTCAGCTAACAATCAAAGATAAAAAAGCATTACGGACTATATCACACAGAATTCCAGAGAGTATTGTTACTCTACTGTTAAAGACGTGAAAATAGAAACCTGAAAAAACTGGAAAGTTCCTTCCTCTACAAAATATGTCTTTCAGGTTTTAGAGAAGACAAAAATTGCAATATGTATGCTATTTTCCATTCTTGAAAGGAAGGGCAGTGTTTTACCTAGTATTTTTTGCCTCATTCCAGGTAGTTTGAACCATTTTCTCTAAGGAGTGGACAGATTTGAATGTGATTCCAAGATGTGTAGCAAGAATGACAAAGTAAATGAGGCAACAGCACCTGAAAGAAATGTTGCACAATGGCGTAAAATTCTTTACCATAGGTTTAAACTGAGCTACTTAGCTATTGCACATGGAAATGCTCTTCTGCAATTATTTTACAGCTTCATCAAATTACTATCAAATACAACACTGCCAGTCTAAAGCCAGTAACTAGTGCTGTACAAGCAGGGCATTATCTTTTCTTTTATCATTCTTTATGCACCTATGCAATTTTTGTAATTGGACTTCCAAGAAATAAATTCAGATATCATCCAAGATTATCATCTCTAAAACTCACTCCCATTTCTGCTTAGACATTGCTAGGTGTTATCATTGCCTGCTTGTTAAGGGTTTAAGGTCTGTAAGTTGTCAAATGTAAGTCATGACTGCTGCATCCTGCAGCAAAAGGTTTTGTGGTCTCCTGCAACTTAACTGATAGCAAACACAATATGAACAAACATGTCCCTTAATGCTTTGGTATGGTGGTGCTGCATAGTGGCATGAAGTAGGTAAGGAATGCTTGCAAAAGTGAACTCACTCACTGAGCTTATAAAATGCCAGTTTTTCTGATGATCTGCTCATAGTTCACTGTTGGACTTGGACTCAAAGTACATTACAACCTGCTGAAACTTGTAGGTATCATCTCTGAAAAAAAATGCAGCTATTATCTCATTACATACTCATCCACTATACAAAAATGAGACTTATTTACATCAAACCCCTCTAAAATTCATAATTAATATATATATATATATATATATATATATATATATATATATATATATATATATATAATATGGATCTAATAATAATCGATACACATAAATATTGACATGCTTAATGTCGGCACACATTGACAAAACCATGTTGACATGCTACTGCTCATGCTCCAAGGCAAATCTTCAGAACATAAAAAACAAAACAAGAGTGTTGTTTGCAGGGTGAAGTGCTCCCTGGACCCCCTACCTCCTGCCTGTTATATATACTAACTCTGAGATTGTATGATTTATGAGGGAGGGCCCATAGACAGTGTTGACCAATGTAAGTTGATGATAAGCAGGTCAATCTTAGCCATGCCTGACCAAACTGATAGGAACCACATATATGAGCTAGTAGCCTCTTTTCGGGGAAGAGCAGAGATGGTATTTATACTACTAGAAGAAATCTGACCAGGGCATCCCCTACTCTTTGGATCTGCTAGATGGCACTGGAGAGCTTCTACAATTACAAGGAAGAGGCAGTAAAGGAAGCGGCAGCATGGAGGAGGAGGAGAGAAAAGCTATGGAGAGTTTGGAGGTGGAAAATGAGAATTAGCAGAAAAAAATATTTGATATGGAGCGTCAGAATGTAAACAAAGATTCCTGTGTGGTGGATGCTACAAATGATACAAATGAGCAGCATTTAGGGGTCTCAATTGAGAAGGAAGGAAGTGAGTCTGTTCAAGTGTTGCAGTTAAAACTGGTGTCAGGAGGGCTTGCAGATGATGTTCTGTTAAAATAATCAAGCAGAATGAGCCAGGTGACAGTTCTGCTGTTTCATGGGGTGTGATGGCTGATAACTTTATTCAGAAGTGCTGAGGATGGTAATGTGGAGAAGAACCAGGTGTGGCAGCAGAGAATGTAGCAGTTAAAACTTATGCAGTAGTAACAGAAAGTAAAAGAAGAAACCAACAATAAACTGAGGTGTCTAGTTTTGTGGCAGCAGATAATGCAGTAACTAAAACAAATGCAGCAGTGACAGCAGGCAAAAAAGGAAAGTGTCAAACTACTATAAGGATATTTTTTTAAGAGAAGACCAATTGTGAGAACAAGAACAAGTGCAAACAATGACACTGTAATAGGCACATATTATGTATGGAACAATTTGTTAATTTTTCTGGGTTTTAAAGTTCAACACATTTGGTCTTTTCTTAATATTGGAACAAAGACTTTTATGTGCTTAACATTTGAAACTGAGAGACTAATTGTAAACTTTCTGGAACTGTGTATCAAAACAAAGGACATTTGTCCATGGAACAATTATTTGTTTTCTGGTAGTAACTTAAATGTTTAAAAAAATGCTATTTTGCAGTTTAGAACTGATGAACTGGAAGAAGGGGATGTGAAAAAAATGTTAAAAATGCATGCAGGCTTTGTGTGCAAACATTGATAACATTGTAAAAGTTAGGTGAGAAAAACTTATAGAATGGAGGGTGGGGGTAGAAGCTGTTTGGAATGTGAAAAAAAGGAAAATATGGTGAATCATTTGCCAAGTATTATTTTTGTGTCTAGTCATAGAGGGACAAGATATGCTGGTCAGCCTAAAAAAATGTTCCTTTTGAAGGGACTTTTGTCATTTAATTAATGATTGTGATAAGATACAATGTAACCAGTGTGGGAGAAAGAATGAACAACAAGAAGGCGTGTGCCTGAATGCAGGCTGTATAAAATCGGATGCTTTTGGGTGGATTGTCAGGAGCAAACAATAAACAATGAAAAAGAAAGAGAAAAGGAAGAACATACCGACTGGAAAAGAGCATGAAGCAGAAACTGTAGAAGAAGAAGAAGAAATATGAAGGGAATAATGAGGAGAGAGAGAAAGAGAGTACATGAAGGAAAATGGTTTAAGAGAAGGCATTGACACTAATATTTTTGAACTTCTAGCTAGTGAAAAATCTAATTCTGAAAATCAAGGTTTATTTGTTTATAAACTCAGGAAACATATTCAATTTGGGAAACAGTAAAACACAATAAAATAAAAATTTTAAAATATTTCTTCTAAACTTAAAAAGAAGGAAAAATAACAATTTTAGAGTACTTTCAGTAAATGTGAACAGTATTAACATCATAAGAATAAGAAAAATGCTGGAATGGTGTGCTAAATGTGATGTGAATGTTATTCTGTCACATAAAGTTTACAGACAAGTAAAGAAGGACTGTAAACATTTAAAATTGTGGGTGGAAATATAATATGGAACTTAGGAAGTAAAAGTTGTTGTGGAGTGACTGTGTTGTATGAAAACCCTGAAAATATTAGATGTAATGTTGGTAAGGATGGAAAGGTTAGCTGTTGTGGATGTGAGGTGGAGATAACAAATTTATAGAATTATAGTATATATCCACATGTAACTAGCAATGAAAGAGAGAATCTGGTTCATTAAATATTAGACTGTGTGGTTGTTAACATGAAAATTATAATAGAATACTTTAATTATGATTTAATGGTATGTTATAAAAAGGGAAAGATGTAATAAAAAGTGTTAAAATACGGTAAACTAGTTGTGTGGAAAAAGTCAATTGATTTATAGAAGGTGGGACACTTGGATCTGAAACTGATTATTTTGTATTATCAGAAGGCTTGGAGGTTGTAGATGCTGATACACTTGTGATGTTTATTTTTTCAGACCTTTTAGCAGTATGGCTGGAGGTGATGAAATACGGGGAGTATATTAAAATAGGAAAGGGAATAAAAAGAATACATTAGAAATCATGGGATGAAATTGGAAGTATTGTAGTTATGGCAGGATCATATAACTATGAAGGACTTCTATAAAAACTGATCTGAATGGTGGATTGAATTTAAAATGAAGTATAAATTGTGCTTTTTAGTGACAGGATGAGGTAAGAATGGGAAAGAAAGTGAAAAATGGGAAAATGTATAGAAATGTTTTAGAAAATTTAGAGAATAATACAAAAGGGTAATATGATATGGAAAAAAATATAATGAAAAAAATGAGAAGAAATTAAGGCATTACTGTTTAGGCAAACATTATTTACAAGGAAGAAAGTAGGAAGCATCTGTGTATTTGGGTAAAATAGCAAAGAGTGATATTAATATAATGAGGAAAATGAAAACATTTACAAGGAGAGGTAAAAAGAACATGAGAAAATTGTAAGTATTGTAAGTGCATCATGTGGAAAATAATGTATAAGAGTAAGAAATGGAAGATAAGAGAGAGTGGAAATAATCAAGAATGAGCTAAGGAAAAAAACTGAAAAAATAAATTAATACTAGTGAATTAGTTGCAGTACATAGCAAAGTAAATGATGATTCAGTATCAGGCCCAGATGGTACAGGGTATGGAATGTATAAGACATTAATGAATTGGCAAAGATAGTATTTTATAAATGTCCTGAATTATTAAAATTTATATAGAAGAAGGAGGAGAAGAATTAAGAAACACAGGTTATAATTTTTATGAGAGTAATGCAGATGAGAACGTAAAGAATGATGAGGGACTTTATGGAAGAAAGCATATATGGTATAAAAGGGAAGTGATGTCAAAAACTGGTATTAGTTGTGAGAAAATTTGTGGATAACGTAAATAAAAGGGAGGATGTGAAACTTAAAATAGGTGATATTAGCAAGGCATTTGATACAGTAGGAAACGATACATTATAGCATGTTATGGAGAAGAATGGAACATGTAATAGAAATGTTAGAGTGTGTATGTCAGCATTTCATAGTAATATAGTGAGAGTATTAGTGAATTGCTGGGTGAATGAAGAAATTTACATGAAGTATGGTATAAGACAAGGATGACCCATGAATGAAATATTGTTTGCATTGGTAATGAATGCAATGGTGAGTAAAGTAGCTTATAAAATGAAAGATGCTAGATATGTGATGCAAAAGGAGGTAGTGAATCTAAAAGTTTTGACCTACACAGAGATATAGTTATAGTTGTTAATACCAAATATAGATGGGAGAAGTGTTGGTTTGTCTGAATAGATGTTCAAAGGAAATGAGAATGACCCTGAATAAAGATAAAATTAAGGGTTGTGGCGATGTGGTGAAAATTGGAGGGGTATTTTTCAATGAATGAAGTATCTTTGCTAGGAATACAGTCTAGAAAAATAATGGAGTTGTAATGCAATGGGAGGGTCTGATAAAAGAAATGAAAGAAATATTTGTTCTGTGGAAGACATATAGATTAGCACCTAAGAAAAAGATTTATCTGATGAATATGGTATTAATGGGAAAGTGGCATATATGTCAAATATTTATATGACCCCCAGAACAATATGAAAATGAAATTTTGCAATTAGTGTTTTCTTTCACATGGGGTTCAAGATTAAACCCAGTGAAAGGAGGTTTGTTGAAAATGAGTGAAGCGGAAGGGGGGTTGGGATTACTGAAGCCAGTTGTTTATTCTGTTTATTTAAACTTTTACAGAGTATTAAAGTGAGCAAAGTAAGAGAATGAGAACTTAATAGTGAGAATATTTAAATGCAAGTTCAAAAGATGCTGAGCAGTGACAAAAAAAAACAGAAAAAGAATATTTGCATGAAAATTTTTTAAAAAATTACAAAGAAAAATTACCAACATGGAAAATAAAAAAATGATGATATTGAGAAAGATCAAATGATGTGGTATAATAAGGAATGCAGCATGGATTTCTGATGAGCTGCAGTGTCAGCAATCCAGCTTTCTGGTGTGTGAATAAATACCAAGGCCTTCTGCATCTAAAGGAAGTGCACTACCTGTTGCACCGCTGTCACTGTTAATGATAATAATGTCAAAGGTACCCATTCTACAACTTTTCACCCATAAAGGGCAAATCAAAAATAATCCATCAATATCTGTACTCAACAATTATGGACACATTATTGACAATGTACAGATCACTTCTGATTGAGATAAAATGACCACAGTAAAGTATTACAATTTGCTTTACAGAAATGCACACTAGTCCAGCAGTGACAGACAGATAACTTTTGAACTTTATCAGCTCACAGGGTCAGCCATTTTTATCTAAAGATATTCCCAAACTGAGCAATTATAGCTGAATTGTTGACTGCATCTTTCTCAGATGTATGTGTCTGAAAATTAATAAAAACAACAATAATGACCAAAATGACATATTTCAAATTTATTTCACATAAAACACACAGCAGCCAAAATATTCCACCAACTTAATTCACACACTCTCTCAATTTTTAAAAAACTATTTAAAATTGACCGGATAATAAGAACATAAGTTACTTCCATCCACAAATATCCCCTAATCCCACCAATCTTTATAGACATTTTATTGACTGTGTATACTCCTTATTGTTATGAAAACATAATTTACACATAGCTTATTGATAACTTTGGATGAACTACATGAAATTGTATAATAATCACTGGCATCACATCTTAAGGCCATAAGAATCAGTCATATGTAGTTTAAATACAAGAATATCTATGATGAGAGCATACGATATAGCAACCATCTGATAACATATGCTAAGTTAATACACATAATCTCTGAATAAATAAGTCATCTGACTAATTCCACATTAAAGGGAGTTATAACTAATGCAAATATTGCTGTTGGCAAACAACTTTGCATTTTAGTGTTTCATTTACAAATGCAGTGCTGCTGCCCTTGAAGAATAAATGACCAATTTTGCAATAAAGAATTGTAGTACAGATGATATTGCCATAACATTTCCTGAACTACATCAGCTATGCAGTAGTAAATGGCTGGCAAATAGCAACAACAGAATTATACTTAGTTACTAGGTATGCAGTCCTGGAGACGATTAAGGAGCCTAGCCAAAATCCCCAATTGCTCCAAAGCACTATCTGGTTAAGTGGTTTGCTCAGGATCACATAGTAGTTAAATTACAGGGAAAAGGTTCAAACCCTGCACCCGTGGAACAGGAAGCATCATGTTAACAAGCTGAAGCCTTAGTCATTCACACTTACTGCCAGACAGCTAACAGTTTTTAACTAAATGCAGAAATCCTTAACAATCTGATCTGGTACAGAAGATTGTCACAGTAATACACATCAAGGGCTGCATAATGGATGCTGAAGATCAGATGGTTGTGATCATCACTCACTCCAAATAATGCAGACTACATGACTTAACAAATGTAAATTCCTTTGCATTTGCTGGAGGCTGTAAAGAAGACATTGCACAGATATATTACTAAAATGCAACATGTTAAGTGTACATATTACACAATCCAGACCTATTAAAGGACGAATTCATTCTTCAATGCAATTAATAAAGAAAAATAATGAAAAGCAATATAAATGCTGCTGCAGCTTTTATTCAACAACCCCCAAGTCATACAAAAATCAGAAATGTTACAGCATGCAACATACTATGTGCTTTTTGGAGGGCTTATATGCTTGCAGAATCTGTACCTCTCATTTTTGACCATCCTATATCAAGAATAGTGATGCCCTCAGACATCACTCAGTAGAGATCTAACCTACCAGGCTGTCTAATATTGCCGTATTGTTGCAGCATACACATCCAGAGTCAACAGAATGGGATTTTGGACAAATGGCATCCTATGCAATGTAAAGATCCTGGCCCTGCCAACCATACCAATATTCATTTACTTGGCTGACTCTCTCCAGTTACCATAAAATATTGTTCAAAACTGTCAAGTATATGTATTTTTTTCTCATTTACTTTTACAACT
>NC_056745.1:269009081-269159081 GCF_019279795.1 Protopterus annectens | reverse complement strand
GTTACAACTTCATTCTGAGAAGTGTGATGCACTATTTATTTATTTACTTATTTATTTATTGCATTTGTTTACTGGGAAAGTTCACTGGGCCAGAAATGAGCACATTTTCAGTGGAGGCCCGGGGAGAAAAGCTCCACATGTAATTACATAAACATGAACATATAATACGGAATATATCAGGTAGAAGTTATACATTAGATAAGTAAATAGCATCCAATAATATGGCAAGAAGTACATACAGTAGTGTGGTAATAACATTATATAACTTGGTAATATTGGTAAAGAATTGCTAAACTCATGGTAGAAGTATAGAAATAGAAGGTTTAGATGGTAGGTAAGATTGTTAGCTGAGAGAGGAGATTGTATAACGGAAAAAAAAAAGGAGGCAGAAGGCTTAGAGTAGGGATGGCACTGGCTAAGTGTCAGCAGAAGCAGTTGATGTAATAGAGGGAAGGGATAAAAGCCTTGGTGTAGAGATACGATGAGTAGGATTTAGGGAGGGGTCAGGTAATGGAATTGTGATTAAGGGTGCAGGTGCATATCCAATGTGATGAGAGGTAATGTTTAAGGGAGTTTTTAAAAGCAGTGGAGCTACTGATAGTTCTTACTGAAGGAGGGAGATTATTCCAAAGCTTGGAGACAGTGAAAGAATAACACATTTGACCGGCTGAGAGCTTAGGTTTATCAGTGTTTAATAGCATTTTGTTTTCTGACCTTAGGTGTTGATTAGGATGGTAGATGGTCAAGATGTCAGCGAGGGCTGAGCAGGTTGCTGGGAAGTAAATAAGTTTATGGGCAGTAGTTAGTTGTAGGTATGTGATGTAATGGAGGAATTCCAGCCAATTAAGTTGTTGTAGTTGGAACAGTGGTGAGAGGAGAATTTAGCATTTGTAGCAAATTTTGCAACTTTGTTGTAACATGAATTGAGTTTAGTTTTCAGAGAGGACTAAATATGGTCAGGATGGGGGCGACATATAGGAGAGTAGGAAGCAGGAATGAGGAGGCAAGAGCTTTTTCTGCATAGAAGCTGAGAAAGTAGTTGTGCCCATAGAGCACACCTAGCTTTTGATGGGCTTTTTTGATGTTGTTATGGATATGAAGGTCAAACGTTAAATTATTGTCAGTGATGACACCGAGCAGTTTGGAACTGGGAACAACTTTAATAACAGTATTGTTTTGGGAATGAACTGAAAATTCAGACTTGTCAACTGGGCTAGATTTTTTTGGGGTAAATATCAAGAGTTTAGTTTTATTGGGGTTAAGGGCAAGATGGTTCTGTGACATCCAGGATTCCGTTGAGGTGAATGCCTTTTGGGTAAGCTGCTGCAGTGTAGAGGCAGATTTAATGGTAGAATCATCTGCATATTGGATTACAGTATTGTGGGTAAGAATTGTATGAAAGTCATTGATGAATATACTAAATAAAAGGGGACCCAGTATGGAAACCTGGGGTACTCCTGTATTAGTGTTGGTGAAAGGAGAGGAGCAGCACTGCCATATGGTAGCTTGTTGCCTATAACTGAGATAGTTGGAAAACCACTGAAGGGTGGTGGGAGATGTGCCAAGGTTAGAGAGTTTAGTAAGCAGAAGGGAGTGGGAAACTGTATCGAATGCCTTTGATAGATTGAGAAAGAGTGCGGAGACTATGGATCCATCATCCCTGGCTCTATTAACTGTGTCCAGGGAGGAAATGAGAGCAATATTAGTGCTATGTCCTGGCCTAAAGCCATGTTGAGTGGAGGAAAGGAGGTGGTTTTCAGTCATGTGGCTATGGAGTTGAGTGTGAATGCACTTCTCTGGTATTTTTGAGATGGGAGAGAGAATGGCAATGGACCAGAAGTTAGGAATGTCAGAGTTATTGCAGCCTTTGTGAAGTGGGAGGACATATGCCTTTAACAGGTACACAGGATTCCTGAATGGACCAGTTAAAGATAATGCTGATGGGGTATGCAACAGAGGAGGCAGATAGTTGTAAGAATTCTGCAGGTAGGTCATCTGGGGCATTGGTGCATGGTTTTAGTTTGTGAAGGAGTTTTTGTATGGTGGAGGTAGCTATGGGGGACAGTGAGAATGTGGGTAATGTAGGTGATGTGGTATGTAGTGTAGTGGAGTTTGGTTGGTTAGTGTTGATGGGTGGGAAGGGGGTAGTAAGCTTAGCAATAGTGTCAAATAAGAATTAAAGAGATAGGCTAACTCACTGGGTGTTTTTCTGGATCAGGGCATGGATTATGGATGGTCCCAGGATGGAGTAAGGAGTTGATTGCTTCCCAAAATTTCTTGAGGTTATGATTATATTGATTTTGGAGGCTTTGAAAGTAATCTTTTTGGTTTTTGAGAACTAATCGTTAGGCCTGATTGTGAAGTTGTTTGTATTGGATGAGGGTAGCAGAATTTTTGTTTTTTAGCTAGGCTTTCCAGGCTTTATCCCTAGAGGACATAATTTGCTTTATTGACTTAGTGAGCCAGTTGGCATGTTTTGTCTTGACTCGTTTTAGCCAGAGAGGGGCAAGATTATTTAGGATAGTCAGAAATGTAGTACTGAAAAATTCTACAGCTTCATTAAGAGGGAAAGATTTTAGTGGATTCCAGTTAATAATTTTCAAAGTATCATTAAGAGTATTTGGGGAGAATTGGGACAAGTTCCAGGTGTATCAGTATTGGTGTTTATTAGGTAGAGTGGTGGGATTATGTATTATGAATGCTGGAGAGTGGTCGTTTATACTGTCTGCAAGAGTACCAGAGATGGATATGTTATCAGGGTCAGAAACAATGATCCAATCCAAGACTGAACCTTTCTTATTCTTAATGTCGGGTCTGGTGACATCAGAAATAAGCTGGGTATAGCTGTGGAGGCTGATGTCTAATGAGTGATTGTTACTGGAGATATCTAACCAATTAATATTCACATCACCTAGGATTAGTGTTTAATTTTTTTATGTTATTGGTAGTCAGAGCAAGGATGTCTTCAAGAATGGGAATATTGTTGCCTGGGGGAATGTATATGACTATAATGCATAGGTTTTTATAGTTATTCAGCTTGAAATAGGTGATAAGTAATTCTGTGGTAGAGAAGGAGGGAATGGGCTTAGAATATGGACTTACTGTGAAGGTACTTGGATATAATAAGGCGATGCCTGGTATTAGTTAAAGGCTTTAGCGTCCTCTGCTACCTGTGTTGCCCCACTTAGTGTTTTCTGATAGCAATTGTTTATTCTTTAACTCAGTTCCTTCAATTGCATAGCTGATCTGTGAACTCTTTGACTATTTCTCTCAGTGCACATTTGTTGTCATTAAGTGCTCTTAAGCTATTTTTTCTAATTGGCTTTCTGTGTTGTACTAACTGTGGGGGAGAGCTATGCATAACTTTGGTTCACTCTTCACCAAACCCCCATTCCCGATCACCCACATATCATCACATTTATACTTAACTAACCATTTCTGCAGTCTACATCTCCAATAATCAACAAATCTAATCAACAATAATCAAACAATCTAAACTAAATACATCACTATTGCTAGTTCATTCTTACCAAAAAAGTTTCTCTGTCTCCTTTTGCTTGTATATCACTCTGCTGGTCTTCCACCAATAAGATTATTCCTCTTATCTTCACAAAGCTAATCAAGCAGTCATAACCTATGTTGAGGCATTTAAATACCCAGTCCCATTTCAAACTTACCCTCACAGGAATCTTGACATCTTGTCTCCAGCTAACTTATACTCTTTTCTATCTAAACTTCAATCTTGCAACTGTCACAATTTCTTCTCTGTTAACCAAATAGTATTTAACATTATTATATTCTAGAATCTCTTAGCAATGCATTGCATTATACTAACTAGTTGATACACCACCACTAGCAGCTGTCCTTAATTTACCTAACATTCGGAGAAATTCCAGAATGATTACATTTCCTCTTAATTTATCTAATGTGATCACAGGTCTCGTTTTACATAAGCACTACCCTTTTATTCTTCTAGGCAGCAGTCTAGACAAAAAAAAGTTGTGCAAGTAAAAATTTGCACAAAATCTAGGTAGCATATAAGCTGTATATATTCTATTTTTGCCATGCCATCTTTCCTTATTGTACCGCTTATCTTTGACAAGGCCTAGGTGGTAGATAGGCTGATATCCTTATTCATTGCTTATTAGACCCATTTACTTTTATTGTCTACTTGTAAACAGGCTGCACTTTCTTTTCAACCCCAACTATTTCAGCCTCAATATGCCTACTTTTCCAGTGGTCTAGATCCCAGATAGACTATGTGACTTAACATACGCACACAGCCTAGGTGGCAGATAGGCTGTGTTCCTTCTCTCATCTGGTCATTTTAACTCATTGTTTAGGTGGCAGGCTGTGCATTCAGTTAATTTTAATTCATAGTTTAGGTGGCAGGCTGCCCTTTCAGTTCACTTTCTGACATGGTTATGTTAGTTATTAAAGTATACTATCTTCTTCTGTCTGGAGCTTCTACCTTTTAATGGAGTAGAATACTTTGAATTTACAACAGTGGCAAATTTAGGCTGGGGTGTTTCCTTTATTCACCCTTCCACTTTCTTTAGTTAGGATAAAAAAGACCCTTGCACTACTTAATGACTCCTACCACCCTCACTTTCATTTTACCAACTCTATCACACTCCAGCTACTCTGCTTTATAACCTATCATGTTCTTCATCCACTCTCTCTCTCTCTCTCTCTCTCTCTCTCTGTCATAGTCTTTACAATTATAGCTCTAACAATCTTGCAGACTCATAATGTCAATTTTTCTGCTATCAGCACCTTTATTAGCATGCCATCTTATTATTTTCCATCACTTTAGATTTCAGTCTCATCTTTAAAGATACTTTGCCTCTTTCTCATTGATATCAGAAACCCTCTTACCCTACTCAGGCCCACTAAGGGCAAATAAGAATACACAATCTACTGATAGATTTGAGTAACAAACTCACTTATATTACTTGGACACAATTTTGATTGCAATCCAGACTCCTCCAGAAGTCATCAATCCCCATCCTAAACATTAAGGATCTTCTTTCAAAACTCCACCGTCTCCTACTCAAACATATATGTTTGCGAGATATTCAGTTAAACCAAGAACCACCTAAACTCAGCTCTCAGTTACAGAACCCAATCACCAATCATATCAGAAACAAAAACCTTAAAATTGCTTGTCTTAACATGCGCAGTCTTAATAATAAATGGACCGATCTTGAACCATGGCTGTTAACTCATGTTCTTGCTATATAAGAAACCTGGCTGAAGGATGATTGCTGTTGCTCTCCATTTATACAAATAAACTGCTATATATAAATAAATGTGTATATATATATATATATATATATATATATATATATATGGGTCAACTTTGTTTCACTGAAAACACACTTCACTGAAACTCATTTAATTGAAAACTCATTTCACTGAAAATCAGTTACCTGAGCACAATTCACTGAAAGCTCACTTCACCTGACTGAAACTCATTTTGTTGAAAGGTGTATGCCCTGTTTACCATTGCAGTGCGATCATGGAGTTAGTATATATATATATATATATATATATATATATATATATATATATATATGTATGTATATATATATATATATATATATATATATATATATATATATATATATATATATATATATATATATATATATATATATATATATATATATATATATATATATAGTAAGGGGTACAGCCTCCCCCCCCAACATAGTTTGGGAATATATTATCTTCTGGAAAGAGTTATTCATTCAACTTGTAAGTATCCATGTCTATGGTTTCCAACATTTAAAATAGGTGGGGGGGGGGGCTACACCCGCCACACACTCCAATGTAGGGGGCTGTGTCCATCACTCACCCCCTTACTATATATACTAACTCCAGGATTGCAGTACAGTGGGGAAAGGGCATATACCATTCAACAAAATGAGTTTCAGTCAAATGAGTTTTCAGTGAAGTGAGCTTTCAGTGAATTGTGCTCAGGCAACTGATTTTCAGTGAAATGAGTTTTCAATGAAATGAGTTTCAATGAAGTGTGTTTTCAGTGAAATGAAGTAGACAAATATATATATATATATATATATATATATATATATATATATATATATATATATATATATATATATATATATATACATATATATATGTATAAAAAAACAGACCAGTTCCTATATCTGGTGGTGGCAGTGCTTCAATTATAATCAAAAGGAATACCTCAATTACCATTGTGGATTGCATTAATTCTCATACCTCAGACAGCAAGAGTCCCAGCCAGCTACTCATATTACATCAGGTGGGTATGTATGTGTGGGTCTACTTCAAATGAAGTTTCAGAACTTTGAACATCATATGACCGGCAACCATATGATCAAAGTTTTGAAACTTCAAACGTTTTGAATGGAGATCACTGTACAGCGCGGAATGGGAAATTTACCATTTTCCTCACTGTAGTGCAATCTCGGACATGGTATATTTAATTAGCAGGGGGTGTGGGGGTGCAGGGGGGTTTTCCCCCTGCAAAAATGTGAAAGAAAACTTTTTTTTTGTTTTTATTTTATTTGATGTTTAATGTTTCAAAACTTCAATCATATTGTTGCCGGCCCTATGACATTTGAAGTTCTGAAACTAAAATCATCTGAAATTCACCCGTATATGTATATATATATATATATATATATATATATATATATATATATATATATACATATACATATGGATTCACTTTATATCCTCAAATACTGAAATATCAGAATTCAGTATTTCAAGGCTATAAAGTCGAAACCTGAAAACGAAAACTCAGAAGTGCGAAATTCAAAATCTCGCACACCGGAGATTTTGAATTAGCACTTCTACTCCACACACACACACACACACACACACACACACACACACACACACACACACACACACACACACACACACACACACACACACACACACACACCTTCCTCCCCACACACAGGCACAAGCTCTCTACTACATAAAAGCAGGGGGGCAAGCCCCCCTGCACCCCCCATGTGGGGGGCTGTGCCCTCCACACCCCCCTACTTAAATATTCTAACTCTGAGGTCACACTACATACAAACACACACAGAACATCACCACACAAGCTACATTCTCCTTGTACACACACATCACAGCAACAAAATACACTAACACACACCATAGCCCCTACCTAAAACCCTTACCAAATAAACACTTACCTGAATCCACAACCACAGCGAAATATTGGAAGCACTAATTCAAAATCTCCGGTGTGCAAGGTATTGAATTTTGCGCTTCTGAGGTTTCGTTGTTTTCAGGATTCCACTTTATGGGCTCAAAATACTGAATTTCGATATTTCAGTATTTTGAGCTTCTAAAGTGAATCCATATATATATATATATATATATATATATATATATATATATATATATATATATTTATATATATATATATATATATATGTATATATATATGTATATATATATATATATATATATATGGGTCTACCTGATAACACCGACACGCGAAAACACCAACGAAGTCACAGACACCACAAAACCAAAAGTTCAAAAACACGAAACTTCACATATCTGACAAACCACAATCCTGACAATCAACAAACAAAACAAATCCCCTGTCCAAAAAGTACACACACAACACAAGCACACCAAAAACCTTACAAACCTACACTAAACCTTACATACACAACTATCTATGCACTAACCTTAACCCAAACAGTAACCCTAAAGTCCACCACTATTGCACACTCACCTAACCCGCACTCTAACCCTAACTCACTTAACCCACCCGTAACCCTACAGTCTGTCACTATCGCACACTCATCTGACCCGAGCCCTAACCCTAACTTCACACTTACATTAACATGTCGGTGTTTTCAGCATCGGGATTTTCAACTGTCAATCATCTCCGTTGTCAATCTTCCGGTGTCTATGTTCTCGTCGTTGGCGTTTTGCAGTTTCGACATTATCAGGTAGACATATATATATATATATATATATATATATATATATATATATATATATATATATGTTCATATGGATTGCCGTAGTTTTTATCCTCCCCAACCTTCTCTGTCTCTGTTTTGCATAAAATTATACAATATATTTTTACTAAAAGTGTATATAACAACACTGTTATTCTGGGTGATTATATCAATGCTATTGGGAAGGATTCTCTGCCTCTGAAGAAAACATTGCAGCAATTTAGCCTGGCCCAAATAATACACGCACCCTTGAACCTATACAAGAACTGGCTCTAGCTCCATGCCTGATCTAATAATAAACAAAATACAAAATTGGTGGCTTCATACTGAAATACTTCCAGTGCTCTGAGAGACCACTCATCCATTAAATCCATTTGACCATGCAGAACATTTAAAAAACCTTCTGCAGTAACTGAAGGAAGATCTTTCCCTAATAACAACCTATCAATTCTCAATACTCTACTCAATGCTAAAGAATGGACTTCCCTGTATGCTATGACTGATCCCACCCACCTCTGCTTTAGATTGTTTCAGTTTAGGATACATTGTACCTCCTTAGAAAAACAATATGCTAGCTGTTTTATAGTGCTATTCCTCAGTTGTGATACGTAGTAGCAGCTGTTACAGAACTATTAACCTGCACAGTACTGAAACCTCACTGTCTAACCAATAACCCCTTCTCTAAAATGCTTAATTTGCTTTTTATTTTACAGTCCTATAACACTGCACCATGAATACTGTTTCCCCCTTTCTGTGCTGGTGCTAGAAGCATATGTTCAGGCTACAATCCCACCCACGACATCAACAGAAACAGTGAAAAGAGCCTGCAGTGTATGTCCTATTCTAATCCCTCTCCTAGCTATTTAGTAAAGCTTCAGAAACCATAGTTTTTTATCTAACAGCAATGTGCACACTAGATCAGATGCTGTAACATCACTCCTCCCAAAGCCTGTAACAGTTATTTATCTTTACCAGTAGTGCTTAGTTTAACTTAACTTTCACTGAACTGCATCTAATAGGCACACACTCTATATCATTGTAAAGCACTACCCTGGGGCACGCTTGAGTAATTGAATGACTTGGTTTGCAGATTGTTTTTGTCTGCTTCCTGGACAGCCGCTCTTGTGGTTTCAACCTGCTCTATTCACCCTCACTATGCTCGGGCTCACTCTGCTCCCCTACTCTACCCCCAATTCCCACCCACTCCAGTGCACTTATATTTAAACTTAACAAATCACACCCCTTACATTAATTAACCAACCATTCAGAAACTATTACAACTACAACATTCACCCAATCAATACTTTACTATATCATACTATTACTAATCTGTACACAAATTAATCCTCTAACTGTCCTAAATCAAAACAATAGCAAAGATACAACATAACCAATAGCTACGCCTCCACCAATATGCTAGCCTTATACTCTACTCTCCTGATTTTAGTCACAATCACTGCCCACTACACTTCCTATCATACTTTCCTTAATAACCCAATCACCACCTATACTACCCCATTCCCACTCCCAAAACAAAATGTTCACAGTACCATCCTAATAGCACCAGCAATTTACACCACCACCATCAATTAAACTTCATATCTTATTTTCTCTCTTAAAACTTCTCCACGCTGTTCCATCAAACATGATTAATTAATTACAACATTCCTAAAACTTACCACACACATGGCATCACAACTTATACTTAGTGCAGACATACATCCCAACCCCGGACTCAGTACTAATAAATTTCACTCAGTCTCCCAACCCACAGCTCAACCACAAAGCTTCTTCAACATAAACAGAAAAGGAGCTGACCAACTAATACTTAATACCCAACATTAAAAGTATACTTAATAAATTACATGAATTACATGCAACCATAGCTCTTTACTCCCCAGACATTGCCATAATAATGGAAACCTGGCTAAAACCTCATTACCAATAAAGGGAATATACCACCAGGATATAATATGCTAAGGCTAGACAGGGAAACAAAAAAGGAGGCGGTATAGCTATTCCTTTCAAAAATCAACCCCAACTTAGTACACATTAATCTAAGTACCCCAGACTTTTATGCAGAAATACTGTTTTCAAAACATAAATAGTTCTATAAAACACCTAAATATAGTAGGAACCTACATTAGCCCAGGAACAACCTCAACACAGTTGAACAAATTATCCAGTGGACAGCACACACATTACCATAGGAAAAAAATCATATAAGGGGATTTCAATGCATATTGGAATACATGTGATTCTGTTAGACTAACCAACTGCATAAATCTTCATGGCTTTTCTCAGATAATTAAATCTTCTACCAGAATTGATAAATCATCTAAGAGGCAGTCTATCCTGAACAGGACACTAATAGACCTTCAAACTCTTTACACTGTGGGTGTCTCCCAGACAAGCTTAGTGACCACAATCCAACCTATCTACTCAGACAGTGCATAAACCCGTCTAAACTCAATACTTATCACCAGATTTGCAATAAAAGAAACTTCTGTCCTACCAACTTTATATCCATCCTAAAACACTGTAACTGGTCACCTCTCAAATTCCTATCCATAGAGGAAGCCATACAGTTCTTCAATACAACTTTGCTTAGGATACTGGATAATCATGTCCCTTCCAGGACTATAAGAATAAAAACTACTATGCCCCCAGGTTAAGCAAAGAAACAAGATCACTACTAAAAATAAGAGATGAAGGTTGAGATAAATGGAATGCCAATAACACCTCAATAAACAATCAGGCTTATCTGGAACTATGCAACAAAGCCAAAAAATAAATCAGACAAGACAAAATTAACCAATACACCACCAACCAAACGAAACACGTAAACCAACTAAATATTAAAATGACCTTCAAAAACAAAAAAAAAGATGATGATAGTTCAAACAAACACGTTTATATTGTTAGCGTTTTCATCTGCTACAATCAGTAAACCTCTTCAGACATCAACCATTCATTCACACAAGTTTAAATAGGATGTGTAACCATAACATCATTTCCTGAGATTCTTAAAGCTGCATTCCACATAAAATTCACTTGTCAATGCAAATGTTATGACTGCATCTAAAATATCAAATAAAAAATTTACTGTTAAGTGTGATTATAAAAATATATATACATGACCAAAGTCAATTTCAGGTGCACTCTCCAGTCCAGCTGGTGAATCTGGGTATCCTAAGCCAATGTTATAACTGCCTCATGTACCCAGACAACCCTCTCCTCCTACCACAAAACACTAACATATGCGAGAGATGCAATTATACAGCCAGACTGGAGGCTAAGCTGTCTCCACCCAAGACTGGAACAGACAGTCAAGAGGAGAAGGTTAACACTTGCACCACACCTCCAGCCACACATAGACCTACTAAACTAGTACTGGCAAAAAATACACATAAATACACAAAATCATACTTGGAGGCTCTAAATAAAATCCTGCAAATGCATCAGAGACCTCCAAAGCAGACACCCAAACAACCTGCACCTCCCGTCACAAACCAGACAACACATAAAACACAAAATCAGTGTGCCACACAATCACAACCCTTAAGGTGAAATAACATACCTAACGCACTAGTAATAGGTGACTCTATAGTCAGGCATACTGACGTCCCACTCACTAGGCTGGGCAAGCAGAAGGTTACTGTTAGCTGTCTGTTGGGAGCCAGAATCCGCCACATAACAGAAGCACTCAGGTCACTCCAGAACAAGTGCAAATATAACTCTGTCATTGCTCATGTTGGTGTGAATGACCTGAGATGTACCTCCCTGGATTGCATGAAAAGAGACATGGAAGAGCTCTCTGATCATGTAACCCAGGCTGGTATGACCCTGACCCTGAGAAGCATCCTGCCCTCACCAAGAATGATACCTCAGTATAAAAAAAATGATAAATTTCAACAAATGGCTAAGCTTCTGGTGTCATTCAAAGGAGATCCAGTGGCTGTCAGCCTGGGATGACATGATCGACAAGCCACGTTGCTTTGCAAGAGATGGCTTGCACCTGTCACCCCTAGGCTTTCGAATACTGGCCAAGGCTCTTGCTGCCCCCATAGTGCCTTTTTTAGGCAAGGCTCAAAAGTCAAACCCACCTCCGTAAACAGCACAATTAGCAAAAAACTGAGGGTTATGCTACTCAACGCCAGGAGTTTAAATCTCAAAATGCACATGCTGAAAGCACTCCTCAGTATGGAAAACATCGACATCTATGCAATAACTAAAACCTGGTTCAAGGCTCCAGAGAGCACCCCAGCACTACCAGGCTACAACTCATACCACACATTTTGGCCACAGAACATGGACTGAAACAGAAAAGGAGGGGGTGTATCCATATTCATCAAGGATACCTACACCTCCAGGTTAGTGATGCAGCATGATACCTCTGAGATCATCCATGTGCAACTAACATCGGGCAAATCTGCAATGCAAATTGTGGCCTGATACAGATCACCCTCCATGACCCAGGACCACTACTCCACCTTTCTGGAGACATTGGAAAACATGAAGGTCCTACCGAACACCCTGATATTGGGCAATTTCAATTACCCTACCATTAACTGGGAAAACTACTCGAGTACAAACTCGAAAAAAGCAAATCCCAAGAAGGAAAGACATCCCTGATCAGTATCAGTAAGAAACTCAGGACCCTCATAAAATCATCCAAGGCTAACTTTGAAAGTAAAATAGCCAAGGATTCAAAAAATAACAACAAAGCCTTCTTTAGCTATGTTAAGAATCTAAGTGGCAAATCGCAGATATGCACTGAACTAGTGCAAAATTGCACAAAATATACTGAACCTACTGATTTTGCCAACATCCTGGCATAGATTCAGTGCAAACTTCACCCCCCTCTCACCCCCAAAAGGGCCCACAACAATACCGGAAAAGTGTAGTGTCCCAGAAATCACAGATGCACAGGTGAAAACAGCCCTTTCAAAAGCCAAAAACACAGCATCAATGGGGCCAGATGGTGTCCCTGGCTGCGTCTCTCACGAACTACAGAACGAACTAACCCCCCACCTAAACATGCTGTTCAACCTCAGCCTCTCCACAGGCTACATGCCCATAGAATGGCACGCAGCAACAGTTATTCCACTCCACAAAGGTGGGGTCACAACTGACCCTGGTAACTATTGCCCCATAAGCCTGACTAGCCTGGTCTGCATGACTATGGAGCGCATCATCATGGAACTCATTAACAAAGACATTGAGAACCTCCAAACCCTTGACCTGATCCACTTTGGCTTTGTTAAGGGCAGATCATGCCTACTAAACCTGGTTGATTTCTTTGAGACAGTCACCAAGGCCATAGATGAGGGAAAGGTGGTTCACACAACCTACCTTGACCTTGCCAAGGCTTTCGACGCAATTCCCCACTCAGGCATTAGAAAAACTCACCAGCGTGAACACAAACCCCTGCATCACAAGATGGGTTGCCAACTGGCTTACAGACAGAACTCACACGGTAAGAATAGCAGGCTCCAGGTCTGACTCTAAACCAGTCACAAGTGGTGTCCCGCAAGGCTCGGTCCTGGGACCCCTACTGTTCAGCATATACTTCTCAGAAGTACAGGAAAACACAGGAGGACTATGGCTAACCAAGTCCATCGATGACTGCAAACTGGGAGTTATAATTGACTCTCCGGCTGACATGGACATCCTCCAAAAGGGCCTTACTGAGATGGACACCTGGTGTCAAAGTCATGGCCTCAAGCTAAATGCCAAAAAATGCATAGTCATCCCGTTTGGGAAAAATAAAACATCCACGAATTACCACATAGGTGGCAGCCCCCTTAATACAAAAGAGGTAATAAGAGATCTGGGGACCCAGGTAGATAGCAATCTCTCCTTTCACAATCATATTGCCGAAGTCATTAGGAAATCCTTCTATGTGGCCCATCTAATTACTAAAGGGTTCGCATCTAGAAATAAAGAGGTTATAGTGCCCCTCTACTCGTCACTCATCAGACCCATCATAGAGTACAATGCCCCCTTTGGGATGCACCTCACAAGACACTTCCAACAGCTGGAAATACCACAAAAGTACCTCACCAAGAGGATTACTGGCCTCAAACATATGTCCCATGCAGTCTGACTGAAAAAAAATCCAGCTGTACTCAGTGACATATCGCTTACTCAGAGGTGATCTCTGCCTGACTTCCAAAGCCATGTCCAACTCAGAATTGATGGACATGTTCCACCTAAAGAAATCCAAGTCATTGTGAGGCACGTGCTCTAGAGAGCTAAACCTCACCACAACAATAAATAGAACATGCTGACGGGATAGATTCCTGTCACAGAGACTCCCCATGCTTTGGAACAAAATTCCAAACTACATTAGGCAGAGCCCCTCACTAACACTCTTTAAGAGAAAACTTGACCAAGTGGATGGGTAACAGGAAATACACCCCTGGGATCACTTCGTTGGCTCTGCTTGACAGAGGATCAGCTAATTAATCAATGGGGTGGCGAAAGCCGACACACTCTGGCTAGGCTTATAAATGCCCTCGGGCAGATAGCCTAGTACCTACTTATGAACCTATGAACCTATATATAGACCCACACACAACACAATTATTATCTGTCTAATGATTTTAACTTTAATATGCACTTTAGGGAACTGTATTCATTTAGACCTGGGGAAGCTTGGGCATTTAATCTTAGTTGCCACAATAATTTTCTCTTCTCTAACCTTAATGGCCAAGCTCCCTCCAATGTCTTGTTGCACTTGATCAATAACCATATACTGAAATTCATGATCACAGGACTCTATGACATGTCTAGCCAGGGCATTGTTATGATTGGCTTTGGATATATTGTATTGATGTTCATAGCTACGTTGTTTTACACAACGTTCCATTTTTTCCTATATAGAAACGTGGTCATAATTGATATTTCCCATTGATGTTTTAAAAATCTGGCCACCTATTTTAAATTTTGTAGTAACTTCTATATATTTACAATACTGGCAGTGCTCACATTTTGTCATACCTCTATATGGTATGTAGGATTTCCTTATAGATTCTGGTAGGTTTTTTAAATTCAAGATACGTTTGAAAATAATTCTATGTGTGTCACCCAGTTTCTGATTAATTCCACTATCTTCATTTATTAAAGCCCAATTTTTAATCAAGATATTCCTAAGTGTCCTGGTATCATTTGAAAATGGGGTAATGAAGCTGAAATTATAGTTAGTATTGGACATATTATTCCCTAGTTGGGAGGGTGGCCTAATGGTTAAGGTGTTTGCCTTACAAAGACAAGGTGCAGGGTTTGAGTCTCACAAGGGATAAATGGCTAGGCTTAAAATGGCTCGCAAGGGCAGTTAGCTTAGTACTAACCTATGATCCTATAGTGACATCTTGTACTGACTCACTTGATGTTAGGCACCTAATAGTAACAGTGCCCTGGTTTAATATTGCTGCAAAGTGCCCCACTTCCCTTTTTCTGGTGACTTCCTTAATGACGTCATCCACCAACGTTGTTGAATATGCCCTCTTAATAAACATATGTCTTAAAAGTTCACATTCATCATAATAATCAACATCCAAAGTCACCATTCTAGCAGCTCTAACTATTTGTCCCTTTATCACAGACCTTTTTTGGTGATTGGGGTGGGAGATGCTATAATGTAAGAAGATTTTTGAATATGTTGGCTTTCTATACATTTTGGCAATATAGCTACCATTGATATTATCCTTGGCTAGTCTCACATCAAGATAAGGGATAGAGGACATGTTAAACGAAGATGTAAAGTGTAAAAAGTTTGTTAATGAAGTGATTTCATTGGCGAAATCATTTGCCATCCTCTCATCTCCTTTAATGATGACAAATATCTCATCCAAGTATTGTGTGTACCAATAGACTTTTGCTTTAAACATGTGGTTTGAAAAAGTAGTTTCTGCTCCCAGTGAGCCATAACATAGTTGGCAAAACTGCCTCCACATGGTGACCCCATTGTGACACCTGTTTTCTGAAGGTAGAAAGAATTGTCAAACAAAATAAAGTTGTTGGAAAGAATAATTTCCAACAAACATTCGATCAAATTAATTTCTTCAGAATCTATCCCTTTCTTAAATAAAAATTCTGTAGTCCAAGAAATACCTAATTCCTGCGGTATGACTGCATATAAATCACATACATCAACAGTAAGAAAATTATACATTTCAACAAATTCAAAATTTTTTTAATAGCTATCAAAAAGTTCCATGAATCAGAACATATTTGTGACTCCCTATTCAGATATTTCTTAAGCTTGGAGTCTACAAGCTTAGCACAGGCATAGGTCAATGACTCCCTACCATCCACAATGGGAACATCACTCAGCAGTCATTCCTAGGGGTTAATGCTCAACTTATTCGTAACCCCAATAAGACTAAACTTATGCTTTTTCCACCACACAAGAGCTAATGACCTTCCCTTATCCCTTACTATATCATCAACAAATAACACAACCAATTTCCAAGTATCCCATACCAAGCTTCTTGGGGTAGTCATAGTTAACAAGATGAAATTTGACATACACATAGCTCAGTCAATAAAGAAAGTACATAAAAATGGGATGACTTCCTTACAAATAGCACAAAAGCTATAATTAGTAGAATGCACCTAATCTCTACACTTCACCTATACTCACCAACATCAAGAAATTGGACTTAAGCAAACGTGACACCTGTTACAATGCAATCGCAAAGTTTGCTACAGATTCTGCATTTAGATTTCACTACTGCACAGCTCTTAAACAACTCTCCTGGTTAGAATTGCTCAACCTCCTAGCCTGCAACAAACTTATTATGGCCCTTCAACACAAATTTTTTGGTTCAAGATTTCTGCTACACCCTGCAATGTAACCGATGATCACTGTAAAATATGCTAAAATGTGATATTGTAATAGTTTTGTTTATTTCTCTGCATCTACAGAAAGTATGTGTCCTACTGTATAACAAAAATTCTACTATCAGTGTAAATTTCAGTCTATGTGCAGCTTTTCTCCCTGGGCCTCCGCTGAAAAAGGACACATTGTCCAGTCAGACTTTCCCAGTAGGCAAATGTAAAATAAATAAATAATAAATAAATAAAATGAAACCTTAAATCACACCTGTGGCATTCAGTGGATATGAAAAAGAAAATTAATGTTAGAGATTTAGCCTGAAAAACTGGAAAAGGAAGATGACAATACAGAGATGCACTAAACTTTTCTGAGTTCAAGGAAAGAAATTAGAATTGCAAGAAATATTGTATTGCAAAAGCTCTGTTCTTTAGACAGAAACAGAAGAAAAAGTGGTCTACACCTAATCTGTCCTGGAGAAAAATATTATTCTCTTTCGGCTTTTCCCGTTAGGGGTCGCCACAGCGGATCATCTCTTTCCATTTCTTCCTATCCTCTGCATCTTGCTCTGTCACACCAACCGCCTGCATGTCCTCTCTCACCACATCCATAAACCTTATCTTAGGCCTTCCTCTATTCCTCTTACCTGGCAGCTCCATCCTTAGCATCTTTTTCCCAATATACCCATCATCCCTCCTCAGCACATGTCCAAACCAACGTAATCTCGTCTCTCTTGCTTTGTCTCCAAACTGTCCGAACATTAACTATTAATTATTATTATTAATTAACTATTTATTATTTATTAATTATTTATTTATTATATTTATTCATTATATTTATTATTTATTTATTATTATTTATTAACTATTATTGATATTAACTAACTCTTCAGCTATCAAAAATGAACCAATAACTCTGAATCTCTCCACCTTTGCTAATGATTTTGCTCACTTTTGCAGTCTACTGTAACTAACATAACTAAATCCTTTCCTGCAATTTAACCCACCCCTACTCTCACTGCACCAATGGAGAACAAGAATCCTTATCCTGTGAACTCTACCCTCTATGCTCTCATGCAGCAAATGTTTACTTCTCTGAAATTTCCATCAAACAGACCTAGACCCTACTTCTCAATCCTAACAATTCAACACTTAACTCTAGCAGATTTCACCCTCCTAAGACTTCTAGTTGAAAAAAAATTGTTAAATCCCTTTCTCATATCTTTAACCTCTCTCTCCCCTCAGGCACTGTCTCACCAGTATTCAAGCATGGCATTGTAATCTCTCTATCTAAATCTCTTCTCCTTAAAGGCTAAAGGCTTCTGCTCTATGCCCTATTACCAAAATATTTGAAAATATTTTATACAAACAACTATTGAAGCACATTAACAACTATGGCTTGTTATGTGATATACAGCATGACCTTTGCAATGCCTTTAGTATGTTTACTACCCTGGTAATGACCACTGGTACCATTTATTGTAATCTCAATGAGGGACTTATTACCACAGGTATCTTTGTTGACACAACAGTGGCTTTGGAAACAGTCAACCATTCCATTCTTCTCAACAAACTCAAGAGACTCAACTTTGGAGATAACACTTTTTGTTGGTTTGCCAGCTATTTGAAAGACAGAACTGTCCAAGTCCATATTAATGTCTCATCATCTACTGGAACATGACCATCCTTTTCTTGCTTTTTTCATTAAGTATTCAGCTTATAATACTTACAGAATACAGATGGCTGAGACTAAGATCTGCAGATTCATTCTATTAGAAGACTCCCAGATGTACCACTGTAATTTGCTAAAAAAAAATTAAATTGGCTTTCAGTGCCTCATAGGACCATTTTTCTACTAAGTACTCTAATTGATAAGGTTCTAAAACATGGTTACTGCCCCTTTTAAGAGTATAACTACCTTTAAAAGATAACCCATAGTACTCAGAAGTACAGAGGACAATTTTTCTCTTGTACGGCCTCCAGCCTTCCCTCGACTGTCATCTCTTACTTGGTAACCACCTGCCTACTGGCATCAAAAATCTAGAGACCATTGAAAGCTACAAAGACAAACTTATAGATAATCTATTTACTGAGTCTACCTGCAGCTACCATGTCAATGGTAAGGTAATTTATAATCCCATATCATGAATGATATAATGCATTTAAGAATCTTTCTTTGCCTCTTAATGTAGCATATTATACAAATATATCTCACATGTATATTAGGTGTTTATGTATAATATGCATGTCTGCACTTTATTTTATGCATTTATTGGCTTACATTTTGTAGATATCGCTCTCTTTCTGTGTATATATCTACATTTATTTATATGTATATATAGAGACAGATATAGATACACAAACATAGATACACACACACACACATCTCTCTCGCTCTCACTATATATATATATATATATATATATATATATATATATATATATGTATATATATATTTATGGGTCCACTTTGTAATTTCAAAATACTGAAATCTCAAAATTCAGTATTTTGAAACCACAAAGCCGAAAACCCAACCACAACTCACAACTTTGAAAACACACAACAGAGAAATTCAAAATCCTGTAATTACGCTACACATACAGTACACACATAAACATACACACAAATCCCCCCCACAACCAAACAAACTCATCTAAACTACGTATAAGCAGGGGGGCATGCCCCCATGCACCCCCCCACAACCCCCCTACTTATATATTCTAACTCCGAGATTGCACAAACAGAAACACAACCGGAACTCACACACACACACACACACACACACACACACACACACACACACACACACACACACACACACACACACACACACACACATCTTACAGTCCCTCAAACACACACGTGACAGTCACAACACAGTTACACACACTAAACCCCTAACCAACATACTCACACACACAAACTTACCAAATTTAAACCCAAACATTCACACACCATACCGCTGGAAGCAGAAATTCAAAATATCCGTGGTTCAGTAGTTTGAATTTCGCTCTTCTGCCAGTTTCGAAAATGTGAGTCTGAGGCTTTGTAGGTTCGAAATACTGAATTTCGAGATTTCAATATTTCTAAATTACAAAGTGGACCCATATATATATATATATATATATATATATATATATATATATATATATATATATATCTGTGTGTGTGTGTGCGTGTGTGCGTATGTGTATATGTGTGCGTGTGTGCATGTGTATGTGTGTGTGTGTGTGTGTGTGTGTGTGTGTGTGTGTGTGTGTGTGTGTGTGTGTGTGTGTGTGTGCTTATATATTTCCCTCTGAATGCACCGTGAGTGGATCTTTTAATCTTACACTATTTGCACTGATTCTTACCATTAGGTTCTGGATTTTGCTATGTACTTCCTTCTGTTTATAATGTTGTTGATTAGAAAGGCTGTCATGTATTTTCTGCTCTTTGAGCTCAGGTCATGGCTGAAAAAGTCAATAGACCAAGCCATGTACTGGTGAACAAATAATAAATAAATAATTAAATGCATAAATTAGCAATTTGTTGGTTACCGATGATTTTATACATTTATTGGCTTACATTTTGTAGATATCTCTCTCTTTCTGTGTATATATCTACATTTATTTATCTGTATATATAGAGACAGATATAGATTCACAAACACAGATATACACGCACACATCTCTCTCTCTCACTATATATACATATATATATATATATATATATATATATATATATGGGTCCACTTTGTAATTTCAAAATACTGAAATCTCAAAATTCAGTATTTCGAAACCACAAAGCCGAAAACCCAACAGTACACACATAAACATACACACAAATCCCCCCACAACCAAACTCATCTAAACTACGTATAAACAGGGGGGCAAACCAATCAGTAAAGGACAATACAACACAAATATACATGCGTTTTCACATTTGTACTGGGATCACTTGTATGCAATATTTGGCATTAGACTCACAAAGGAGCAAGTCGGTTTTGTCACAAAGTCACATTTCTGTTTTTTTATAAGGAATGCATGTTGAAAACTGCAAGAGTGAAATAAAATAATCTATATTTTGAAATATTTAGAGCTATTCTGACATAAACTATACACTGTCCTGTTCTTGGATCTTTATTTAGTAGGACACTTTTAATGTTTTTAGTGTTTTTAGTGGACTTTATAGTGCATCATTTAAAGGACATAGTGCTCATCAAGCATTTATAAAACTGCTGACATTAATGACATTTCAGTTACTGCATGTGATAGTGTTTCTCAGATCCAGCTATTCACAGTAACTACAGCAACCACTACTGCCATGCAGAAATAAGAAAAGTTGTTTTCAGACCCAGCGGATTGATCCCCATATCAGAACTTCATGCATTGTTTGTAGATTGAACTCACTATTACAAGGTGACCAATACAGCCTGCAGTATCTGTCACTAAGCCAAATGAGGTATTGGCTGACAAGGAATTATCAATTCTAACTGTCACGCATGGGCAGCTTGTGATACTGGCTGCTAGTCTGCAGACCCCCAGCTAAAAGACAGAAAAAAAATATGCTAACTCAGAAATCAACTATTATTTTGAAATTAATTGATTAATTTAATTTAATTTGCTCTGAGTGTGAAAGTTGGGAGTAAAACCAATCAACCTGCCATATATGAACTAAGGATTGTTACACTCAGTAAAGTTTCACTGACAGGACCCATCCTGGGAGTGGATGATATTATGATAAAGACAAAGCTGGACATTTGAGGTATCCAGGAGACAAGATGGAAATTCAGTGCATCAAATCCACTTAGCTTGAGATACAGAGTCTTCTACTCAGGGGAGGACAGATTAGAAATGGTGTGGGAAATGTGAAGCGAAAGTGTCTTCCGAAGACAGTGTGGTATTTCATCAGAATTAGTGATAGACTTGTGGCAATCAGACTCCAATGCCAAGACAGGACAGTCCTCATAATTTCAGCCTATGCTCTACAGCAGGATTGTGATAGTGAGAGAAAGAGTAAATTCAGGCAGCAGTAGCAGGACCTCAAGACAAAGTAGGATAACATGAGTTGGTGTTGATAATGCTCATATCAGGACAGACAGAACAGGATATGAAGACAGCCTGGTTTCATATGGATAGGCCAAAAGGAATAAAGAAGGAGATGATGTTCTAGACTTCTGCTTAGCAAATGTGTCACATGACTTGATGACATGGTTCATCAAGAGAGGCAACAACAAGATCACATACAAAAATGACCAACATGGAACTCTATAGATAAACCCTCCTAGTAAGAATAGGGTTGTATCTGGCTCTTCTAGCACCTAGTACTGTTCCCTGATCTGGCACCCCTTAAACTACGTTGAAGGGCAAAAAAAAAAGGGACTATGATCTGGCTGGCTAGCTGGCAAAACTCAGGAACCAGCCAGGTCCCATGTCTACATCCTGCTCCCATGCTGCCTTACTGAAGAGAAAAAAACACATACAAAGGACTGAAGTGCTTCATTACTGCTGATGAGCACTGTCAAAGTTGGCATTGAATCGAGAAAGATGGCAATGCTCAGACCTCAAGTAAAAAAAGGGAAAAAGAGTTTTGATGATGATGATGATGATGATTTTGTTAACCAGACTGACAAAATGGGTTAAACCCATTTCCAGTAGAAGACTGGGAGGACTGCTTGGTTAAGTGATTTTCTCAGAATCACATAGTAGACAAATGGAGGCTGAGAGAATCAAACCCAGGACTTTAGAATAATATTGATTAGTACATCTTAGCTTTAATCCCCTGATAAACTGCGAAAGCTATACTTTTTTGGAGGAAAATATATCTAAAATGGCTTGACAGTATAGATATTATACATATTGTTGATTGATGAGAGAAAACTGATCTATTTTCAGTTCCACAACTGGAAATTCTTTATTTTTAAGTGAGGGGGAAATAGGTCGCATTTTGTTAGATTTGTATACAACAGAAAAGGGTATGATTAATTAGAATAGCCAAATCAGAGAATGAGTACAGAAGTGTGGTGGAGCCACTGTTCACCCAAAATGTATACAATTAATTTTGGACAAAAGTACATTAGAACTATGATATACCCATAAAGATGAATGTATTGAAAAATAATAACTTAAGGTCCTGATGGGAAAGAACTACTGCTGATAAAAGATTCATAGGGCAATATAATCTAAACTGAGATAGATTAATTATGTTTTTGTGACTGAAACTTACTGTACAATCAGTAGCCAGACAACTGTTTTCTTAAGCCTAAGAGAAATTATCAGTCTTTGGTGCATAGAGTTTGGAGATGTCCCTTAGTTTACAGTTCTATAGTTTCAAAAATTAAGTTTGGTTAGTTTTGTAGATAACCTTTTAACTAAATGGTGTATGTTTGTAATTTATTTTTGCACTTTAGTTAATACATTTTAGCAGAGACAGGCTAGAGGGCAACTCTTTTAGTATTCTAGAACAGAGAATATGAACAAAGATGACAACTCAAGACAATGACCCAAAGTGCAAGATCGTATACCAGCATTAGACTTCTGGCTGAAAACTGGGGATACCTAATGCCACTAACAATCAATTGGCATATCCAACATGTGAAGGGCTAGCTGCACAATGGCTGTAACTTTGCTAGGAACCATGTAGTTACAGAATGAGTCAGTGAGTGACATTATAGTGGTAATGCTATTACAGCTTAGGGAAAAATCTATGTTACTCATTATAGAGTAAGAAATGCTTGCTTGGCTGACCTAGATTTTGTTTGGAAAGAGGCATTTCAAAAATTAAAGATAAAGGAGGAGACAATATAATAAGAGATGTCCAGCCATTTCAGATAAGCATTACAGTGAACTCTACCCACATGCAAGTGATGACAACAGCTAGCAATGAAAGGCTGATGAGAAAGGTAATCTCAGAAATGAACCAATGTTTAGAGGCCTGGATAAAACTAAGATGAACATAGTCAACATGATCATACCTTTTGATAAATAAGATAAGAGAAGTTTACTTACAGAAAAGGATAATAACCAGTGAACGTAATATTCAAGTTCAAGCACCCTAGTTTGATTTGCTTGTATTTTCCATGGTAGATGGTGCTAGTTACAGATGAGGGCTATGAGAAAAAATTAGCCTTGAATTTTTCTATCAGGCTATCTGAGATTAGGCTCTTGTTAGAATTGAAGCTGTTTGGTATACTAAATTGAATTTTCTGAGAATTCTGAAAACAGACTTTTTTAAATATGTAGGACTGGGTACCTTAAAGTCCTTTACACAATTTTTGTCAAGATTCCTATCACTAATAGGTTCATAAGTTCATAGGTGTTTACTAGGCTAATGACCACTAGGACCTTTTCAAGCCTAGCCATGCATCCCAAATATCTGACAAGCTCTGATACCCTTCATAAGTGTAAGCAAGGGTTTGGGAGATGAACCATTTACAGGTTATCTGTGTCCGTTAGAGACATAGGTGCCAAACCAAGGATGAATTTCCAGTTACCCATCCAATTGTCCAAGTTGCACTTGAATTGGGTTAGGGAGGAACTCTGCTTCACATGGATGGGGAGCCTGTTCCATAGACATGGTAGTCTCTGGGATACATACCTATCTCTCCAGCAGGACCTATTTATATCACAGGCAAGGTTTAAGTCTTTAGAATGGGTAATTCTGGTGCTGTTTGTTTTGTGGATATGCAGGAGGTCTATCAGAGTGGGGTCTGACAATGCCCTGTATGCCGAGCATAGATCCTCCCTAAAAGCCTATAGAAGACAGAATACAGGGATAGGGCCTTGAGGGGGTCTGCATAGGGCATTTTACTTATGCCCTGTATGTAGTCCTATAAGTGCAAATCAAAAAGTACTTAAAGAAATCACAGAAACAAACCATTAAGCCCAAAAGTGCACTGCAAAGTTTGACAATACCACATAATCACTATATTTAAAGATTTATTTAGTCCTTCATTGGACTTCATCAGAATAAATTCATTAAGAAAATGAAGCTATTTAAATTATCAAAAAGTCATATGACTAAACAAATTTCCCTATGGTGATTGCAAACGTCATAAGGTCCTAAATAATGTAAGCATGTTGTATAGCAATCTCACACAATAAATATTAAAATAAAATGTATATATGTTTATACACAATCTTTCTAAACTAGATAGCTGCCATCCTCAGTTAAAATACTGTTGTATGACACCTTATCATTAAGCCCAAGTGGGGCACAAACATTGGATCTCACATGCCAACATAATTCGCATACCTCCACTTTTTCTTCCTAATAACCACCCCAAGGATTTTTGAGTGCTTTCTTAATTACTACAAAGGATTTTTTTAAACCAATAATAAATGTTTTGCTACATAACTCTTCAAACAACACCAGCTGATATTGTAACTACGCTTACTTATGCACTCATGTAAAGTCATAATTGTTTACCCAATGTAAAATACCTCACAAGTAGAACAAAGAGCAGCATATACTATTCGGCTGGTGTTGCAGTTACTAAAGTGCTTAGATTTAACAATGTCTCCATTAATTGTCACTTTGGTACCTTCCTTTGTGTATTTATACCAAGGACAGTTCCCCCACATTAAAAAGTACCCATCTTGAACATCTTTTATTCAAGTCAAGGTTAGTTGTAGTTTCCAACAAATCTTTTAAATTATTTCCCCCTAGTAATAACTAGACCGTTACCACCTTTGGCACTAGCACTTGAATCAATGGACAAGATTGCCAAGCTCCTTTTTAAAACCCCACAGATTTGTTTACAGTCTGTCGAGAAACTTAAAATCATAGATCATTCATGTTTGACCTCCTGGTCAGGATGGTTAACCATTAATGTATTGCCCTTCTCTAACAAGGACACATGAACCTTATTTTTATATTTAGCAGCAACCTCATTATAAATTTCACTTTTTTGTGTGGATAATTCCTTTAAAAAAGCATATTGTTAATTTTATTCATTTCTTGAATAAAAATGTCATCATTATTTACCATTCTCACTAACCTGACCATTTGGCCTTTGACCAGACTCTTTTTCTGGTTTAAAGGATGGTATCTGCTAAAGTTCAGGAACGAATTAGAGTAAGTGGGCTTACAATAAATGTTTGAATCAAAACCATTCTCAATTTTAATAATAGTGATGTCTAGATAATTAATTGTTTCAAAACCGTATTGAAAGGTAAGCCTTAAAAAAATCATTGGGGAGTTCAAAAACTCTATAAAGCAGACAAGGTACTAAAAGTTAACTCTGTAAAAGCCAACAATAAAAATTCCAACACTTTTTGAACCTTGCAGAAAATACATGATTTTCCAAATAATATAAAACAATACTGGAAAAGATTGGGGTGTAAGTAGCACCCATCCCATCCCTACCATTTTGCAAATAGTATTCCCCATTGAAAAAATAAAATCTTTAAATAAAATTAATTCTAAAACTAAAGGTAAAAGTTTAAGACCATTAATATTCAAAATTTTAAAATCAAGAAGTCCTTCTGAAAACCACCCAGTTCCTATTTTTATGGAATAACCATAAATAAATCAATATCTATCTTTACCATAATTAGATCCTTTGAAAATAAATCCAATGTATTTTTTTAAAAGTGCCATAAATCCCTAATTAAATTGAATAAGCATAATGTTTCATAAAACCTTTTAATTTTTATCAACATAAACACATAAACTGTGGGTTTTGGCACCCTCCTGCATCAACAATAGGTCACAGTGGGGAATCATCTATGCTCCTTAGAAATCCCAAAAATACTAGGCACTATAATTTTTTCCACCCTCAAAAAATCATACATCTCATGTGTAATATTATGCTGCATCAGTAGATCATATAATACACAATAAATAGAGCAGTAAGCCATATGAACATCATTCAAGGATGAAGCTTGACATGCATCTGTATTACTCGATAAAATGTCCATTTTGTAAAAGAACTCCACTACATTCATAATGACTAAGCCACCACCCTTGCCCAGTTTGACAAAACAATATTTTCTCTGTTTTTAACAACTCACTTAGAAGCACCCTCTCATCACAGCTTAAATTATAACATAATGCACATAAATTCCCTGAAAGGAGATGACAGATACCCAGTTTGCAGTCTTTCAAACAAATAAGTAAACAGATGTGCAGGAGGTTGAAATAAAATCTTCTGTTTAAAAGTAAACCCTTTACTGTTTGTTGTTCCAACCTGACTATATTACATATTTACATTATTTAGGCTGTTACGATGTTTCCAGTCATAACTGGGGCATTTTAGTCATATGCCTTTTTGATAATTTAAATAGATGTATTGTTTAATGAATTTGTTCTGATGGAGATGAAAGCAGTAAATAAATATTTAAAGATATTTTCACTGGCTTGGTTTGTGTGGTGTTGCCATACTCTGCAGTGAACATTTTAAGTTTATTAGTCATACCAATGTTTCTTGGTCAATAGTTTTATGTTTGAGCCAGATATTTGCCCTATACAACATATTTCCTTTGGGTCACACAAGAATCCCATGCACCATATTTGTTTTTCTTCTTCCAACTGCCTCTAAATTCTGCCTCTAAACTGTTTATGTTGTTTTACAGCAGAGGTCTCAAGAATGACATTATATTCAAAGACTGATCTACAGATTTAATAAACTCAATATAAGAATAGTATAAGTCCTACACTGAGCATACTGCAACTGTGTCTGCAGCTCCCCCTCAGCAGTGTGCTTTGCATATTAATGAAGGCCACTACTAAGAGAGAGAGAGAGAGAGAGAAAGAGAGAGACATGTAACACTGTTACAGAATTGGTGTAGGGGGTTTGTTACAGGGTCCACAGATGAGTAACACACCCCCTGTACTGTTAAAGTGCTGGATGGCACTTAAATAATAAAGTGAAACACGTTTAAATAACGTTTAAATAATTTTTTGCGTGTTTGTGCAGCACTGCACTTAGCAATAGACACATGCCAGACATTTAAAAATAGAAACTAGATGCCTTTAATTATTTAAAAAAGGTCAAGTTTAAACACAGCTAAGCAAGTTTGCACAGCACAGCGCAGTGCTCAGCAGTGTTTAAACATAACTAAGAGCTATATAGTAATGTATAGCTATAATCACCATATCCTCAGTAGCTGAATGGTTAGAGTCATGACCTTATGTGCAGTAGGGGCATGGTTCAAATACACAGGCACACCATTCAGCTTTTACATGAGATAGGAAAATGTTATAAAAATACATTTTTTAATTATGTATGCATTGACATTTGTTAACTGGGTTAGTCTAGCTGGACCAGAATCCCATTTTCATTGGAGACCCAAAGATAAAAGACAAAGTTGCACACAAGTGTCCAATAAATTAAAGTCACACTCCAAGGTGACATAATTAAAATGCATAAGGCTAGGAGATATAAAAGTAAAATAGAGACACATCATAATAATAAAGTATCATTACTGAACAATTACTTTCAATATATTTCTTTGTTATTTTTAAAAAATCTGGTTTGCCTGTAGCTAAGCTCTGCTAAGCATTGCTAAGCCAAGCCAAGCAATGCTTAAACAGGACCTATTTTAGCAGTACTTAGCAAAGCGCAGCTCTATTTAATTGGTTTGGACACTGCTAAGCATTTGCCAGTTTAAGCAGTGCTCAGCTAAACCAAGCAGGTTTGTGTGGTGCTAAGCTTTACTTAACATTTTTAAAAATAGTCCAATCACAGCAAAGGGAGTGAAAACAGCCTTATTTAAACTGAATAGGTGGGAATACAGCCAGAACCTGTTGGAGTTTTATCCATGCAGAAGCTATGGCAGGAATTGGAGAGGATGTGCATTTCCAGGTGCAGCAGTGGAGCATGTTGGAGTCCAGGGTCATGGTTGGGCTGCTCGTAAAAGACCATGACATCTGGCTGCTACAGGGCCAGTACCAGGGGTCTTAATACAAATCTGAGGCCTGGGACTGACAGGCACATGACCTCACCACTGCAACTGGCATCCCCCACACTGGTGAGCAGGTACATCACCACTATAATGACCTGAAGCATTGGAAGGAGGAACTTAGCCCGTGGATCCAAGATGCTCAAGATGACAATATCCCACAAGTCTGTAAGTATGGGAAGCATTGATTTATCAAAGTCTATATGAATATTTGATAGACAAGTGTGCATAATGGAGTGTTTCTCTACCCACAGCTGCAGAGGAAAGAACTCGCAACCTGGAGGCCCATGCAGGGCACCTGGCTAGGTTGTGCCGTGAGTGTGGTGAGTACAGATATATCCTGCAATATATACTAATATAATTAAGAAAGACTATAGTAGTTACTGCCAGTAGGTATATTCTGTTTTGAGTGTACTGCAATGACTGTGTTCATAGACCTGGGCTGATATAAGTAAGTAATGCCAGGTACAGTTCAATATACATGAAAGCATGAAATCTGATAATGTTAAGTAAAGCAATTTACTATTGCATTAATAATGTTAAGGAATAACACGTGTATACTGTATTAATAATGATGTTCTGGTAATAAAGTACAACCAGATTCATAATGTGAAGGGAATAAAGCATCTGCAATCATAAATTTCAGGAAATAAAGTACACCTGGAGTCAGAATTGTTAAGGAAATAAAGTTAGTAATGCATACAATGTGGAATAAAGGCTGTCTTTCAATGCCTGCATTATGTAAAGTGTTCAGCAATAAAAAGACTGTTAACTGTCTCATGTCACCCTCAATAAAGGTCTCTTGTTCCAAATGTGTGTATTTTGGCCTGTTGGTCAAGAAATTGTGTATTACAAGTGCTGTGAAGTAAACATGAGTATAATACCATGAAGTGACTGAAGTCTGGTCGATGAACTGTTTTGCTAAAGTGTAAATGCGAAGCTGTACTACAAGATATACTGCATTGTGATATTTGTTCTGAACTAAAATATCTGAACCTTGAATAGTAATGTGTAAGGTATTATAGTGTGTTTCCCTCAGGATTGCTTTGTGTTAACCTTTGCATTTTAGCTACATGCATTCCTGAACATAGTTATGCTGATGCAGGCAAGTATGAAACTGTAATAGCTGTAGATTGGAAATATACCATCTGCAACTGTATATGGGTCAGGTAGACAACCCAGAACTCCAATATAGTCTGTACAAATCACACATATTCCCATCTACTAGGGGTTAAATGTGTACACCTGCATTCCAAGTAGTAATACACAGTTCACCTACTATCCCTGTCATGCATGCATCTCATGCATGTGTGTTCAAGTGTCACTACAGTCTTGTGTGACTTTCTACCTATGTTACCAGCTCAGAACTTGTTACCAGATGAGCTCTAGGTATATATCAGTCATTCAACACAAAGCAGTGGTTCAGTAGCTCAGTTTGCTAAATGATATGTAGGTTATTACTTTTTCCACACACAGACTGGAGTTCGAATCCAGGGACAAGTACTAATATATATTTATAGAAGCAGACAAGTACTACTGAATATGTAGAGAAACAGTTATGTGTTGTAAACAGATGTTCTCCCCACAGGAATTACAGGTAAATAAATTGTCTGTCCTAGCTGTTCCAAAGCATTGCTCTGCAAGGTGATAAGACTACATTAAATTAAATGTCCGCAAGTACACCACTATTCCAATTTAATAAGACAAATAAAACAGTTTATTGTTGTTAAGGCTGTATGCCTGGTGCATATGTGAATGTCTGCTGATAATCTAACCCCATGCCTGCCAAGGATGGCAAGATACATGTAAACTCTCTGTACTATGCATGATACATGTATCTCATGTGTCACTCTGTCACAGATAGTAATCACTGTTGCCAAAACCCTTGGACACAGATTTAACATCCAGTCAAAGTATGTCAGTAGCACACTCACACAACATCAGTACACCTTGGTAGTCATATATTTCCCCCTGACATGTAATAATCCCCTCTAGTAGTGTACCTGTCCATACTGTCCCATGCAGATAGCTTGAGAAGTATGTAAGTGCTACAGAAGATATAGGGCACTTGCAGATATATCAGTGATGACAGACCTGTAGAATATAGAACAGTACTGTTGCAATAAATATAAGCCTATACTGTTGTTAATGGAGTACGTCTCTCTCCTCCCCATCCCTTATCTGAATCACAGATATTATTATTGCCATAATGTGGGTATGGTTTCCATTTCACATATGTAGTTCTCAAAACCTTATGTTGAGCCTTGTGTTTAATTATTGCTACATATTACAATGGTTGCATACTAACATACCTTGTTGAAATACCAATGTTGTTGGCCTTTTGCCATAGCTGTTACTGGCATGCTGTTACAACACTGACTGTTATCCCATTTATTGTTGTGTTTTGTATGCTATGCAACTTTATTATTCTGTGTTAATTGGAACACCCATCCATGCTGTTATAACTAACATTTAAAAGTTTTGTGCATGACTAACCTATACAATTTGACAAAATCCTCAACACCATAGCATGAGTGGGTAGGCCAGTACCTGTGGACCCACCTACTCCACCTCATCTGTCTGTGCCACTGGCTTCCAGCACATCTGGGACCCAACTTGGAGTTGCCCCCTCTGTTGGTCCTTTGCCACCCATGGGTGGAACCACCCCAGGGGAAAGAGCCTCTCCCAGAGGAAAGGGCCTGTCCCCCCAGGTGTGGGCATGGAGAAGGAGTGGTCACCCCACAATAGCTCTTTGGGATAGCGTGCAAGATTCTCCAGTGTGATATAGACAATCAACTGCTCCAGATTGAGTGCAGACTGGCACACCTGGAGAGCCAGGCCAGCCCTGGCACCAAGCCCCCAGCACAGCCACTTTTGGGGCTATGAAGGAGCAGTGGTGACTGCCCAAGGGTGGGGAGCTCAGTCCCACTGCTGCTATGGGGGCACTTGGTCCTCCAATTCTACAACACCCTCCCCGTCCAAGGTATTTACCCCCTCATGTGTCATACACTGCCCCTGTCTGCTGTCTTGTCTGTCTTGTCTGTTTGCAAATGCTGCCTGTCCTACCCAACATACCTTCCCACATGTACAGTACCTAAATCCTTTCCCCAACATCCCACTGCCTCCTTAAAAAAAGGGCAATTGTCCTGTAAAAAAATACCACCCCATACATAGCTCTCCATTTTTCCCACACCTACCCTGCCATTAATCAATTGTCACAGCAATTAATCAACAATGGTATGTTGCCCCCCCCCCCCCAATCTGGAATGTGAGGCTCCAAATTCCAAATTGCCCACAACATGCACAGCTGTTGCTGTGCAAGAAATGAAGAGCTATGGTCCTTTCCTACACCTGTCCTGCACATCCCTACCTGCCTTTCATATTGTTTTCCCCTGCTTGCTCCCATTTCACCACTTTCTTATCACCCATTTTTTCTTTTCTTTTTTTTGGAAATAGCACGGGTTTAAGCAGGACTAAGTGCCGCTTGGCATTGTGGCGCATCGTGCATACCCAAACAAACCCACTTAAAGCTGCTTTAATTACAGTCTGTCTGTCTGACACTGTTCTGCACATCAGCAAAACTATCACCCTGGCAAGTCTCGAACCCAGGACTCTGCTAATTATGACACAGTACATTAACCAATAAATCCAAATCAAGCCCATAGAAAAGGTGAAGCAATGAAGCTCTGAGAAGACAATAAACAAAAGTTTAATGCACAGACACCATAAACACTCACAATAATACATTTTTGTTTAGCATACACTTCATCAGATGTAGGCTTGAGTAGAACTACTTCATTTAAACCATGTTTCATTTAATTAAATGAAGTAGTTCTTCTCAAGCTTACATCTGATGAAGTGCATGCTAAATGAAAATGTATTATTGTGAGCGTTTATGGTGTCTGTGCATTAAACTTTTGTTTATTGTCCACTCAGAGCTTCATCTTTTCTGTGGGCTTGATTGGTGAACTTTTACCCATTTCATGGTTATTTTTTACTTATAGCACATTAGCCCACTAGGCCACTCAGCTTTGAAGATTGTCAGGTGTTTCCATAAACTTATTCTGTTTATCAGTGATGCACAGCAGAAAAATATTCAGCCTATGCCAAGTTTCAAACCCAGGACCCTGTCAACTACAGCACAGTGCATTAGCCTGCTAAGCCACTTAGTGCTGAAAACTAGTAGCAGCTTTCATAAACTTATCCTGTTAATCAGTGAGGCATAGCAGAAATTTAGCCCCTGTCAAGTTTCAAACCCAGTATCATGCTAACTATAGCACAGAGTATTCGCTCACTAGGCCACGCAGCTATGAGGAGTAACAACTGTTTCTGTAAACATAGCCTTAATGCCAGTGACACACTGTTTGTACATATAATGGGACAAATGACAATGTACTTGAAACTGTGATACAGACACCAAACCAGTACACAGATAAATAAATGTTGATGGATGTACATGAGGCCTAGGATATCAGATAGAGATGACAACTGCAGACTGTTGCAGAATGTCCATGGCTGTGCCACCTACATTTGGCACACTTGTCACACAACCTATGCTCTGTGCTGATGTACTGGCAATTCAGCACACATTGAGATTATGAAACATGACAGATAGTTCAGTGTCACACGTCATACACATCCGATCACACATGTTCATGCCAATCCTGTGTAGCAGACTGTATGCTTGCACATATGTCTTGCAAATACACCTGCCATAGTATTGATTCCTAGCATGCTTAACATTTGTCCACCCACACTCCTGGCTTCCATTTCAGTCAGTTGCCTGTCAAGTAAATGGTTGTCAGAACAATTAAATGACTGAACCATGCAATTTTAAGCAGAGCTTTTTTCTGCTACTGCAGTCACTGCCACCCATATTAGCACCTCAAAGGCCTGTAGGTTGGGACATACTTCACAAATATGTATATGTGTCCTAAATGTCACCAACCACTCTCTGGATGGCACTATTACATAACATATGTACCAGAGGCACATGCCTCACCTGGACTGTTATGGGTACCCTCACCCTGGCTATGCTGTGACAACAGAGCTGACACTGCTCCCTAACTCACATATACAGCTTGCTGTACCACAATGTGTTTGCAATCCCCAGTATGGCTCATGGGCAGAATACAGCATCTGCAGCCTGCAACATATGCATCAGTATGTTCAGCTACCTGCTACAGACCTACCATACCCCTAAACACCTAGAACAGGGAATCCACGCAGTACCCATACATAAAGGGTTGGGGGGGATGGTCAAGTGACAGGGACATGTGTCAAAGTCTTCCCCTACAAACATACACAGCTGATAGACCAGCAGCTACTGCAGTAGCATGCATAATCTGATGCAAATGACGTATGACACTCACATCTGTCTCCTTAGTGACCTCAACACATATTGTTAAACAGTAAACTGTAACATAATCATACAGTCTGTTCACAATGACCAAACATAGCATGCAAAACTGTGGACATAGCACATGAATCCAAACTGTGGACAGCATTTCAACCTACCCATTGTGATGCTGTAGTCCCCACACCTTGATAATGTCCTTCTCACAGGCCAGGAAAACGGTCAAGGCCTACATGAGGGCCTCAAATACAGCACTGCATTGCCATGACTTTGGCTAATTAAAATGCTACCCAGCTGTTCTGAAGGTAGTTAGCAAGTCTGAGCCACAGATTGGTGCACAGGCAATTAGCTGTTCATGAGCACTACCTACAAAAGGAAAGCTGCTGCCTATGGTACACAGGTCTGTGACTGTGCTATCCTAGCATTCTACCACATGATTTCTGCACATAAAGGAGTACAGCACTATATCAAGTATGTAATAGTATTCCCCAAGTAGACACAGTTGGGGGATGCAGGCATGGGAAATAGGGATTATCATAATAGAGGTCTGTGGTAAACATCTTGGAATTACATGTCACTGTTAGCTGTCCATTAGCTAGAGGCTTCCCTTTTGGCTCTGTCTGCTGTGACATAGATCACAGCTCTGGCCCTGAGTCCCTCCAGAAATGGTCAGCTCATGTATGAATGCAATTGAATTGTGTATTAGACAATAGTGACAATCAGTAGTGGTGAATACAGCTGCCATATCACATGATGTACTGTACTCCTCTCACACTGTGAATGTCACACAGGCATAGTTCAAACATTGTCCAGGTGTCTCTGACTGCTCCTGATGTACTCTGGGTAGATCACTGTGTACACAACACCTGTATATCATTGCCTGAGAGCTATAGCTAGCTTACCTATTGACCGACTGCAGCAGGACAGCAGGTTATAGCCAGTAGTAGTGGGGGGACACAGGCTCTCCCTCAGCTACTGAGTGTACATATTGAGCATGCAACATGAGGGAAAGAATGTAGTACCAAATATTAAAGTACCATAACTGTTTTCAGAGGTGCCTGGGCTGTGACAGCCAGATTCACCACAGTCTGGAAATAACCATTACATATTATCCAACTGATTTCCAGACATCCACATTTGTCTGTCAGAGGGTCCACATATATCAGGCACATGTACACATTCTGCAAACATCTGTGTACTGTGGATGTTGAACACCCACAAGGAGGATACCCTACAACATGTTTGCAGTGCTGTCTGTAATTGTGTCACACAGATGTTGCTGGACTGTCCCCATACACCTGTAGTAGCACTTACCTATTTGTCAGATGGTGGATGTATGACATGTGCTGGTATGTCATCATAGGGGGCACACTACAGTAGATGTCAGTGATGGGAGTGGACACTTAACAACACAGTCCATCACAGCACACAGGGCCATAACTGGTATACCTAGGATCATACAAGATTACTAGGCTATTGGCCCTGAGGCCCTTACAAGCCTAGCCATTAGTTTATCCCCAACAGAATCATCAATCAACACCTGTTGCCCCTGTCATTGGGGGACACAGGTGGGACCCCTAGGATAGATTTGTGGTATCCCATCTACTCATTATGGTTACACTTGATGAGGGTCTGCATGGTACTCTGTTTGACATGTCTGGGAAGTGCATTCCTGAGACAGGGCAGCCTCTGGGAGACAAACATGTCTGTCCGTCAGGTTTTGCTGATGTTGCCTATTATATTCAGGCCTGTTGTGCTGCTAATGCATGGGGAAGTACACTCACATGTATGGAGTAGCTGTTGAAGGGCAGGATCCAACATTGGATTGTAGGCATGCCACAGCACACTTCTGGGCAACCTGTCTGATACCGATTGGGAAAAAACTGATTAGAGGCTGTCTGCATGGGACATGTGTTGGAGGGCATGGATTATCTTTGTCAGTATTAACATGGCATTTCCAGTTGTTGTAGATGTCTGCATAGGAACATATCAAATGGGCCATTGTACTAAAGTATTGTTGTACTGGCTGAGGACTATGCAGAGGTAATGTCCCTGTGCCTTTGACTTTCACCACATACAAGGCCTTTCTGACCACTGCCACTACATGATGGTTGAATGCGACATGGTTATCAAACTGAGTACCAAGGTGTGCCAACACAAGTTGTGTGTTTATGGGGTTGCCAGTGATGTGGGAAACAGTGGGGCCATGTCATTGCCTTATAGTATGATGGTACTGTTTTTTGCATTTAGCTTGAGGCCAGGACCTTGGCACCAGTCTGTACCCGATGTAAGATGCTGTTGCAGTGTGTTAACATCATTTGGTGGGTCAATGATAGACAGCATACAACTTACAGTCACCACAGCTTTAGTCAGTACCTCCATATGTGGGTGGTGGCGGTTAGCATTCATGCATAGATGCATGTAGGTTATATACGGGCACCGGCTACCCACAGGGCCTTGACATGTATACATATTGCACACACATAGGCAGCACAGAGTAGTATTGCCACCTTAACGAATGCCCGATGTCTGACACTTCTTGTAGTATTGTGGCAATTGTCAGGACAAACCAATACCCATGGCAAGTGCAAATGGCAGGACTTCTCTTGGTCTGCCAATATTATGCTATGTCTTAGAACTTGAGGTGTATTTGATGTAAAATGACTGGTTTATGCAATTATTACACACATGCAGGAAATGTTTGTTGTTCTACACTCTTGGGACCTATGTATTGTTTTAGTTGTTTTCTCAGGACACACCTGGACAGAATGGACTACCACCTGCATGGTGGGACAGGTGTTGGGCCTAAAACAGTCACACTGCTGCAAGGGGATACACACACATACACACACACACACACACACACACACACACACACACACACACACACACACACACATGAACTTCCCTTGTTGAGGGTAGAACACTTAACTGTCTAGCTGTACATATTATAGAGCTACATACATATCACATGCACCACTTAGCTTAGATGTTTTTGTAGTGTTGGACAGTGCTATTCAGGTGGTTGACATCTGCAGGTGCTGTAAAGGTTGCCACTGGGGGTGTTAACAGATTTACACAAGCCCTTAAAATGGTATAACCTTTGCACACATACACAGGGAAGACAGCCACACTGCTGCAAGGGGAGATGTATATATACACACACACACACACACGCGCACACACACACACACACACACACACACACACACACACACACACACACACACACACACACACACACACACTCACACAGTTGACAGTTTTGAGAGTAGGACCCCTACTTATCTAGTTGTATATATTATAGTGCTACATATTTATTGCATGCACCACGGAACTTACGTACCAGGAGAGTGTCTAACTGTGCATCTAAGGTGGATGACACCAGCAGGCCCTGCAAAGTTATCCAATGGGGGGATTAACAGGCCCTCAAAATAGTATAACCATCGCACATACACACAAGGCAGCCACTCTGCTACAAGAGGATATTCTTCACACACACACACACACACACACACACACACACACACACACACGCTCTTGCAAATTCTGAGATTAGAACCCCTACCTATCTAGTAGTATGCACTATAATACTATGTACTTATCGCATGGGCCATAGAGCTTATATACCTGGAGATTGTCTAAATGTGCATCAAAGGTGGATGGCACCTGCAGGCCCTGTAAAGTAATCCAATTAACAGGCATTCAAATGTATTGGCATTGTACACACATAGGCAAGACATACACACATGCACCAAGTTGCCATTGCTGAGATTAAAACTATTACCTATCTAGCTGTATACACTACAGTGCTACGTACTTATGGCATGTGCCACAGAGCTTATGTGTCTTGAAAGTGTGTAACTGTGCATCTAAGGTGGATGACATCAGCAGGCCCTGTAAAGTAAGCCACTGGGGGGGTTCACAGGTAGGCACAGGCTTTAAAATGAATTGGCATTGAACACACATAGGCAAGAAATAAACACAGCAGCAACAGGATATACTTATGCATGCACTCACTGAGTTGCCATTGCTGGGATTAGAACCACTACCCATCTAGCTGTACACACTACAATGTGATGTAGATATCACATGCACCACAGAGATTATGCATTTAGATAGTGACTACCACTGCTGTTGGGATGGATGACATCAGTAGCTGCTGACAGGGAGGCCACTGCTGTGGAGGACAGTAGTCACAGGGCCATAACATGAGGGACCATTCCACAGACATAGGCCTGTTGGGCATGCATATTCTGCTGTATGTGGAATACATTCAAAAACACACAAGATAGCTGATGTTAGATGAGAACCCCTACCTACCTACTATAACACACTAGAGCTCACCACACTATTTGTGTGCACCACTGGTTACACTTAGTGTACAAATGGCTGCAGCACATGTCTTTCTGGGTCTTTCATTCTCTCTCTCTCTATATATATATATATATATGTGTGTGTGTGTGTGTGTGTGTGTGTATGTATATTACATATATGTGTATACATATGTATATATATATATATATATATATATATATATATATATATATATATATATCTGTCTCTCTCTCTCTCTCTATATATATATATATATATATATATATATATATATATATATATATAAAACTCAACAGAACCAGCTACATCTTATATGTACCACATACAGATAGATAAGGGTAATAATTAATAAGGGTTTTTCACTTGATAAAGCTCAGGATTGCCTGAGCGAAAGCGCTTGTGTGATTTTATCTGTGACTTTTGGAATACTTCAGAAATAAAAATACAGCCTTGTGGACTTTAGCAGAGTTCCGGTTCCTTTCTTCAAGGTCGTGGATTATTCTTTGCTTGTCTAAGGGTAATAATGTCTGATGGGGATAGGGAGAGACAGTTAAGGTATACCTAGCTGTTTGTATGCACAGAGATATATGGGCATCACAGTTCTATAGTCATATGTGGGTTCAGACATGGGCTAAAATTAGCTAAGTGTAGGAGCATGCCCAGTATGACCATCAAGACTTACAATGTGACTCCAGACTAGACCTACCTGTATTCCAGTCCAGGATTTTGTGTGCTACAGCCAATTGTCTGCTGAACCTGATGAAACAGTCCAGCACTTCCCTGATATAATGCCTGAGGGATTTTCTGGCTTTGTGCTGTCCATACTATTTGACCCATGTTTAGGATGCGTACAGAGTGTATTGGACTGAACAGAGTTTTACATAATATGTCTGGTTCATTTTACATAGCACTGTGATTTCTTGGTATGTGAGTGGAAGATCATTATAGCTTGATGTGAAGAACCACTGACAAACATTTGGTTATCTACTCTATGCACTGCAGTAAACCCATGCTACTGCAAGAACTGTTCTATTCTGCACTTTCTACATTTGACTGGGCAGGAATTCCTCTTTCACCTTATATGTGGGCCTTTGTCCGGCTCTGGTCCAGTTCTTGGCTTTGTCCACAGTTGCTGTTCTATGTAGTTGTAGGTATGCTGTGACTGGGATAAGAGATGTAACACCACACACAGGGTTATGGACTTCACACCTCTAACTGTCCCTGTTTTGCATGTTGTCCAGCATTGTGCACCATACATCTGCTCTGATCCTCAGACAGTTTGTGTTGTACTGTTATTATAAGGCTACATGTTGCCCATACCTCTCAAAGTCTTACAGCCATAAATCTGGACACAGGCCCAAACATGGGGATCTTTGCTCCTACAAACATATACATTTGGTAGAATGGTTTTGCATTAGCATGCATTTGCTGATGGGCATGAAGTCTGCATCTGAACAACCTGCCATTATTTTCTCACAGCAACCTTTATTGATTTGCTAATAGTTTGTCAGACAACTGCAATGTTATGACAAACAGAACAGATATTTGAGGCATAATTTATTTATTCATTTATTTATTTATGTATTACATTTGTTTACCGGGATAGACCACTGGGCCAGAGTGAGCCCATTTTCAGTGGAGGTCTGGGGAGAAAAGCTCCACATAGCTTAGACAGTATATTCATAAAAGACTACACATTACATACTATGTACAGTCACCATAAAAATCATAGAGTAGTTTTGGTCAAACTGTGCATATTTACATGACATGTTTGCATTGGAAAATAGGTTATCTAAGTTAAATGGAATATACATGAAATGACACACATCAAATAGTATATACAATCTTAATGGAATGAGAGTGTGGGAAAGAGAGAACAGATTATTTACATACACAGTATCTATTTATAATTAAACCTTCTATTAATACAGATAATTGGGTTACATGAGTAGAGTGCCAGTTGAATGTTAATTAACAGATGTAGGTATATAGGCATTAGCAAGACAGAGAAGTGCTTAGGCAGTCTGCAGAGGTATAGAGGAGAGTGGAAGTGAGGAGATGGAGTAAGGTAAGGGGGTTATAGTGGAAGGAGATCAGTTGTTGGAGAGTGTAGGTTTGGGACAAGTACAAAGCCAATGAGAAGAGAGGTGTTGCTTGTGGGATTTCCTAAAGAGAGCAGGATTGCTGGTGGCTCTGATTGAAGGTGGGAGGGAATTCCAGAGTTTGAAGACAGTAAAAGAATTGAGCATTTGACCAGCAGAGAGATTTGGCTTTTTGACTTTGAGGAGCATTTTGATGTCTGATCTAAGAAGTCTGTTTGGATGACACACAGGTAGTAATGAAAAAAGAGAAGGGCAGACTGAAGGTTTATATATAAACTTATGTGCTGTAGTAAGTTGTAGATATGTGAGATGGCATGGAACTTTGAGCCAGTTTAATTGATGAAGTGATGCACAGTGGTGGGCTGCAAATTTAGCATTTGTAGCAAATTTAGTAACGTTACTGTAGCATTGGTCTAGTTTAGTGCTCAATGTGGACTGAATTATTGGTAAGGATTGGGGCACCATATAAGAGAGAAGGTAACAGGACAGATGAGGCTAGAGCCTTTTTTTGCAGTGAGATTAAGGAAGTAGTTGTGTCTATAGAGCGTACCAGGTTTTTGGTGTGTCTTTTTAATGTTGCTGTGGATATGAAAGTCAAATGTTAAGTTTTCATCTATAATAACAATAAGCAGTTTAGTACTAGGAACAACTTCAATGATAGTATTATTTTGGAAGTGGACTGAGAGTTCATTCTTGTTGAGAGGGGTGTTTTTAAGGGTAAATATTAGGCGTTTAGTTTAATTAGGGTTTAGAGCAAGATGTTTATTGGACATCAAAGTTTCGGTTGATGTAAAGGCTTTTTAGTTCCGATGTGAACTTGGCAGTGCAGATGTTTGTAGAATTATCTGCATATTGGATAATAGTGCTTTAAGTAAGAGTGGAATTAAAGTTGTCACTGAAAATGCTAAATAGGAGGGGGCCCAGTATGGATCCTTGGGGTAAACTTGTGGTAGTGCTTAGGAATGATGAGATGTGGACATTCTGCAAAACCCTGTACATTTGTGGGGTATGGATGGTGCCCATTGACATGTTGTAAGTACTGACACATTTACATGACAGCCTTTATATCTTGGTGCTACAGTGACTTTATATAACCTGTTGTTCTACTAGCCACCATCTAGGTTACTCAGAGCTGTGTACTGTTCATATCTGTGGCCCCCTGTTCCTTCATTGTCTGCAGCTTTGTCCAGCTTTCTTGCAGTAACAAATACTGACATATGGATATTCTGTAGCACTCCTACAATAGGTATGAATCACATGCAAAAGAGTAGGCACAGCCAGTCTCAAACCATGTACCCTATCAACCACAGTAATGTACTCATCCCACTAAGCCACAACAGCCACCAGACAGTGCAGTTTACTTCCTAACGCTAATCAAACGCAGACATACATAGCACATTAACCTTTGCATATTGGGGAACAAGTACATGTCAGCAGGTTGATTGGGACAGCCCAGGGATCATGTGGTCTGCTGGTATTACCTTGCAAACATACTGTTACTGCAGTTGTATAGGAACATGGGTGTGTTGGCGATTGGGGACTCTAGCACTGCCACTCAAGCATCACTCCTGTAACTCCAGTGTTTGCAATTCCCTCGCATAGTGCAGTGGGTTTTGCTGGCTTGGGGCCTACTGCATATTATGGGACAGGCTATTATTGGGCAGAGGGTTCCTGTTGTCCCACATAGCTGTCAGTTGTCTGCGGCTATCCTGGTAGCCCACTCCATTCATTTGCATACATACGGCAGGTCCATACATATGCCACCACAGTCTACTACCCCATTCATTAGTTGTAAAGACGAGTGACTTACCATGTTCCTGCAGCAGTTGAGAGAACAGTGCTTCAGGGCTGACACTGTGGTATGCACACAGTACACAGCCTTGACATGGTAAGGTACAGATTGTGTGTTGTGGCTGGCATCCTTTTTACTTTGTGTGTTTTTTTCTCTGAAGAAGTTGCCACATTACAAGCAATGAAAAGCACTTCAATAAATTGTTTTATTTCACATTTTTTGGATTCCTGATACTTCCTGTGGTGGGTCTTGGTGCTGCTGACTTGGGTTTTGTGTTTCAGTACTTTGTGTGTGAGTCAGAGTGAGGTGTCAGTCCCTAGGTCCCTAGGTTGTCAGTGCATGTGCTATGCATTGTCCCTTTGCCAAGGCCAAGGCACACTTGGTACATCTATATCTGCCTACAGGGATAGACTCAGGGGGTTCTTCCTCCCAGTTCCCCTGTAGCTGTGGGGACCTTGGCACTGCTGGAGGGCTGTGTGTCCCTTCCCTGTGATGTTCCTGCTGCAGCTGTTTCTGCAAGATCATATTGTGTAGCATGGCACATACTGTGAACATGTGTGCACATGTGGCTGGAGAGTATTGTAAGGCTCCAGGAGATATATCGAGGTAGCGGAACCGTGATTTGAGCAGCCCAAACACACTTTCTATAATGTTCCTAGTTTGTGCATGTGCCTCATTATAGCATTCTTCAGTAGTTGTGCATTTCTGATGGGTGTCATCATCCATGGTTCCCACATGTAGCCAGCATCCCCCTGGCAAATGTCTGGTACAGCTGTGAGTAATGCCAGATGTGGGCATCATGGTAGCTGCCAGGGCTTCCAGCACACACATTCATGATAATGCCATGGGCATTGCACACAACCTGGCAGTTGATGGAGTGATACCCCTTGAGGTTAACGTAGACCCTAACCTCTTCAACGGTGGTGGTTTGATGTGCACATGTGTGCAGTCTATGGCACCCAGTACCTCAGGGTAGTGTGCTACATGGTGGAAGAGATGAATATTGCTGACCCTCTTCTCATAGGTGCATGGTAAATAAATGTGCTCACTTGCATGTGCTTGCATGGAATCCAGGAACTGGTGGAGTACCCTGGATGCAGATGCCTGTGAGATCCCCATTATACCTCAAATTGGTCTTTGAAAAGTACCCGTAATATTCTAAGGGCTACACATACCTTTGTTTCCACTGGGATGGGTTCCTCTCTGTTGGCTCTGGGGCTGAGTTGAGGGTGGCAGAGCTTGATGAGTTCTTGCAATATGTCCCTGTCCACCCTGTAGCGCTCTGCAATCTCCAGCTCATGTAGACCCTGGAAGGTCACTCTGGGCCTGAACACTCTTCTCCTTCTCAGTCTGGCCTATTAGTTTCATAGGTTCATAGGTAGGTACTAGGCTATCTGCCCGAAGGCATTTATAAGCCTAGCCAGAATGTGTTGGCTTTCACCACCTCCTTAAATTAGTTCCCTGTGCCTCTGCCCAGCAGAGCCACTGAAGTGATCCCCGGGGTAAACTTTCTGTTTCCCATCCACTCGTCAAGGTTTCTCTCGAAGAGTGTTAGCGAGGAGCTCTGCCTAATGTAGATTGGAATCTTGTTCCAAAGCATGGGAAGTCTCCTTGATAGGAATCTATCCCTTCATCACTTCCTATTTATTGTTGTGGTGAGGTTTAGATCCCTGGAGCATGTGGCTCGAGGGGATATGGTTTTCTTTAGGTGGAGCATGTCCATCAATTCTGAGTTGGACATGGAATTGTATGTCAATCAGAGATCACCTCTGAGTAGGCGGTATGCAACCAAGTACAGCTGGAGTTTCTTCAGTTGAGCTGCATAGAGCATCTGTTTGAGGCCAGTGATCCTCTTGGAGAGGTACTTCTGCGGTCTTTCAAGCTGTTGCAGGTGTCTTGTAAGGTATATCCCAAATAGGGCGTTGTACTCTATGATGGGTCTGAAGAGTGATGAGTAGAGGGGCACAATGACCTCTTTTGATCTGGATGCAAACTCTTTTGTGATTAGGTGGGCCACATAGAAGTATTTTCTAACCACTTTGGCAATGTGATTATCAAAGGAGAGATTACTATCTACTTGGGTCCCCAGATCCCTTATTACATCTTCCATATTTAGGGGACTACCACCTATGTGGTAGTTTGTGGGTACTTTGTTTTTTCCAAAGGGGATGACTATGCACTTTTTGGCATTTAGCATGAGGCCATGATTCTGACACCAGGTATCCATCTCAGTGAGACCCTTTTGGAGGATGTCTGTGTCAGCTGGAGAGTCAATTATAGCCCCTAGTTTGCAGTTGTCTGTAAACTTGGTCAGTCATAGTCCTCCTGTGCTTGCCTGTACCTCTGAGAAGTATATGCCAGACAGGAGGGGTCCTAGGACTGAGCCCTGGGGAACGCCACTTGTAATTGGTTAAGAGTCGGACCTAGCTCCTGCAACTCTCACCATGTGAGTTCTGTTCATGATAGAACAAAAATGAACTGAGTAGCGTAGTCGTTTAATCATAAGAACAAAGCTTTCAGGTTAAACACCCTTTATCAGTATTAACTCAATACACCTACTAAAAACCATTTATATATACCTTAATTAAGTCACAGCCAATAAAATTCATCACATATTATTAAAGAAACACCACATTTTTTTAAATACATATTAAAATATTGCATAAATCCTGCTATATAATGAATAAATACATGAAAAATTTATGTAAACAGCTTTGTCTTTGTTTTAAAACAGGTTTCAGTGATACCATTTGATTTAAGCCAGGTAATTTATCTGCAGATAGAAGGAGTATCCATTTATATTCACTCAATTCTAGTTTAATATTTATTTTCTATAGACTACTCTTCAAATAATATTAACTTTTTGGATGTGACATTGTATTTTGATGGTATTGATATACATACTACCGTGTACAAAAAAACTATACATGTTAATAAATATCTACATAAAAAATTATGCATGCTCCCCACGTTTTTAGGGGAATAATAAAGTCCTAGATGAAACGCTTAAGTTGATTGAATACTGACATCGACCTTTTTCGACAACAAGCAGATGATTACCAAACTATTAATAGAGAGGGGTTATGATACCAGTATGATTACATCTTACTATAATGAAATAGCTGGACTATGAGATGGTGATGCTAGTTCATACTTCAGGGACAGAAGAAATATTACTGATGTAACATCCGCTGCCCCTGATACTCGCACACAACTTCGATATGTAACAACATATAATAGAACTATCTTAGAAATACAGAAGATTATTTCTGACAATTGGCCTATACAACAGGCTTTACCAGATTTAAGGAGATTTATTGATTCTACACCTAGGTTTGCATATAGAAATAGTACCAACTTGAAACAACAACTATGTTATAAAGATATAAAGGGGAACATGAATTTGACTAAGATAAAAAAAATATATATATGGTACTTTTCCGTGCTATAATTGTTGTTGCTGCACTTATATTGATAAAGATGTGAACCATTTTGACACATCAAGTAAAAGATTTGAATTCAGATGTGCTGCAACCTGTAATGGTATTAATATTGTATACTTGGCTACGTGTAAAAAATGAAAATGTTTCTATGTAGATAAATCAACCAGAAGACTTGAAGATAGAATAATTGAACATAACTCTGATATTAGATGGAAGATTCTGACAAATGCCTTAGCAAAGCATATAAATTAGACTAATTTAGAGCATGGTTTCATGTTTAAAGTAATTGGAAATGTAACTAAAAATAACAGATGGGGCAATATAAATATTAAACTAGAACTGAGTGAATATAAATGGATACTCCTTCTATCTGCAGATAAATTACCTGGCTTAAATCAAATGGTATCACTGAAACCTGTTTTAAAACAAAGACAAAACTGTTTACATTAATTTTTCATGTATTTATTCATTATATATCAGGATTTATGCAATATTTTAATATGTATTTCTAAAAAAATGTGGTGTTTCTTTAATAATATGTGATGAATGTTATTGGCTGTGACTTAAGGTGTATATAAATTCTTTTTAGTAGGTGTATTGAGTTAATACTGATGAAGGTTGTTTAACCTAAAAGCTGTGTTCTTATGATTAAACTACTACGCTACTCAGTTTATTTTTGTTCTATTGCTCTTTTTGTTTGAGCTGTGTTTTACTTAAATCTGTGATTGTCTTGTTTGGTTCTGTCCGTGAGCCAGTTGGCAACCCATCTTGTGATGTAGGGGTTTATGTTCAGGCTGGTGAGCTTGTCTATAATACCAGAATGAGGAATGGTGTTGAAGGCCTTTGCGAGGTCTAGGTAGGCTGTGTGTACCACCTTTCCCTCATCTATAGTCTTGGTAACTGTGTCAAAGAAGTCCAACAGGTTCAGGAGGCATGATCTGCCCTTAACAAAGCCGAACTAGGTAGGGTCCAGTGTTTTGAGGTTTCCAGTGTCTCTGTTAATGAGTTCCATGATGATGCGCTCCATAGCCTTGAAGACCAAGCTAGTCAGGCTTATAAGGCAATAGTTCCCGGGGTCTCTTGTGGCTCCACCTTTGTAGAGCAGAATAACCATTGCTGTGCACCACTCTATGGGTATGTAGCCTGTGGAGAGGCTGACTTTGAACAGTGTGTTTAAGTGAGGGGTTAGGTCATCTGAGCTCGTGTTGAACACAGCCTGGGACACTGTCTGGTCCCATCGATGCTGTGTTTTTGGCTTTGGAGGGGGCTGTTTTAACCTGCGTGTCTGTGATTTCAGGGGCTCTACATTCTTCTGGTATAGTTATGGGCCCTTTTGGGGGTGAGAGGGGGTGAAGTTTGCACTGAACATGTCTGCCAGGATGTTGGCGATATTGGTCAGTTCGGCGTATTTTGTGCCATTCTGCACTAACATTGTCAGCATCATCATCTTCACTGACCTCAGCCTCAAGCACATACAGATGTAGCAGAGCAGCAGCAGCCCCTAGCATTTTGTCAGTTAAAATTCCCAAGTGTGTACTCCAATGGTGCAGGGTATGTAGGAAAATCAGATTATAGGGTGTATGCATACTTTATAGTGGTGGGGTGCAGTTGCAGCCTGTGTGAGTGGCTCATTATGCTGCATTCCACATGATAGGTATATCATTGGAGCTTGAATGGGCCAGTGTCTGTTGAACAGGGCTTATCAGTCATTTCTACCTGATTGGCTTTCCTAGGCTGTTTTTGCTTTTTTAATTTTTTTCCCTATTTCTTTCACTGCTATGCAAAGCGGTGCACCACGCAAACCCACAGCGCTAGTATAAATAATACTCAGCAGTTTTCATACTCCCTCAAACATGGGCATGCTCAGATTTTCTTAAACTAGCTAAAACATGTTCAGCAGCATCAGACACATACCCCTGCTTAGATGTGCTTAGCTGAGGGCAAACAGGTGCCTCTGAGCTCCAATCCGCTTTAACATACTGTGGCACAACCCCTTTTGATGTCAGCAACCTGTTCTACCACTACCTGCATGGTTCTAGCCCTACCATGTGTTGTATCTGCAGACACCATAACTTTTTTTCTATTCAGTAACCCCAGCTCATTTACATACATCTAATTGAATATACCTTGGATACTTCAGTACTCCAGGGCCTGCCTCCATAGCAACCACTGACACCTGCCATTGTAATACTCTGCATGCTGGGCATTATAATACAATATATTTGCAAATGTCTACTTTACACTTTTTTACACTTTTAACATTTTTTTTTTCATAACGGCATGTTTGCGCGGCATGCAATAGTTCTGGCCATTTGCATGCCTACCATATCCACCCTTTTCTTAGGCTTCTACAGCTCCTGTTTAAAATTTACACTCAGGTAAGCGGTTTCTATCCACGTACATTCCTTACACCAACACAGCACCTACAAGGCTGCCTATCTGCTTGATGAATCGCAAATCAACCTCAGTTGCATGGTTTTCATCAGCTTATGAGGTGATTTGCATTCTGCAGACACCTCCATGTCCGCACACTCATGCACGCCCCTCCACCCTGTTTCCTGGATTGCTTAGTGGCCATGTTCCATGTTTGGGCCATAACACTGTGCCTACATGGAGAATCGCTCCATGTAGGCTTTACTGAATTCCAGCCTGAGTCTTCCAAATGATTTGTAAAGTGGAATAACAGCTTCTTTTTTTCTATTAGTGATATAATTCCTCTGCATCTAAATATCCCAGCAGTCCTCTGTGATGCTTTGTCTCTGTGCATACCTAAAGTGAAGTTTTCTGATGTGACTCACTTAGGTACATTTCAGTCTTTGTTTTTGATGTTTTAATTCTGACTGTGTACTCTTTCTTAGTTTAAGAATTTCCAAGATGCTTTATTTACTTATTTATTCATTTTTTTCATGTACATTGCATTTACTTTACTTCGCAGTAAAACATTTCCTCCAGTCTTATCTTGTTCCTTTTCTTATATTCAATATCTTCCTATATATTTTCCCTGATTTCCCTTAGGAAGAGTTGCTGTAAGAGTAAATCATAACAGTACTAACTGGTACACTTCTCATTTCTGTAGAATCGTCTTCTACTTTTTTGATAAGCCCAAACATTCCCAGAGGTAGTTGTCTCTAAATGCCCTATATAACTGAATAAAGTCTCCTCTTAAATATCTATATGAGACACTTTACAAGTTCAGATATTTTAGTCTTTTATAATAACTTACATTTTCACATCCATGGATGTTCTTGGTATATTTCCATTATACTTTTTTCAGCTAACTCATGCATTTTATTTCTTATAAGTTTCCATATTGTTATTTTGTACTCACATTTGGGTCTGCTGTAACTAACAAACAATAATTTCATCATTTTTGATTTCCTAAGTTTTATAAATCTTTTTATAAAACCTATAGTTATATAACTATCATTAACCTACTGATTGATATAATTAGAAAAACTGAAAGCTGGATTTACCCATATACCCAGGTCCTTAAATAAATCTACAGTTTCAATAACCATGAGTTGTATTATTCACCTTTCAATTTGTCTCCCAAATTTCATTTGCTTATTTTTTGATCTATTTATCAGTATATTATTCTCCTGTGCACAAATTGTCAGTTTAGCCAAGTTCCGTAACACATGTAATCAGTTTACCCATAAGTCATCTGCATATAGACTGTAGAACATCTCAAATGAAAAACATAGGTCAGAAAGATACAATATAAGCAAGTATGGGCCTAGGATAGAGCCCTGTAGAATACCCTCACTATGGACCCTTTTCCTAACTCAAAGTAAAAGTTCATGAAATTAAGATTGTTACAATCTTGGTTGTTAGCCAAAAGTGCTCTTCGCAGTACCCACAATGTGCCCAGAACTGATGTTTTCTGCAATTCATATGGAATTGCATGTAAAGGTAGCATATCTACATAAGACTGCAAATTCTTTTTTATGAGACCCATTGCTCCTACTGCTATTAAAACTGTCTGGGTATCCTTCTTCCAATTTGCCTATGTTTCTGCCTGCAAATCCTGGTATTTTATGACTTTGTGCCTCTTTGTATGTAGGCCACTATAATCATTGGGTGTAGCAATTTCAATGATAAATGCTACTTTTGTTTTCTTTCATTTACTAGTATAGCTGGTTTTCTCGCATCTATTTTTTGAACTGTTGATAATGTGTGATCCCATGTGATGTAAACTTCATCATTCTCTATAATGCTTTTTGGCTCATTTTTCCAATGCTTCTCAGTAATTTCAGTATTGTAATGTTTGCTTCTTCTTCTTCTTTTGTCCCTAGCTGGCAGCCAGTGGAGGTGGTCAACCCTGTAGTTGATACATTGCTGTGAGTGCTGCTGGATTCCACACTTCCTTTATGAGCCCTTTCCAAGCTGTTCAGTCCATGGCAATGTTTCTGGCTTCATATAGGTCAAGTCACTGGCTTCCCAGGCCCTCTTCAACCTGTTTAGTCCATGTCTTCTTTGGCACAGATTTATGAACTCTCTAGTTCACAGGGTGCTCTCTCTCCATAAGAGGCTGTATGGCAAGAGGCAGGTTTCCATCCTGCTCGCATGTCCAAACCAGTGCAGCCTCCTGTTCTGGATCAGTTCACTGATTGTTGACTGCTGATCATATCTGGTCCAGATGCTGTCATTTCTAATGCTGTTACAAAGTGAGATTCCCATGGTTTGGCACAGGCATTACATTTGGAAAACCTTATGCTTGTTCAGGTCTGGCTTGAGGAAGATCCACATTAGCAATCTATAAAGGAGAACTGGCAAGATCAGTGCCCTGTAAAGGTGAATCTTCATGGTGATAGTGGTCCTCTTCCATAGACACCATGTGAATGAGGCAAATGCTGATGTGGCTTGTCCAATCCTGCTATGGACCTTAGCGGTTGAGTCTACCTTTTTCTCCTGGACCGAACCCAGGTACTTGAATTGTTGCTTTTGCTTTATCTGAACTCCCTCAAGGTGGATGATGGCTTGGGACCTGTCAGTTGCCATCACTGTGCTCTTGCCCACATTTATCCATAGACCATACAGTTGGATGACGTGGGTGATGTCATAGAGGATATCTGTGGTCTCAGCATCATTGTATGCAAAAATGGCACTGTCATTGGTGAACATCAAGTCAGTCACAGCATGGCTTCATCTTACTGGACTCCACAATTGCCATCAAATCCCAAGTGCAACAATCTTGCCACATTATTATGCCTTTCAGTATACAAGCCCTCTGCCATTAGTGTATTACACCCAGCAACAAGATGTGCAACTGTTTCCAGTTCTGTTTTTACAGAATCTGCATTTGTTTCCTTCTACCACACGTTCAAAGGGTTTTGCAAATGAACGTGTACGTAGTCCACTATACTGGGCTACTAATATTAACTTTTCATCTTTTGGTTTAAATTCATCTCTCTCCATAACCATTTCTGCATCAGAACCTGATCAACACAAGGTTGTTCCAGGAGCTTTCTGTATCTGAATTATATTTATGCCTCTCCACATTTCTTGCCTTCTCATCTAATCCTTTATTTTTTGGCACATTCAGTTGCTGCCTGATTTCTGTCTATTTGTGGTTTGGTTTCCATTCCCACTTGACACAGATATGCTTATGCTAAACTAAGCAGTGAAATCATCTTAGATTTATCAAATCATGTTTCAAAACTTTCACTATACTTGATGAGGTTAGCAGATATGTATACAGTCCTACGACTGCAGAGCTATATATGTAATCATTTTCGAGGAGACCCATGCCTTCTTCAGGATGAGGGATATATAATCATGCTATGCACTGAATTTTATATATCACAAGATAAGTATGAACCATTTTTCTTCTTTTCCTATCTAACTGATCCAATACCTGTTGGGGCCAGTCAATCACCCCAAAACTGTAAGTTAGAACAGGAAGAGCAAATTAGATTATACCTTGGACTTTGTTCCTAGATATCAGGGCTGTTTTCAGTCATAATGTTAGACTTCTAAAATGTTGTTTACTGAGTTTTATTTGCATTTGTACATGTTTTATTGTCAGTCCTTCATCAGTTCCCAAATATTTATACACTCCCTCCTGCTGAAGTTCCTTTATGTCACATTCCTGTCACAAACTGACATTTTCTTGGAGATGCAGCTTTCCTATTTTAAATGTTGCTTTTGCACATTTATCAAGACCAAATGTCATTCTTATATCATCTTAGAAAGTTTTGACCACTTCCTATTGTACTTTCATCTCCTCATCTGATGAACTACACAGTTTTAAATTATACAGAAAAAGAACATGAGAAGTCTTTACACTTTGTTATCTGGGAGCCAAATTGTAATCATGACCTAATCTGTTAAGTAGGCAGTTAAATGGGTAAAGGGCAAAACCAAACAGCAGTAGGACTGGTAATATCTTCAACAGAGATAGCACACTTACTTAATAACCACAAAAACCTGTAATGCCCGACAAACAACCACCACCAGCTCCAGTAGAAAAACAACTTTAATAATTCAAAATATAAAACCACTTAAAATTAGCTTATAGCTGCAGAACTGAAATCAATCCATTCCAGCACAATATACATAATTAACTGCATCATATGATCAATTAATTTGTGTAATCATATGATCAATTATTTAGAATGTTGTAACAATTCCTAAACATGCTTACTAGTGCAAACACTTTAAAATTCTTTAGGAGAATCACAATAGAAATGAAATAAAGATAAAAATGTTGTTAAACATGTGGAAAATTTTAAGAAAATGTTAAATCCAAGTAATGGTATCACTGAGAAAACGTGTTTAAAACAAGAACATCATTAAACCAGCTTATTAAACCACACACTTATTTAAGCATAATAATGTTTGAGTTTTAATATTAAATTAATTGAACAAGTTTCATTAAGACATGGGGTGCTTAAGGGATTTAATTGTAACTGCCATTTCAACTCTCTTCTATCCAAGTGCTCTTTCATAAACACCCCACCTAGGGTCTTTTATGACTTGTTCAGTAACAACACATGTGAACTTATGTCCTTTATTACTAAGTATGTGTTTACTCAGAGCATTCTTAATATCAAGCAAGTGCTCATACACTCTTTCTTTCAACTTTTTTAATGTTTTCCCAATGTAAAACACTTGGCAAGGTTCACAACTTGCCAAATAAACCACTTGGTTTGAATCACATGAAAAATGCCCATTGACTGGATAATTTATTCTTTTGACAGTAAAATATTCTGTTCTCCTAAATATTGGGACATTGTGCACAATTCCACATTTAAACATACCTGGTTTGTTATAACCTAATAAACTAGTAGTCAGTTGCCATGTTTTTACACAACTCTTGTTGGATTCTAACAGTTTTTTGAATGACCTATCCTTTTTGTATACAAAGTGAGGTCTATAACCCACTTTGTTTAAGATACCTTCGTCAAGCCTAAATAAATTCCAGTTTTTACACACACTGTTTACCATGGCTCTGCTATCCAAATTATACATAGTTATAAATAATTTATTATTATCTAAATGTATTAAAGAGCTCCGAGTGTTAGACAGACAGGCATCACTATTTCCTGTTGCTAGAAGTGGAGCATTTTCCCTCATATTTCTCTCATTCTATATGTCATCTTTAATTTGTAAGGCAAAATCTTTAGGATACCCACTTTGCCTAAACATTTTTACTAGATGTTACATTCATTAGTGAAGATATTCATATCAGAAATCATTCTAGCCAGCCATTCAAGTTGACCCTTTAATATGGCCTTTTTCTTGTGAATGGATGCCAACTAGAAAAATATAAGTTAGAATTTGAAGAGGTAGGTTTCTTATGAATATTAGAAACATACCTTTTCTTTCCTATATCCTTCGTTAATTCTGTATCCAGGTATACAATCCTATCTAAACTTGCTGTGTGAGTAAACTTTAAAAAGGCAGCTGTGCGGTTAATATAATCAATAAATTCATTCAGTTCATTCATAGTATCCCTATACACAATGAATATATCGACCAAAATGCGTATAGTATACACATGAATCTTTGTAACTACTGTTGAATACATATTTACTCTCCTGATTAGCCAGAACCAGGTTAGCAAAAGCTGGAGCACAGGCAGCCCTAGTGATTTGCTTAAAATACTGTCCATCAAAATAAATGTAATTATGTTTTAAAACAGTCTCCATTAGTAAGGAAGCCATATTCACCTTTTCTACCTCTAACATACCTAATGCCATTAATGATACTACAAACCACAAAAGGCCAATTTCATGAGGAATAACAGAATAAAGATTCTGCACATCAGTTGTAACAAAAAATATACTGTTCATTCAAAGGTAACCAACTAATCTTCTTCAAAAATTGCCACAAGTCCTTACACACATGTAAGTTTACTCAAAATATTTTTTAAAATATTATCTAAAAATTTTGCAATAAAAATGTTTTAGATCTTGTGGCATCAAGAACAGACCTTAACGGTGGATTGGACAAACATTTGTGTATTTTAGGGAAACTGAAAATACTCGCTACTGCAGGTTGGTCATTATATATAAAGTTAAAAATCATTGACATTTATCTGACTTTGCATCAACATGTCATTTAATAAATAATCAACTTTACTGTAACCGATATTAGCTTTGTTCTTGGACACTTCCATATAAGCTTCATCCATCACTAGAACATTCATTCTATTACTATAAGCAGTACTTCCCATAAGTACCAGCCCACCCCCCTTCTCAGGTTTCATCACCCAAATGGATTTATCAAAAATCAATTCATTTAATAGTTCTGATTAATTTTTAGACATATTAGTGAACTTAAAAACTTTATCACGTTCTAAAATATTTCTAAAATCAAGTTCACATTCGTTCAAATGTTTGGACATAATGGTTGAGTGGAGTGTTACAACAGCTGGGGTAAATTTTCTTGTATAGAGTTTCAAATCTATCAAAACATCAACTAAATTTGCTCTCCGTGTAGGAATAAAATGCAACCTAATGTGTCAGCATCCTCAATGCTCAATTCTTTAACCAAATAATTGTAAAGTGTAAAGTCATTGCTTTTGTTTTTTTGCCAGTCTTACGGTACCTTCTTCCTTGCTGGAACGGTTCGCCAATTCACTGTTCAATTTTTCCAGCCCCCCCCACTTCTTTAACATTTTCTTAACATTTTTAACAACATTTGTTATTTTTATTGTGATTCTCATAAATAATTTTAAATCATTTGTACTTGTAAGCATTTTACTTAATAAAGGAGTTTTGACTGGAAGCAGACTGCCTGCCTTGCTTGGATTACTTTCGAATACTTAGCAATGCTGTACAATTATATATTTTCTGTTATTACTTTTTGTTTTGTTTTGACTTAAGACGAGTTTACGTTCGCTACTTTTACTACTATTGTCTGATCTGATTAATATACAGTGATTAACTAGAAATATATGGACTGAAAATCTTCCACACAGAGAAGTTTCTTACACTGTTTCATTTTACAGAATTGTTACAACATTCTAAGTAATTGATCATATGACTACACAAATTGATCATATGATAGAGTCAATTATATATATTGTGTTAGAATGGTTAGGACTCAGTTCTAATGAAGTTCCACAGCTATAAGCTAATTTTATTTGGAATGAAAGTGCTTAACTTATTGTTTTATATTTTTAATTATTAAAGTTTTTTTTTTCTACCAGAGCTGGTGTTGACATTTAAAGGAGAAGCAGTGACAAGAATTCACTGTAGAATATGAACAGCCAAAGCATATGTTTGGGGGAAATGAGTATGTGACAGTTTGCATGTGTTAAAATGTACTGTGTACTGTGAACTCTGAATGAACTCTGAGCAACGAGAAAGTACTGAAAAACAAGAGTCTGCCTGAAAGCAGGAAATGTGCCTTTTATGGAAGTGCATCCGATTTTCTCTCTTTGCCCAGAGATATGATGATGTGAATTGTCTTATGTTTACGGGTAAACTTTGATTGGTTAATTGCCCTTTATAATGATCTAATTGGTTCATTTTTATATTTTTGTACTGTCAGCAATATTACCAGTATATAAGCTTGTTTATTCCTTTGTTCTGAGAGTCTTCCTGGTACTTTCCATGAGGCTCCCACACATGTGTACTGTAGATAATAAAAACCACTGACAGAGAGAAAGAACTATTTGTCTTCATTTTCAAAGTATTGTGTAACATAACATCAGTCTGAAATATCCCCCTTTGATTTTTTTTTTATGGGATAACAATTTGTCCTTAATCATGACTTAGCTGAAAAGTGGCTTCCTGTTGTTTCATGGTCAAGGTAATGTAATTGATCAATGTAGGATGTAAATTATGCATCTATATGCACTCCTTTATCCATGAATGAGGGATGCTCTCAGAATCCTTTTTTGTAATATATCCATGCCATACTTAGAGTCTTCCATGTTTTACAATTCTCCATTATGCTTTTATTTAGCAACAAATGATCCTTTGTTCCATATGACTTTTTTTGTTATCCTTTGTTCTATTGCCATGATTGAGTTTTCTTCTAAATAGCTACAAACTCAGATGGCATCAATTCTACTATGTAGTTTATACATCATCAGAAGGCAAGTTATTAGTCTATAGTTTTTAGAATGGTTTGCATGTTCACTCTTAAGGAGGACTGTCAGGTTGGTGTCTGTTTGGGCTGCACATATAAGTAGTTCTTAATCATGGCTAAATCTTCATGCACCTACTGTATGACACTTGCCATGTCATTTTTGTAAGCCATGCAGCTATCCATCTTAAAACAATACCTAGTTGTTCTAATTTGTTGATCAGTGTTTTGTGTATGACCCTGTCAAATGCTGAAGTTAAATCTATATAAATTACGTCACAGCACAATTTTTCATTCATAGCTGTTATTATATTGTTATAGAACATCATGTTCCAAGTTTATTTTCAACATATACATGCTGATATATGGTTTCAAGTCCCAACTTTTCCAGTACTGACAATAATTTATCCAATATGACCTTTTCCATTATTTTTTTTACACAACATAAAAGTAAACATATAAGTCTTTATGACTCCAGGTTTGTCCTGCTTCCCTTTCTCGTAAAGACAGGTTTAACAAAGTTTATGTCTCCAGTCAGGATGAATCTCTCTATATTTATAGGACCTAATAAATAATAGATACAATGGTACTGTATGTTCATGCCAAAGTTTTCTCACGTAATTATTACTAATTCTGTCTCCTCCTAGTGCTTTGTTTGGATCCAGTTTGCATAGTTCTTTTTCAATAGAATATAATTTGATTTTAGTATCTGAGGTTACCTGGATGTCACTAGGACAATTTATCACCACCTTTGTGGAGCCAGATTGCTTTGCATATGATTTCGTAAATCTATCTATAATCTGTTGTATCTGAGAATAAATTTTAGAATCTACAGACAGTTTATCAGTTTGTATGTCTTTACTCCTACCACATCTTATCTGTCTATAAAATAGTTTCCTATTATACTCTATCCCTGGGATTCATCAAGTCGTTTTTTTTTTTCTGTGCAAGAACAGTGTAGCAATTCCTGCACAGAAAATGGCCACAGAGCGATCCGGCAAACAGCTGATCTGATGTGCACAAGCGTGCCTACACTTTTCCTGCACACATACAGCTACAGAATGCTAATTACCTCATTTGCTGGTGAAAACCATGTAAATGATGTGAATTAGTGATTCACCAAGCAGCCAGATATCCATGCAGAAACAGTGTTATTTGCAGAGATGTATTCAGTTACTAACCAAATACATTTCTGCAAATAACAAAACAGAGGCATGACAGCTCTCAAAAAAGCATGTATTACAGTGTTTAGGCATGTCAGTGGCCAATATATATGGCCATTGACATGGAAAATCATTTGTTCTTTATAAAAATCAAACTTTTTTTTTTGGTCGATCTTGGCCATTTAATCATAGGGCAGTGGTGGACAAATGGGACTGGGTGGAAAAAAAAAGGTGAAAACTCAATTTTTAGGGAAATCTGCATTTTGCCATTATAGTCTATGGCATGCAGAATGAAAACAATACCAGGGAACAGTGGTTGTCAAGGGGAAAGGCTCTGTGTAAGTGCAGTAACTATGGACTAAGGCTGTGGGGTATGCAAATGAGGGGAAATTTACTGACTCACAGAAATCTTCTAAGTCCCAAACTGCACCTAACCATGTAGGAGCTCTAGCATGATGGTGCAACTAGGAGGAGCAACAGACATGAAAAGGGGGTATGTAAGGCATGTTGTAAGCACAGTGGCACCCTATGGTGCAGAGATAAGCTTAACTAAGCACAGCTAAGCAAGGGTGTGTGTCTGAGGCTGTATTGTCTTATTCCATGAACTGAGGAGCATGTTCATGCCCAGGGGAGGGCCATTTCTTACTGTTTACATTAGCTAAACAGGTTTGCATGGCATGCACCCAGTCAAAAAAAAAAAAAAAACAGAAATGGCAGGACTATTTACATTTAGGCACTGGGTTTGCATGGCGTGCCTCAGGGCTTAAAAGGGGAGGAAATGGGAAGGGGAAAAAGAAAAAAAAGGAAAAATTGCAGAATTAAAACAATCAAGTACAAATATCATAGCTGGCAGGTGGAATGCATCATAGTCAGCCCATCATACAAGCAGCATCTGCAGCACAACAGTATGGATTTTTCCCACAAACTCTGCACCATTGGTGTACACATGTGAGGGAATTTTAAGTGGAAAAATGTTAGGGGCTGCCATCGCTTTGAACCATAAGTATGTCCTAGAGGCTGAGGGAGGAAAGGAGGATAATGCTGACAACCACCACAGACCAACAAGGAGAAGAGTGTTCAGATCCAGGGTAATTTACCAGGACCTACATGATCTGGAGACAGTAGAGCACTACAGGGTGGACAGAGACATACTTCAGCAAATCACTGAGCTGTGCCGGCCTCAACTCTGAGCTAGAATCAACAGAGGTGAGAGGGGAACCCATCCCAGTGGATACCAAGGTATGTGTAGCCTTAAGAATTCTAGCTACAGGTACTTTCCAAAGACCTACTGGGGACATCATGCAGGTCTCACAGGCATCTGCATCCAGGGTACTCCACCAGTTCCTGGGCCATGCTACCACATGCTGGGTGCCAAAGACTGCATGCACATCCATACCAAAGCACCACCCAGTGAACAGGGTAAGGTCTACATAAACCGCAAGGGATTCATCTCCATCTACTGCCAGGTCATGTGCAATACCCAGGACATTATCATGAATGTGTGTGTGTGCTGGCAGCTGTGGAACCTATCACGACTCCCACATCTGGCATTAGTCACAGCTGTACCAGGCATTTTCCAGTGGGTGCATCCCATATGGTCATCTGGTGGGGGATGCTGGCTATGCACTGGAGCCATGGATGATGACACCCATCAGAAATGCACACACACCCAGACAAAAATGTCATAATAAGGCACATGCAAAAACTAGGATCTTTATAGATCATGTTCTTGGGATGCTCAAGTCATGGTTCTGCTGCCTTGACATATCTGGTGGAGCCTTGCAGTACTCTCCAGTCACATGTGCACATATGTTTATAGTATGTGCCATACTACACAATATGATCCTGCGGAAACAGCTGCAGCAGGAACAGCAGGGAGAAAGGCCACACAACACTCCACCATTACCAAGGTCCCCACAGGCACAGAGGGACTCACAGGAGGAGACCCCTGAGCCTGCTCCTGTAGGCAGATGAAGGTGTGCCCAGTGTGCTCAGACCTTGGCCAAGAGGCAATGCATAGCACACACACTGATACTGTAGGGACCCCAGGGACTGACACCTCTCTCTGACACACACACAGTAAAATGGATGACACACACATCACATTATCTGTAACTTGCCATGTATAGGCAGTGTACTGTGTGCATCTAACATAGGCAGCTCTCAAGCACTGTCCTCCCAACTGCTGCAAGCACAAGGTAAGTCAGTCTTCTTAACAATAAATTAATGGATTAGTATGTTTTGCTAGCATATCTATGGCAATGCTGCATACATGCAAAGGAATAGGGTGGCCTACTAGGATAGCAGCACACAACTGACAGCTATGTGGGACACCAGGAAATGTCTGGCCAATACTGGCCTCCACACACTATGCAGTACTGCCCAAGGTGGCAAATCCCACTGCAGTATATTTGTGGGGACAACTAACTGGGGGGGTGTCATAGGTCACAGGCTTGGATGTCAGTGTGGGGGGTCCCATGTCCACCCCTCACACCCACACACCAGGTCAGCTATAGAAAACCACAGACAAATGTCTGTTAAAGGTGCACAAATGTTGACAATGTTGAATTACCCCCTACGGACTCACACAGTGATAGCATAGCAGGATGTACAGTTGCAGTAAGGCTATGAAGGGTAAGAAGTCTGAAACTCAAATGCCAGTGCAATCTGACCTGCCCTCTTTACTGATATGCCTCTAGACCCCAAGACAGGGCATAATAGTATGGTAAATGGAACCAAAATGTAAAGCAAATATCAGTGCAGTCTGTGCAAATTTGTACATTTGACAGGTGTGCCCCCCCCATATACCCACACAAATGCAGTAACATGTATGTTTACAGGAAAATAGCAGCACAGCACATGTTGTCAGGGCTGTACAAATACACATGAAAATATATTTGCCTGTCCACAATATGCAGGGGTCAATGAGCTATGTGAATGGGTGGTTAATACTGTCAGGATATGGCCAGCACATTCTCCTGGCAGTCATCTTGTAGTGCCCTAGATACAGTGCTGTCTTTTATAGGGCCATGTGCAGATAACTACAGTGTAAACTGTTATGCATGTCAGTGACACCCACTGCTCTGTCACTGGCATAACTGGAAGTTACAGTGCTATGTGGAATATACTACACATATAAGTGACATGCTGAAGGATGTGTAGCTGAGGTGCCAAGGCTATGGTGAATATAAGTACTTTTTGGTACTGTTGCCAGTGGTTATTCTCAATAATCCTTTTGTTTTATGTTTGCTTTTACATGTAATGGACATGCCTGCACAGTAGAATGCACTCTGTACCCACACACACAACTCTCAACCTCTGACAGCAAGATGGCTAGACAAGGGCAGAAATAAAAATGGAACAAAGGCACAATGATAGGCATGTGTTGTAAATATTGCCCTTACATACTGAGAAAGCTGGTAGGGTGAGGGGTTTGCAGTAGTGGGAATTGTCTAAAGATTACGTAGTCTGAAACAGTAATGTCTGTCATTATTTTGTAACATCACTCTTCAATTATATGTAACTAACTTACCAAAAAAAAGTTTATGTAGAAAGGATGAAACCTCTAGCCAAACACCTGGACAACCTGCCAAAAATGTACAGTTGAGAGGTATACCCACACAAGGATATGACATCTCAGGTTAGAAAGATACCATACAAGCAGGAGATCCCCAACCAGTATATCACCAGGTTGCTGGACTGTTTACACAGCCATGCCATTACTAAACTGGCTGTAGCCAGACCTCACAAATGGCCTTGTTAGACAAAAATTTACTTAGCTGCCCTCATAATATTGGTCTATGCATCATACAACTAGTATTCCTCTGGTAAAGCATTGTGATGATCTGAGAATATCTGGCATTAGGTAATGACACAATACATTGCAGTTTCAGACTACACATATGTCAGACAATATCTGCTAAACAAAAGAAGTGCCCTGAGGAAAGTCCTGTGTACTCTTGAGAGGTATGGCTGTAGTACACAAAATCCTGGACTGGACTAAACCTATCTCTGGAATGGAGTCCCACTCTAACTATAGAAGGTCACACTGGGTATGTGCCTACACTTAGAGAGTCACAGGACATGTAGGAACCCACATCAGAATATATAATTGTATTGTGTATATATGTGTGTGCATATGGACAGCTATGTACACCTCAACTGTTCCCACACACACACACACACACACACACACACACACACACACACACACACACACACACACACACCCACACACACACACACACACACACACACACACACACACACACACACACACACACACACACACACACATCAGACGAGATTATCCTCAGCTAGCTGTAGGTGGCCCATATATGATATATCTGCATCCATTGCATGAGATAAACTCACACACACACACATACATCTATATCGACAACAGATAACATATATCAAGCATACACATACACAGATGTGGGGAACTGAGAGACAGACAGTGATAAAGAGAGAGAGAGACAGAGACAGAGAGAGAGAGAGAGTTACACAAGGGGACACAGAATGAGTCACACACATGGATACCCTGAATGGCATACAGTGATGTCCTGTTGTAGACAATGGCATAACAGTTGTAAACAGTTGCACATGCCATTATAAAAGGTGAGCCCCATTGTGTAACAGTATGACATTCGGTTTATATCACATCACCTGCATGTGTGTGTGTGTGTGTGTGTGTGTGTGTGTGTGTGTGTGTGTGTGTGTGTGTGTGTGTGTGTGTGTGTGTGTGTGTGTGTGTGTGTGTGTGTGTGTGTGTGTGTGTATCTGTAGGTCTAAGTATTAGGAGACTCTTCCCACTCGGTACACTTCACATTGCCCTACTTCACAAGATCTGCTGTTGTCATTCACGTTAGAAGTACCATTGGATACCAATCACCTCTATAAGCTTTGTAGCATGAGTGATAACTGTGTAACACTATAGTACAAATAAATAGATAGGAAGAGGTTCTAATCTCAGTACTGGCAAGTGTGCGTGGGACAGTTGTGTATTTGAGAGTGAGGGAGTGTGTGTTTGTTTCTTTGTAGGTTAAACAGTTTTAGGCCATTCCCAACCACAATACTTCCCAGTGCCCCACTTTATCAGTGCTGCTGATGTCATTCCCCTTATTGGCACCTTTGGCCAGTTGTCAGCCCAGTAAGTTCTGTAGTGCATTTGATAACTGCGTAACACTATACAACAAATCACTAGCTAGACAGGGGTTCTAATTTCAGATCTTGCAAATGATTGTGTGCGTATGTTTTTAAGAAGAAGTATTTTGATAAGTCTCCCACCCACTGCCCTACTTTATCAGTCCTGCTGATGTCATTCCCCTTATCAGCACCTTTGGCCAGTTGTCAGCCTAGTAAGTTCCATAGCGCATGTGATAACTGAGTAACACTATATTACAAATCACTAGCTAGACAGTGGTTCTAATCTCAGATCTGGAAAAAGAGTGTGTGTGCATGTTTGTAAGAAGAAGTATTTTAAGGCTCCCACCCACTGCTCTACTTTATCAGTCCTGCTGATGTCATTCCCCTTATCAGCACCTTTGGCCAGCTGTCAGCTCAGTAAGCTCTGTAGCATGTGTGCTAACTGCATAACACTGTAGTACAAATAACTAGATAGGCAGCGGTTCTATTCTCAGATCTGGAAAACGGGTGTGTGGGTGTGTAAGTGTGTATGCTTGTAAGAACAAGTACCTTAATAAGTTTCCCACCCACAGCCTTACTTTATCAGTCATGCTGATGTCACTCCCCTTAAAGGTTCATAGGTGTGTACTAGGCTAATGGCCCTGGAGCCTTTACAAGCCCAACCCATAGAAGTGCCCTTGTAGTTCTCAGTGCCTCCATCAAATAGAGCTACTAGGGTGAACTTTCTATTACCCATCCACTCATCAAGATTTCACTGGAACAGGGTCATCTAGGTGCTTTGCTTGACATGTATGGGAAGTCTATTCCAGGGCATGTGCAGTCTCTGGGTGAGGAACTTGTCTCTCCAGCATATTGTGTTGATTGTGGTAATAAGGTTGAGGTCCCTGTAGTGTGTGGTCCAGAGGGATTGGTATGTCTTTAGATGGAGCATTTCTAAAAGAGCTAAGTCAGACATGGCTTTGCAAGTCAAGCAGAGATCTCTTGTAAGTAGGTGATATGAGACAGAGACGAGCTGGAGTCTTTTGAGTCTGTCTGTGTAGGACATGTGTTTAATGCCTAGGATCCTCTTTGTGAGGTACTTCTGTGGCCTGTCCAGCTGTTGCAGGTGTCTAGTGAGGTACATGCCAAATGGGCCATTATACCTGATGACTGGTCTAATGAGTACACAAATGCAATCTTTCTTCCTGGATGCAAAACGCTTGGTAATGAGATGTGCCATATAGATGGATTTTCTGACCACAGTGGCAATGTGGTGGTTAAATGAGGTTGCTGTCAACCTGTGTCCCCAGATCGCTTACAATGCCTACAGTGTTCAGTGGGCTCCCATCAATGTGGTACTTAGTGGGAACTGAGTTTTTACCAAAGGGGCTGATAATGCATTTGTGATGTTAAGCTTCAGGCCATAGTTTCCACACCAGTCAATGGTCTCAGTGAGGTCTGTCTGTTGGATGTCTGCATCACTTGTGGAGTTAATGATGGCTTCCAGCTTGCAGTTGTCCGTGAACTTGGTCAGACAGAGTTCCTTTGTGTTGGCCTGGACTCCTGAGAAGTAAATGCCGAACAGGAGACTACCCATGAGTGATCCCTGTGGGATTCCACTCATGACTGGTTGGCAGGCTGACATGGAGCTTGCTACTTTCACACTGTGTGTTCTATCTGTGAGCCAATTTTCACCCCCCTAATGAAATAGGTGTTGATGGATAGTTTGGGGGGGGGGTTCATCAATAATACCTGACCAAGGCATGGTATCAACAGCCTTGGCCAGATTGATATAGGTTGTATGCAGTGCTTTACTGTCATCGACAGCTCTGGTGACTGACTCAAAGAAGTCAACCAGGTTGAGCAGGCATGATCTCCCTTTCACAAAGCCAAACTGTGTGGGGTCCAGAGTTAGGAGATTACCTATATGTTTGTCAATCGGGTCCCTGATGATGTGCTCCATAGCTGTACATATCAGACTCGTCAGGTTAATGGGCTGATAATTCCCAGGGTCTATACTCGCTACCCCTTTATGGAGGGGGATGACTGTAGCAGTGCGCCATTTGGAAGGGACAAAGCCTGAGGTGAGGCTGTGACAGAGCTGGGCACACAGATGTGGTGCCAGGTATCTTTGTAGTTCATGGCGAACACAGCCACAGATAATTTTGGGTCCCATGGAAGCAGTATTCTTGCCCATGGACAATGCAGGTTTAACTTGGGAGGCAGTAATCCTGGGTGTCTGGCATTCTTCTGGCATTCTGATTGTTCCCCTTGGGGGGGAGGGGTAAAGTTGGCACTGAATGTGTTGTCAAGAATGCTGGCAATATCTGTTGGCTCAGTATAGGAGGTAGCATTGTACAGTAACTCAGAGCACTTCTGGGTGTTGCTATGTAGGTTCTGGATATAACTATCAAAGGCTTTGTGATTGTTGTCAGTGTCTGCTGCAATTCTGCCATCATAGCTGGCTTTAGATGATTTCATGAGGGGTCTCAACTTGTTGTTGAGGCTAATAAGGGAGTTTTACCACCCTTGGGACTCCACCTTTGTCAGCAAAAGTTTCTTCCTTCTGTTGTACAGGTTATTAATGGCAGGGGAACACCAGATTGTCCTCCAGTGTTTGGAGGAGAGTGTCATGGTTTTGCTGGGTATGGCTAGTTCCATGTAGTGATGTACGTGTATGTAGAGTGCATTTGTGTATGATTCGGCAATCCTGCATGTATTTTCCATTGGCATGGGTGCTGCAAAGTTAGCCACCTCTATTTTTAGGAGTCCAAAGGTGGCTTTGAAGTAGTTTTTCAAGGTGGTTACCTTTGTGTGTGGGGGGGTGTGTGGGTAAGATGTGGATTTCCATGGTGATTACTCTATGTTGGATCTGACCAGGTGGAGATTGACTATTGTTGTCAAGCAATGGTCCCCTATGTTAGTAATTGATACAGGTCACAGACATGGCTTCCTCTACTGGGTGTCAGAATAAGCTGGTCCAGGGCATTGGAATTGATGAATTCAGGACGCGTTGGGCCAGTGTATTGGTGCTTGAGCATATTTTCCAGTTGATGGAGGGGTAGTTAAAGTCTCCTAGTATGAGAGTGTTGGGTTTGACCTTGATAGATTTCAGGGTGTTGAGGAATGTGGATTGAGAGTCTAAGGACATGGATGGGGACCTATGGCAGGCTATGACCTGGATTGAACTATTACCCAATGTCAATTGTACCTGAAGTATCTCAAATGCATTATGCTGGGATACTAGTCTGGAGGCGTGCATATCCTGTATGAATATGGAGACATCACCGCATTTGGAGCTGTAGTCTATGTTTTGGAGCTGACAGGTGTGGAATGAGTTATAGCCTGGTAGTGCAGGGATGCTGTCTGCTGCTGTAAACCAGGTCTCCATTACAGCACAGATGTCAATGTTCTACATTTTGAGGAGTGCTTCGAGTGACTGCATCTCAAGATGTAGATGTCTAGTGTTGAGCAGCATGACCCTCAGATTGCATTTCAGTATAGCAGTTATGATGTTAATTTGAGTTGGAACACTGCCTAAAAGCATTATAGGGGTGGCAAGGCACTTAGCCAATACCTGGAAAACCAGGGGTGACAGATGCAGGGCATTTATGGGAAGCCATCGCAGTTTGTCAATCATGTCATCCCAAGCAGACAGATACTGGATCCCCTGAGAATGACTCCAGACACTTAAGCCAATGGTTGAAGTCAATAATTTGTTGTTTGTACTGTGGTATCATTCTGGGTGACAGTAGTATATTGCTGAGGGCTGCTGTCATACCTGCCTGGCCCACATAATCTACACTGTGTATGTGAGATATGTGTCCTGTGGTTTGTGCTGTGTTGTGGTGGTCAAGTGGGTGTCTGTCTTGGTGGTCTCTGCTGTTTGGGTAAATGTCTATTGAGTGCCCCTGTGAAGGTGTGTGTGTGTGTGTTTTTTGCATGTCAGAGCTGTTATAGTGGGTGTTCTGGAGGGAAATGTGTTCCATGTGGTATGGTGCAGATGTTGTCCCTTCTCCTCTTGATCAGCTAGTCCAGTCTTTGCTGGAGAGTGCATATCTTCCAATTTGGTGATATTGGGGTATCTCTCACAAGTCTGAGTGTTAGGAGTTTAGAGGAGAGGGTTGTCTGTGTACATGAGGCAGTTGCAACAGTGCCTCAGAATGCCCAAGTGCACCAGGTTAATGGGCAAAAGCACAAACAACTGCAATTTAATCATGCCAGGAGGGGTGGTCATAATTACTAAGTACTGGAGCTAATTCCATGAGGAATGACTACTGCTGATGGCTCTCAAGGATGCTAGAATAATTGAGACAAAAACCTGTTGAAGTGCAAAGTTAGTAGGTTATTTGAAGTGCAATAGAGAAAGAACTAGCAACATCCAAGGGAAAAACTGAAGGCAGACTTTCTGGCAGCTGTAATAGTTTATCTCCACTGTGCAGTTATCACCACATTTGGCCAACTGTCAGCCTAGTAAGCTCTGCAGCATGTGTGATAACTGTGTAACACTATTGTACAAATGACTAGATAGGCAGAGGTTCTAATCTCAATACTGGCAAGTAAGTGTTTGTGTGGGAATCAAATACTGTGTGGGTTATGCCATTTTGATATATGTACCACCCTGTAAACTTCCCATCACCCTACTTTACTAGACCTGCTGATGTCATTCACCTTAGAAGTACCTTGGGAGTAGGTGAAATCATATAAGCTCTGTGGTGCATCTAATAACTGTGTAACACTATAGTAGAAATAATTATGTAGGTAGGAGTTCTAATCTCAATACTGGCAACTGTTTTTGTGCGAATCATATACTGTGTGGGTTATACCATTTTGAGTTGTGTACCACCCTGTACACTTCCCATCACCCTACTTTACTAGGCCTGCTGATGTCATTCACCTTAGAAGTACCTTGGGATTAGGTGAACTCATGCAAGCTCCGTGACGTGTCTAATAACTCCATAACACTATAGTAGAAATAACTAGATAGGTAGGGGTTCTAATCTCAATAATGGCAATTGTTTGTGTGTGTGTTTGTGTGATAATCATGTACTGCATGGATTATACCATTTTGAGTTGTGTACCACCCTGTAAACTTCCCATCACCCTACTTTAATAGGCTTGCTGATGTCATTCATCTTAGAAGTACCTTGGGACTAGGTGCAATCATGTAAGTTCTGTGGCGTGTCTGATAACTGCATATTGTTGCCAAGTCAACCACAGTGAATGCAGTGACACACATGCCAGTATAAGGTATCATACCTGACTGAAACATCATGCTGATACAACGTCTGTTGCCCTATCACTTGTCTAGGCTTGTAGGAGCAATACATGACTCCACATGCTATTTCTGGTGGGTTATCTCACCATCCATGAAGGCATTCAGAACATTACATGTTATATGAGGTAGTGTGTTATGTACCATGCGTATAATCTATATGGGGCATGTTATGTGTATGTAGTACTACAGTACATCAAAGTTGAAATGTAGGCTTACTAATTTGTCTATTGCCAACTGTGTTTGTGTTACTGTATGCACATCCCGTGTGTATACAATGGATATACCATTTTGTCTCCCTGTTCCACCTGGTGAACTCAGGAATACATACCACAAACCTGCCATACACAATATCATGCATGCCCTCATCAACTGCATCAGGGTTGAGTGTATGGGAAAGAAATGGCAGGGGCAACAGGTGTTGACACATGAATGTGTTGCAGTTAATGTAATGGCTATGCTTGTAAGAGACCTGCTGACAGTACTGCAGTAACCTGTTCTGCATGTATGAGCCTGTGATATTACACAACACTGAGGTGACATGTCTGAAGGCTACCTGTCTGTGACAAGGGGTAATAATGCAAGGTCACACTGTCTGGCAACAGTGTCCCTCACACACTGTTGCATGCATACACACCTTGTACATGTACATATAAAGCTGTACCTTGCCTATGGCATGCCCCCCCTCTTGGGAATGTCTGCATGGCCACAGCCTGCAGATACACAGACACCTGGAACAAAAACAGAATACAGCATGTCAGACTGCATTCAGTCAGTGGTACTAACAGCAATAATGCACCCTGGCTAATAAGGTACATGTGCCTTTATGTGTACCAATAACAAATGCAAGCAGACAGCAACTTACATAGTATTACACAGCTACACTGTACTATATTCACCCAGTGCATCAGACCATATTAGCATACCCCTGCATCAATGTTATGGATGACAGGGATGTGGCACATGTATCATCATATGCACAGGGTGTGGTGTGAATTTTCCAGAGGCCTAGGCTGGGCCGTTGACATCATGTGTGTGGGAGTTGGAGGGGTATTCAATAGGTTGGCTGTGCAGAGGTGCTGGGTGTGTCTGGAGGTGACCTGCCTGTGATACAGATGTGTGTGTGTATGTATGCACACAATCATGCCATGTGGCTGCCCTACACAGGAGTATGTTGGACAGCTATGGACCTTACATGACAGGGTGTCCAGTTCACCACCTCTGGCCATAGAAACGGGAAATGGTCCTGCCAAGGGTATCACTGGCACTGGCCCAAGGCCAGATGCAGTACTGCATTCTGATGGTGACTGCTGTCTGCTGGATCTGTGCCCCTGACAGAACTGGCTAGGACCACGTGCCCATGGCCTGCTCCGGTGTGATGTGGACAGCAACCCCCCGTTGGTAGTGCTGGTGTCACTGCCACTTCAGGAGTGTGTAGATGCATGACCCTGTAGACTCTCAGCTGCTAGTGCTGATCTACATCCACATGATCGATGCCCATCTCCCACCACACGCTCTAGTACAGACATGCCATGATTGAGGATTGCCAAGGTTTCACCTCACCGTCTATTCATGAGCTCAGTATTTTGATGTATGGCCTCAACAAGGTCATGTAGGTCACCACGTAAATCAGGAAGAGTTGCATCCACCACCCTGAGTATTTGTCTTGTGTGGCATTCACTACGTGCCTGTGCATTCATGACAGCCTGAAACATGCATCTGGTGACACCTGCTGTGGCACTTGTGACAGTGGCTTGACTAGCAGCAGCCCTCCTGCAAGCACCCCGTTCATCCACCTGTGTGGTACCTCGACTGCACTATGGCTATGACCAGTGTCTACACTCACACCTGGCATAGTCTCTACACTAGCTTGTTCCATGCCACCACCTGCCAAACTATCCATCATCTGTGGCCATTGGTGATGGAGTCTGTGTGGGCATTGTCACCATGTGCAGAGATGGTGTGGACAAGAGCGGACAAGAGTGGGATGCCAACCAATGGCACAGACTCAGCCCCTGACAACCCCACCTGTACCTCACTATTCCTATCATCATTGTCAGAGTCTGCAGAGACAATAACATCAATTTCCAAGCAGGAGGGACCCAGAACTCTATTGCCAGCTGTGAGTGGAAGACAACAAATGTACATTAATACCTGAACTTTGAGGTTGACTGGTACATACACACACACACACACACACACACACACACACACACACACACACACACACACACACACACACACACACACACACACACACACACACACACACACGCACACAGAAACTTACAGATGAGGTGTCACAAATTTGGTATACAGACCTCATATTACCCAAATGGTGGCATGCATGACACACGGCCCTCAACATCATACCTTGAAGCCAGTTTTAATGCATGTAACTCACAATATAGAGTTGTGGGGTATGTGAGTAGTGTTAGCAGGTGATGGCCCTTCCCCAGCACAGACTGCACCCGTGTACACATCATTGCTGTTCACCTGTATAGCACACTGGCAAGTACTACAGAACATACCTCACAACTATACAGATCCTTGCAGGATGTGTAGATGTCCAGATAATATGTTTGCTCTGTTTCTCATAACCCCTGTGTTTGTCTGATACATAACTGGGATGACCTGAGGAATGACGTCACTGATTAATGACATACATTTGAGTTTCAAACCTCCAAACCAGCAGTAAATGTGTGGTCACACAATTCCTGTTATACGACCAACCTTCTAAGCTTACAGTGGATATGATAAGGGTACACAGCCCTTTTAACATGCCATGTTCTTGTGATATATAAGATGAGACCACAATAATGCATTCCAATATATTACCCACTTTCTTGTGACATATGACCTGTGCAATCCAATTGATAAACAAATGTGTTATGTGCAAAATATAATGAATGAAATATGTGCAATATTGTTGTTGCATAAGTGTGCACACCCTTAAAATGATACTTTGTTGAAGCACCTTGTAAGTGACTTACAGCATTCACTCTACTGAGGAAAGTGTCTATCAGCATGGCACATCTTAACTTGGTATTATTTGGCCACTTTTCCTTGCAAGGGTTCCCCAACTCTGTCAGATTGCAAGGGCAGCTCACGTGCACAGGCCTCACCAGGTCACACTGGGGTTTTGCTATCGGGTCTAGGTCTAGGCTCTGGATGGGCCAATCAATAACCATGAGTGTGTTCAGGTGGAGCAATTCTTTGGTATATTTCCTTTGGGTCTTTGTCATGTTGAAGGTTGACACCCATCCCCATCCTCAGCATTCTTGCAGATGCCTGATGGATGTGGGCCAGACGTGAGTGTTATTTTGAGCTGTTCAGAATTCCCATCACCATGACTACAGGCCCAGGTCTGGCTTTAAAACAGCATCCCCACAGCAGGCCAATGCCACCAGCGTGATTCACCATGGGGATGGTGGTCTTCAGGTGAAGAGAGGTGTTGCTTGTGCATCACATGTACCTTTGGTATTGTGGCTGTGAGGTCAATCCATAGTCTCATTGCACCATAACACATTTTCACACATGCCTTTAGGAGACTTGATGTGCTGTATTGGAAGTTGTATCCACCCTGGATGTTTTTTTGGTGTGGGGAAATGCTTCCATCTTTTGACCCTACCCCATAGGCTAGACTTATGCAGAATATGGCAGAGTTTTCTCACTTGTAGTACACAACACCAGTACTTGCAAGAGATTCCTGCAATACCCTCAGTGTTGCTGCATGTTTCCTAACAGCCTCCCTGACCAGGTTTGGACATGTCTTTTCATCAGTTTTGGAGGGACATCAGGTCCTTTTCAACAGCACTGTTGTTCCATGGTGTATGCAATGCTGTGGTAATGTTGTTGTGTCCTACTCCTGAGTGATACCTTTCATATATGAGATCCCTTTGCTGCTTTGTAAGCTGTCTGCAAGTCATGGCTGTTGCAGTTGCAGGCAACTGAGCAAATGTCATGAATATCCTACTTGTACAGCAGACTGTTGTTGGTGCTACTCAGAGTGCCTTTACTTAATGGCAGGTGTGTACCCAAGCAGACTGAATGCTGTCAGTAAATCATAAGCTGCTGCAATAAAATATATTATCTGAAGGGTGTGCACACATATGCATCCAGCTTATTATAAGGTTTGCATACTCCATATTTGGTGCCCAACAGATTGGTTGGTTTTGCAAGTGAATTGTTCATGTTATGGGTCACATTAAAGGTTGGAAAAGGTGTGGACTGACATTGTGGTAAACAAATGTAAATAAATAAATAATAACAAGGGTGTGTACACTGTTTATATCTACTGTATAAGAGTAAAGTTTTACACGTGTCCCTACCTTAGGCAATTTGTCCCCCCATTTTGCTGGTCTCTGTCCAGACATCTTGCACTGACAGGTCATGAGGTATGCTACAGGAATGTTACATTCTCTTCAGATAGACCCCTGTGTTGACCACTGTGATCCAATGCAGTTAACCCCACCATAAGTGAACATGCACATAAAGCAATACTGCTATGACTGACAGTTGTGTGCATGGTAAATTGCATGCCTTTCACATGCTTGGGGTATTGGCAATCCACAACAGAACAATTCCATACTCACCAGCTTCAGGCTGCTGTCCCACATGCAGACCAGAGGGACCAAGGTAATTGTGGGAGAGAGGTATTGTCAGCAGACTCACATGTGGCATTGGTACAGGATGGATGCAGCATGTCTGCACATTTACAGTACAACCCCCAATACTACACAATTTGCTGTCCTTCACCATAGATATGTACTTCTGTGCATTAGAAAACCCCCATCCACAACTGCAATCTAACCTGACACATGCATGTAGATACTCTACAGGTACAAGTATGTCTGCTACACTAGTCTAGTAATCTCCACTGGGGCCTTACTTGCATGCTCCTCATCCATTGTTTGGGTGCACCCACCTCCAGCATGTGGGGGTCTGTACCCTGATGTTGTACTGGGATGGGTGGACCCACGGTTGGTGAAGAGCTCCTCAGTGGGTGTCAGTGGGGGCTGTATGACTGGGCCCCCACCTGTGGCTGTGTAGTCCCTGGCCACGGGAGCAGCCCTTTGCCGGGCATGACGTATGAGGTCGGTTGCATGATGCCAGACCTGTGGACAAGGTCATTCCACAGGGCCGACATCTCCCACAGATGTTGCTGGCTCTGGCCAAACATAATTGCATGGTACTGTAGTAAGGCTTTGATGATAATGGTAGTCTCAGCTGCTAAAAATATTGCCCTTCTTTGATGCAACATTGCATCTGGAAGACATAAACAGGGAAACACATCACAGGACCTCATAACTTTGGCAACAGTATGTACAGAACCTGCACATGTACATTTAATACCAGTAGCCTCCACTCACAACCTCACCATACCCCTGTAATCTATCAGCACAGTATCAGCTTGCAGTGAACTCCTGGTCCTTATGTGTCATATTATCCCCTAGTGAGGGCCAGTTAATTGCATAATCCTCTATTCCTCATTCAGGTCTGTGTAGATGGGTGACATTGTACATCTTCCATGCAGATGGGGTGTGGATGGTGCCAAGGCTTGGTGTGACTACAGTGGGTAATGGAGCTAGGCGCACATGCCTGAGTTCATGTAGGATGCAGACAGGGATGTTATCATGTCCCATGGATGCTTATGTTTGTTGCCTTACAGTAGGCAATAGGTACCTGCTCACAGGTGATGAGGGAAGGGGTACGGGTGCTGTGCATATCCACCAATAGTGATGCTGAGCCAGAGTGGTGATGTTTGCTCTAACCCTATCTACAGCAGGTTGGCTATACCTATGTTGTGTGTGTATGTGATCTGATTGACCACCATTACAGGTTAGGTGGGTTTGTTGTCTCTGAGATTGCAGACATATGGGACGATGGCCTTGTGATTGACCTTGGTGGATGTGTCCAATTTGTACTCATAGTTAGCATTACAGTAATCCACCTGTGACCATATATGCTTCTTCAGACAATGGCTGAATTGATGCCAGGTTGATGCCTGCTCCTACTTTGCCCTGTACAGCCAATATAGGGACCAAGTCTTTGATTTGTGTATTGTTGATGTCCAGCAAAGGGGATTACTCTACTTTGGTGGAGGCAGGTTTTACAAGTAAGGTATTGCTGAGTCCATACAGCTATGTGGGTGTTCATATAGCTGTTTGGAGTAGGCATGGACACAAAGTCATTACACAGTTGGACAAATCTCCAATTTAAAATTAATAATCATGCTTATTGTAGTACCCATGGCTGTGTCAGGGCAATGCAACAACCACTGTCTGTATAAATGTCACTCTGTTGGATGCACAGTAACTAAGATTACACATGTGTACAACATGTACAGCTTAATTAACTGACATTTTGCATCCCATGTCTTTTGTTATAAGGCTGCCAGATACACCTACTCATACTGACATGTGCACAGATTATACCTGATATACATTTCTGTTCTATGTCATTATGGCACACTGTATCCACACTTTTGCTGCCCAGTCATCCCTCTCATCCCATTAGAGCAGGATATATGTAGGATGCCACACATACATGGGGGCAATGGGGCAAAATTAGTGGCACTGTCTTAATATTGCTGCAACACACTTGAGTCATTTGATAGCATAGTAGCCTTTGCAATGACAGGCATACCCTGGAGGATGTACAGCACTCATAAGGCAGGAAGAGAGGAGAAAGGCTAGGAGTGTGGTAGTGAGGGTAAGAACTTTTAATGTTGGCAGTTTGACTGGTATAGGGACAGCGCTAGCTGATATGATGGCCAGGGGAAGGTTGATATATTGTGTGTGCAAGAGACCATCTGGAAGGGGAGTACAGCTAGGTGCATGGAAGGTAGGTCACAATTGTGCTATCATGGTGTGGATGGGAGGAGAAAGAGGGTAGGGGTTATCCTGAAGGAATAGTATAGCAAGAGTGTGTTTGGAGGATGAAATGAGTGTCTGATAGTGTGATGTTTATGAAGTTGGAAACTGATGGTGTAATGATAACTGTTGTTAGTGTATATGATACGCAAGTTGGATGAGAAAGAGAAATGTCCAGTCAGTTGGATGATGTGGTAATGACTGTACCCAATGGTGACAGAGTGGTGATTGCAGAAGATTTCAATGGGCATACTGGTGAAGGGAAGAGAGTGGATGAGGAAGTGATGGGTATGTATGGTGTTAAACAAAGGAATGCAGACAGTGAGATGGTAGTGGATTTTGCAAAAAAGGATAGACGTGGCTGTGGTGAATATGTACTATAACACAAGGGAGGAGCAAAGAGTGTTATATAAGAGTGGAAGAAGATGCACACAGGTGGAATATATCCAATGTAGGAGGGCCAGTTTGAAGGGAATTGCAGACTGTAAAGTGGTGGAAAGGGAAAGTGTATTTAGGCAGCATAGAATGTTGGTCTGTAAGATGACATTGTTGATCAAGAAGAGGAGGTGTGTGAGGGCAGCGCCAAGGATCAAATAGTGGGAACTGGGAAATACAGGCACTGGGTGGCAGTGATGGTTTATCAAATATCTGGGTAAGTACAGCATTGCTAGTAAAGTAGATAGCTAGAAAGGTGCTTGGTTTCACATGTGGATGGAGGAAGGAGTACAAGGAGACCTGGTGGTGGACTGAGGCAGTACAGGACAGTATACAGAGAAAGAGGTTGGGGAAGAAGGAGTGGGATTGTCAGGGAGATGAGGAAAGTAGACAGGAGTATAAGGAGATTAGGTGCATGGCAAGGAGAGAGGTGGAAAGGCTAAGGATGAGGCATATGAAGAGTTGTATGACAGGCTGGACACTAAGGAGGGATGAATGGACTTGTACTGATTGGCTAGACAGAGATACTGACCTAGGAAAGATATGCAGCAGATAAGGGTGATAAAGGATAATGAGGGAAACATACTCACAAGTGAGGGGGAGTGTGTTGAGCAGATGGACAGAGTACATTGAGAGGCTGATGAATGAAGAGAATGAGAGAGAGAGATGTTTGGATGATGTGGGTATGGTGAATCAGAAAGTGCAATGGCTTACCAAGGAGGAAGTAAGGATAGCTATGAAGAGGATGAGTACTGGAAAGCCTGATGGTCCACATGACATACCTGTGGAAGCCTGAAGGTATTTAGGGGAAATGGCAGTGGTGTTTTAACCAAACTGTTGAATAATATCTTGGAAAGTGAGAGGCTGCATGAGGAGTGAAAAGAAAGTGTTTGGTTACCGTTTTAAGAATAGGGTTGATGTGCAGAGCTGTAGCAACTACAGAGGGATAACATTGATCAGTCACAGCATGAAGTTATGGGAAATAGTAGTGGCAACTAGGTTAAGCAGGGAGGTGATGATTAGTGGTCAGCAGTATGGTGTCATGCCAGGTAAGAGCACTACAAATGCGATGTTTGCTCTGAGAGTGTTGATGGAGATGTACAGAGTAGGTCAGGAGCTGCTATATGTCTTTCTGGTCTTAGAGAAAGCATATGACAGGGTGCCTAGAGAGGAGTTGTGGCATTGTATGAGGAAGTCATGAGTGGCAGAGATATATGTAAGAGTAGGACAAGATTTGTACAAAGGTGGTGTGACAGTGGTGAGGTCAGCAGTGGGAGTGATGGATGCATTTAAGGTGGAGGTGGGATGACATAAGGGATCAGCTGTGAGCCATTTCTTATTTGCAATCGTGATGGAAAGGTTGACAGGCAAAATCATACAGGAGTCCCTGTTGACTATGATGTTTGCAGATGACATTGTGGACTGTATTGAGGGTAGGGAACAGATTTAGGAGAACTTGGAGATGTGGGGGTATGTATGGTGTTAAGCAAAGGAATTGAGGAGAGGAATGAAGGTCAGCAGGACTATTACAGAATATCTGTGTGTAAATGAGAGGGAGGATAGCAGAATGTTGAGGATGCAGGGAGTATAGTTGACAAAGGTGAATGTGTTGAAATGACTGGGATCAACATTTCAGAGTAGTGATGACTGTAGAGGACAGGTGAAGAAGAGAGTACATGCAAGATGGAGGGTGGAGAAGAGTGTCAGGAGTGATTTGTGACAGATGAGTACCAGTAAAAGTGAAAGGGAAAGTCTACAAGAGGGTAGTTAAACCCAGCTATGTCATATGGGTTGGAGACAGTAGCATTGACAAAAAGGCAGGAGTCAGAGCTGGATGTGGCAGAGTTACAGATGTTAGGATTTGCACTGGGTGTGTCAAGGGTGCACATGTTTAGCACTGTGTATATGAGAGGGTCAGTCCATGTGGGACAGTTTTGAGACAAAGCCAGAAAGGCAAAGTCACATCAGTTTGGACATGTGCTGAAGAAAGATGCTGAGTATATTGGGAAAAGGATGGTAAGGATGTAGCTGCCAGTGTAAGAGGAAAAGAGGATGGCCTCAGATAAGGTTCCGGAAGTGGTGAGAGAGGACATGCAGGTGGTTGGTGTGACACAGTAAGATGCAGAGGACAGGCAGAAATGGCAACAGATGGTCCACTGTGGCGGCCCCTGATGGGAACAGCCAGAGGAAAAAGAATGAGATATTTTAATGTCAGTCTTCACAGATTTGTCAAGTATTTGCCAGACATAACACATCTCTATGAGTACATGACTACAAATATGAGGCACACATATTGTCAGTGTGCATAATACTGGACAGTTACATGGTATGAGCTCAGTATATCACATGCAGTTCAACACACACATCTGCAACAGTACTGTGCTATGCAAATACCATGTATAGGTCTCTCACATTTCTGAGAAAAACAAGTATATCATAGTATTCACAAGTAAGATATGCATATGTATGACATCCCAGTAGCTGGCCTAGCATTGTCACGGTCAGTATTGTTTAACACACAATCCAGTAGTAGTCATATGTGAGACATCCTTTCCTGGGGTGACTCAGGGGCCTGACCTATGACCTATGTCACTGCAGACAGACCCAGATGCTATGGCCATATAAGCAATATATCACTACAGCAAGTCTTGTTGAGACATATATGTTAAACTTCCTATTTCCCATTCTTGCATACCCCCTACTGCAGTTCATTACATGCTTACCTGCTTGACATACCACGTGTAGGTGGTTATATCCTGCTGTTTTTTTCTCAATGTCTTTCTCTCTCATGTATGTAGGGTATACATTTGTTTTGCATAGGTAGCAGCTTGCATTCTGTAGATAATGCTCATGAGCAGCTGATGGCCTGTGCACCAATTGGTGTCCCCCACTTGCTAATTGCATGCAGAACAGCTATGTTGTTATTCATATAGCCAATGGCATGTCAACACACTCCTATAATTGAGTACTTCATGTGGCCATTGGCCCTTTTCCTTGCCAGTGAGGATGACTTCATGGAGGTGTGTGAACAACAGCATCACAGAGGGTATTTAGAAATACCTCTTACAACCAAAACTGTGGAGACAGACCATAAAAATGGGGGAGAATGTTCCAGACATACAGACAGAATGTAAGTATTGCTGTTATACATTTGGATTAATGCTAGTCTAACAGGGTTTGTGTGGACATGGAGTTTCTGCCTGATTTTAACTGACAGTGTTGACATAACTCTCAACTGTAGGGCTATCCACAGAATGGCCAGAGTTTGGACTCCTATGTTTGGTGTGTTCCTCAGACATTTTTTGTCTTTGGAAAATCAATAGCATACTCTGGGAATTGCAGTCAGTAACTGCTAACATCCATTTGTATTTCTGACCTCATATCCCTCAGAAAAGTTACAACTAACCCTGTTACACCAGCAACGTTCTCAGTTTATAACAACAATATTTCAAATATGCCCCTGTTTTTGTGCCTCTGTCCCACAGATTTGTCAGGCTTTGTCCAGATGTCATGCCATAAGAGGTTCATAGGTATGGTATATGATTATTTAGTGCTTACATTCCTGATATTACCACAGTGATGTATCAGGCTGCCAGACATGTTATGTGGAAAAGGCCTTGTATATGAGGGGAAAGCCTGAACATTCTGTAGGACTCTGTACAGAGAGTTCTGCGTATTTCTGGCAATTGTTGACAGACTGTCAGGATTGTGTAGCAGTGTAGTGTGTCAATGTTATTTGGCCTGTGTAGGGAGGGGGGAGAATGTATGTGTTGTGGCTCCTTTTCTATCTATCTGTGCATGCTGCTCCTGTTTCTGGTGGTCTATCAGCTGTATATGTTTGTAGGTGCAGACTGAGACATGTCCCATACCATGGTCAGGCATCATATTACACTGTGAATTGGGCCAGTATATGTAGGGGGAGTGTGTGAGTGGCAAACATATTGATATGTTTTTGTTCACACAGTCCTTATACTGTACTGTTCCTTTGGCTTAACGGTGTGTCACTGTGACTGTGGTGGAATTGGGTGTGGGTATGCACTTTCCCACTGGTGTCTGTTTATCAGTGCTTTTACATCCCTGTAGTGCCTGATATATTTGCCAATACATGTATAATTCTCCCTAGCAGATATGGGTTAGTGCTGGGTCAGTCTGACTGTAGTTTGCACAGTGCTTGGTGACATGTTTAGCAACTGTGTAGTTTCCTTAATGTGATGTTATGTCCAGATATTTGTAGGATGTGCTGTTGCCTGGCCCCCATAGGTGTGCATTTTTGACACATCAGTGGGATTATGTGAGTATTTCAAATTCTAACTAGTGAGAAGTAATTGAGTGTTGGACTTGTGCTATTTCAGTCAATATATGTTAGGACAAAAATGAGGGTGCTACTGCAGCAACTGTATCAGCTTATCTACTCCAGTATTTCAGATGTGTTCGTAGGTTCATAGGTTCATAGGTAGATACTAGGCTATCGGCCCTGGGACCTATACAAGCCCAGCCAAAAAGGTACCCTGGCTTTTGCCACCCAAGAAAATTATTTTCCTGTGCCACTGTCGAGCAGAGCCACAGAGGTGATCCCAGGGGTGAATTTCCTATTTCCCATCCAATCATCAAGATTTTTCTTGAAGAGTGCTAATGAGGAGCTTTGTTTGATATAGATAGGTAGTTTATTCCAGAGTATGGGAAGTCTCTGGGACAGGAATCTATCCCTCCAGCATGTTCTGTTTATTGTAGTGACAAGGTTTAGGTCCCTAAAGCGTGTAGCTTGGAGGGATTGGGATTTCTTTAAGTGGAGCATATCCAACAGCTCTGGGTTTGACATAGTTTTTTATGTTAGGCAGAGATCACCTCTGAGTAGGCGATATGCGATGGAGTAAAGCTGGGGTTTCTTGAGACGGTCAGTGTAGGGCATCTGTTTGAGGCCAGTAATCCTCTTTGTGAGGTATTTCTGCGGCCTTTCCAGTTGTTGGAGATCTCTTGTGAGGTATATACCAAAAGGGGCATTGTACTCTATAATGGGTCTAATGAGTGATGAGTAGAGGGGAACAATGACCTCTTTTTTTCTGGATGAGAAACCTTTTGTGATGAGGTGTGCCACATAGAAGGATATCCTGACTACTGTGGTGATGTGATTATCAAAGGAGAGACTACTGTCCACCTGTGTCCCAAGGTCTCTTATCACACTTTCGGTGTTAAGTATACTACCGCCTAGGTTGTAGTTCATGGGTACAGAGTTTTTACCAAAGGGGATGACAGTGCACTTTTTTGCATTGAACTTGAGGCCATGGCTTTGACACCAGGCATCTGTCTCAGTGAGGCCCTTTTGTAGGATGTCCACATCGTTAGGAGTTTTGATTATGGCTCCTAGTTTGCAGTCATCTGCGAACTTCGTTAACCAAAGACCTTCTGTGTTAGCCTGTACTGCAGAGAAGTAGATACCAAACAGGAGAGGACCCAGGACTGAACCCTGTGGTACTCCACTTGTCACTGGTCTGAAGTCGGATTTGGAGTCTGCTACTTTCACAGTGTGGGTTCTGTCAGTGAGCCAGTTGGAACCCCATCTTGTGACATAGGGATTTATACCTAGTTTAGTGAGTTTATCTATAATTCCAGAGTGGGGGGTGGTGTCAAAAGCCTTGGCAAGATCTAGATAGGCTGTGTGAACTACCTTACCCTTGTCTACAGCTTTGGTGACTGCTTCAAAGAAGTCTATCAGGTTTAGGAGACATGATCTGCCTTTTACAAACCCAAAGTGGGTGGGATCCAGAGTTTTGAGATTACCAATGTCTTTGTTTATAAATTCCATGATGATACGTTCCATGGCCTTGCAGACCAAGCTCGTCAGGCTAATGGGGCGGTAGTTCCCGGGGTCTGTGGTGGCTCCCCCCTTGTGGAGTGGGATAACCATTGCTGTGCACCATTCAGCAGGCACAAAGCCTGAGGTGAGGTTATGATTGAACATGGTACTTAAGTGGGGCACCAGTTTGTTCTGTAGTTCATGTAGAACGCAGCCTGGGATGTTGTCTGGTCCCATGGATGCTGTGTTCTTGGCTTTGGAGAGTGTGGTTTTTACCTGTGCAGCCGTGATTACATGAACTTTGCATTCTTCCGGTATAGAGATGGGCTCTTTAGGGTGTGAGAGGGGGGTAAAGTTAGCACTGAACCTATCTGCCAGGATGTTGGCAATATCAGTTGGGTCTGTATATTTAGTGCCATTGTGCTGGAACTCAGAGCAGATCTGAGTGTTGCCATTCAGATTCTTGACATAGCTATAGAATGCTTTGTGGTTGTCTTTAGAATCAGTGGCGATTTTGTTTTCGTAACTAGCTTTGGAGGATTTTATCAGGGATTGCAGCTTCTTACTGAGGCTGACCAGGGAGCTCCTCCACTCGTGGGATTTTACTCTCTTTTGCAAGAGTTTCTTCCTTCTGTTGTACAGTTTGTTTATGGCAGGGGACCACCAGATTGTCTTCATTTTTTTGGAGGATAGTGTCTTGGTTCTGTTTGGGATAGCATGATCCATGCACTCATGTAAGTGCTTATAAAGTGCAATTGCATAGGATTCAGTAGTCGTAACTGTATTGTCCATCTGCATGGGTGTCATGAAGTTCACCACTTCTGTCTTAAGAAGCATGAAGTTGGCTTTGGAGAAAGTTTTTATTATGGTTTCCTTAATGGGGTGGGGTGAAGACAGGATTTGGATATCTAGGGTAATTAGCTTATGGTCGGGTCAGACCAATGAGGCATTGACTTCAGGTGTGGAACACCGGTCATGCATATTGGTAATGACTAGATCTAGGATATTGTTGCCCCTGGTAGGGGTGTGGATAAGTTGATCCAGGGCATTGGAGTTTATGAATTCCAGAAAGCGTTGAGTGAAGGAGTTGATACATTACTAGTTTTCCCAGTTAATGGTGGGGTAGTTGAAATCACCCATTATTAGGGTGTTTGGTTGAACCCTAATATTTTCCAGTACATCAAGAAAAGAGGAGTGGGAATTCTGGGGCATGGTGGGTGATCTGTAGCAAGCTACAATTTGGATTGCATTTTTGCCTAGAGTTAGTTGCACTTGGATAACCTCGGCTGCATTATACTGAGCAACTAGCCTGGAGGTGTGGATATCCTTAATGAATATGGATACACCTCCACCTTTGGTGTTCCGGTCCAGGTTACATGGCCGAAAAGTGTGGTATGAGTTATAGCCTGGTAGTGCAGGGGTGCTGTCTGGAGCCTTGAGCCAGGTCTCAGTCACTGCACAGATATCGATGTTCTTCATTTTAAGGACTGCCTCGAGTGAGTGCATTTTGAGATTTAGACTTCTGGCATTGAGTAGCATCACCCTCAGTTTTTGCTTGCCTGTTCCTGTTACAATGGTGAATTTGTCATTTGAACCTTGCCTAAAAAAGGCACTATAGGGGCGGCAAGAACCTATTTTCATGCCTTTCTCCCCCTACTTTGCCAGGCGTTGTCCAGATTCATTGCACTAAAGGGTTCTGGACATACTTCTCGACTGTCTGGATTGTTGCAGTATGTCCAGGTTTATTGCTCATATTTCTAGTATCTTCCACAAATTCATTATTATTATATCTCTGGTAAATTACTGGGATGATCTGCAGATTTCTGATAGTAAATGATGGCATACATTTCAGTTTCAGAACTCACATCCTTCTGAATAGGTATGCTGAAACAAACCTTGTCACTCTGGCAACATTCTACATTTATAAGAGCAATATTTAAAATATGACTCTAGTTTTGGCCCATTGTCCCCCCATTTGGACAGCCTTTGGACAGATTTCTTGCACTAAGAGGTTTAGAGGCATGGTTGTGAGGTATGACTCCACTACATGCTATGAGCATATATATATATATATATATATATATATATATATATATATATATATATATATATATATATATATATATATATATTACTTTTTATATATATTTAGTTTGATATATATATATATATATATATATATATATATATATATATATGTATATATATATATTTTATGTGTATATCTCTATTTATATTATGTGTATATTTTTCCATATATATGCATCTCCATACATATATACATGTGTATATGTATAAATGCAAAACCTGACTGATTCTACAGAATGTTGTCCCTATTGTTGAATAACTCTATTGCATGATATATCTGGAAAAGCAGCACCAGCCCTTCCATCTCAAATGGTGTAGTGGTACATTGCTCTGTCTATGGTATACATGGCCCTGGGTTTGAGACTTGGCAGGGCTGATTATTTTGTATATATTTCTATATACATTATATTGTTATTATAATAATGCACACCTCTTTTGGCTTTTCTTGGTTAGGGGTCGCCACAGTGGAACTCCAGTCCGCTCATGATTGGCAGTGGATTTTTTATGGTGCCAAGTTGCCAGCCCGACGCCCAAGCTTCAAAGAAGGCACGCCCATTCACGCTCGCACCTACCTGCCTGTCTTTAGCATCACTTGACCATGGGGAGGACATGCAGACTCCGCACAGAAGGCACTCCAGCCGAGAATCAAATGGGAGAAACTCTTGCTGGAAGGCGACAGCGCTAACCACTGCACCACCGTGGCCTGTTATTTTAATAATAATATTATGATATTATATCCTTATAATATTATAATATCATATTATATTATATTTTATATATATTTCTTTATATATTTGTTATAACATATAACATGCACTTCCATTACAATAGCAAGGGGTGTAACTATACTGTATGGGAAACATGTATACATGGGTGGTTTCACATGTTATATCCACTCACACCTCCATTTTAGACCAGCTACACTACCCGGGGTGACCAAAATAACTTACCACATTTTTTTAATGTGAAAATATTACTTTTAACACTGCTTTCCCTAGTAAAATTGGATTGCCTGTTGTAGTACTCAAAGCATGTACACCTGCATACCAAGCTGGGACTCTGACCGCTAGACTACTTTGGCTTGGGGGTTTGAGCTGTATATTTTTATTTATCTCCTATGGCATATTAATAGTATGATATTATATTAAATGGAGAGTATTGAGGTTTTCGGCCATGTCATTGAGGGCTGCTGTCTTGACATAATGGCATACATTTCAGTTTCAGGCATGTAACCTGTTTTCTATCAACTTTCTGTCTGTCCTCTGTGCAGATGGGATGACACCAGTGCTCAGGCTGTGGTTGACTACACTGCAGAATGGGTCTGCAAGTCCATCCCTGTGCTCATGTAGGATGCAGCCAGGAATAGTATCAGGCCTATGGAGACCTCCGTGTGTCACCTTTGAGAGGACATTACAGACCTGCTTCCTTAATATGAGGTGAGGGGGGGCAGGTGCTGTACATGCACATGTGTACCTATGGGGGGACAGGGGGTGAAGGTTACACTTCACCTGTCTGCAGCCAGTTGCCTATACCTATAGCATATGTGTATGTGTTGTTATTGACCACCACTACAGAGCAGATATGTGTGTTGCCTCTGCAATTGCAGACACATGTCTGGAAGGCCTACTGATTGGCCATGGTGGATGTATCCAGTTTGCAGTCAAAGACAGCCTTAGTGTACATCACCTGCTGTTCCTTCTTGGCCCATCCTGTGATTATTTCAACCTATGATGGTAGTTGTGTATTGTTGCTGTCCAACATAGGCATTCAGCATACCTTGAGGGGGGGTTGATGTCTTGTCAGGTATTGCTGAGGCCATACAGCTATGTAGGTGCCCACATAGTATTGTGGTATGGGCCTGGACACTTCTGCTTGTTTCAACATATGGGATGCCCTTCATGTAGGCCTTTCCCCTTTTCCTTACCTGTGCAGGGGACATTACAGAGGTGTGGGGGCTACAGCTTCACAGACAGTAGGTGGGAATACCTCACAGGACATGACATGTGGAGACAGCCCAACAACATGAGGGACAAAGGTCCAGATTTCAGTACAGATTGTATGTCATTAGTGCTGTTATACATATGGAGGGTTGCTAGATTGACAGGGTTCATCTGGATATGCATTTACTGAGTGACATGACATCTGACAGTGATATGCCTCTGACATACCTCTGAACTGGCATGTTGTCTGCAGACTGGCCAGAGGTTCGCTTGTTATGTTTGGTCATTTCCTTGAACAATGTCTTTTTTTGCAGTGTCAGTAGGATGATGTGAGGATTGTAGTCAATATCTGTTGACATCCATTGGCGTTGCAGACATCATATCCTTCAGGGATGTTATATTATAACAACATATGTAACATCAGCTACTGTTTCAGTTTGTAACACCATTATGTGTCATATGTCCCTCTTTCTGGCCCCCTGTCCCCCAAGTGTGTCATGCATTGTCCAGATGTCCTGCACTATGAGGTGCAGAGGTATAGTATATTATAAATTACTGACTACACTCCAGTTATCATCCCAGTGACCTAGCAGACTCCTGGCCATGGTATGCGGCAGTGGCCAGGATTATGGTTCCACATCTTGGAAATTCTGTGGAAATCTGTGCATATGACAGTTATGTATGTCTGACCATTGTGAACAGACTGCCAGGATTATGTAGCAGTGCTGTGTGTAGATGTTTGTTGGGCTGGATAGGGAGAGTAGCAGATTTGAGTGCCATACATCCTTTACCGAGATAACTGTGCATGCTGCTACAGCTGCTGGCAGTCTAACAGGTCTGTATGCTTGTAGGGGCAGACTGTGAAATGTCCTGTGACACCTCAGGATTCCCAGTACACAGTGGTTTTGGCCAGTATATGTCAGTGTAGTGTGTGACTGGCAATCAGGATATGTTTGTTCAGTTATTGTTCTCTGGAGTTCATTTTGGGTAATGGTATGCTGCTGTGACTGTGGTGCAAATGTTTTTGTGTGGACATTTTTGCACCACTATCTGCTTTTCACTACAGTTCCATCCCTGTAGTGCATGCCATATTTGAATATACATGGGTAATTGCCCAGAGCTGATGTGGGGGAGTGTCATGTTGGTCTTACTGTGCTTCATAAAGTGCTGGGTGCCATGTTTGGCAGCTGTCAGGGGGATTTTCATTCTGTTACATGATTGTGGTCATACCTCTACATTGTCCAGAGGCCTAGACACTGTCCAGATCCATTGCTCATATGTTTGGTCTGTTCCCCACACAGTCATTGTCCTTGGCTAATCAGTCGGATACTCTGGGGAATGCAGTCAGTACATGCTAACATCCATTGGTGTTACTGACGTAATATCCCTCAGAAAAAATATGCAACAACAAACCCAGTAACACCAGCCAATGTCTAAATTTATTGAACTGAAGCTAGTGTTGGCTGAATTTTGTTATTTGCTAGTAATTACAGGTGTGGGGGTAGCCACATTCTTTGATTTCCTGTCCTTGCATATTTAAACTGGTGCATGTGAAATAATTCCTGCTTTAAAACTTCAGCTTGGCCAGCTAAGAACTTGGTTATATTCAACTGGACGTATAAGAGAATTTAAGTACCTTTATCTGCTCTTTTTTAAAAATACAGTATTTAATTTGAGTGTTGAAGGAATTTTAACTGAAGTTATTCTGCTCTTCAGTAACTTGAACTGAAGCTAGTGTTGGCTGAATTTTGTTATTTGCTAGTAATTACAGGTGTGGGGGTAGCCACATTTTTTGATTTCCTGTCCTTGCATATTTAAACTGGTGCATGTGAAATAATTCCTGCTTTAAAACTTCAGCTTGGCCAGCTAAGAACTTGGTTATATTCAAATGGACGTATAAGAGAATTTAAGTACCTTTATCTGCTCTTTTTTTTTAAAAAATACAGTATTTAATTTGAGTGTTGAAGGAATTTTTAACTGAAGTTATTCTGCTCTTCAGTAACTTGAACTGAAGCTAGTGTTGGCTGAATTTTGTTATTTGCTAGTAATTACAGGTGTGGGGTAGCCACATTCTTTGATTTCCTGTCCTTGCATATTTAAACTGGTGCATGTGAAATAATTCCTGCTTTAAAACTTCAGCTTGGCCAGCTAAGAACTTGGTTATATTCAACTGGACGTATAAGAGAATTTAAGTACCTTTATCTGCTCTTTTTTTAAAAAATACAGTATTTAATTTGAGTGTTGAAGGAATTTTTAACTGAAGTTATTCTGCTCTTCAGTAACTTGAACTGAAGCTAGTGTTGGCTGAATTTTGTTATTTGCTAGTAATTACAGGTGTGGAGGTAGCCACATTCTTTGATTTCCTGTCCTTGCATATTTAAACTGGTGCATGTGAAATAATTCCTGCTTTAAAACTTCAGCTTGGCCAGCTAAGAACTTGGTTATATTCAAATGGACGTATAAGAGAATTTAAGTACCTTTATCTGCTCTTTTTTTTTAAAAATACAGTATTTAATTTGAGTGTTGAAGGAATTTTTAACTGAAGTTATTCTGCTCTTCAGTAACTTGAACTGAAGCTAGTGTTGGCTGAATTTTGTTATTTGCTAGTAATTACAGGTGTGGGGGTAGCCACATTCTTTGATTTCCTGTCCTTGCATATTTAAACTGGTGCATGTGAAATAATTCCTGCTTTAAAACTTCAGCTTGGCCAGCTAAGAACTTGGTTATATTCAACTGGACGTATAAGAGAATTTAAGTACCTTTATCTGCTCTTTTTTTAAAAATACAGTATTTAATTTGAGTGTTGAAGGATATTTTAACTGAAGTTATTCTGCTCTTCAGTTATTCCCACCCACCCGCCCTGTGGTGTTAATCTTAGTGGCATTGAAACTGCCCACCCCTCAGCCTGCCTCTGGGCCCATCTCATTTGCTCACTCAACTGAGTGCAGTGAGATCATATTCTGATTTCAGGCACTCCTACTGTGTACAAAGAGAGCATCTGGGAAATAGAAAAAAAAATTAAGCTTATTTCCTGCCTTTCTTGTTAAGTGGTACAGACTATTTGTAGGCTTCTGAGCCCCCAAGCCCTTCTGTGTTTGAGGGAAGCCTTCTAGCTTGTTTTTTTTTTTTCTTATAGCTAGCCAGTTTTCTAGTTTCGGCACTCAAATCTGTTACTTTGATCTCAGCACTTGTTCAGAAAAAAAAAAAAAAAAAAAATTCATCTGCTTTCACTGTACTTGTGTTTTTACCTACTTCTTTTTACTTTTGCATCATCTTAAAATACTCAATTGTATTTATTACTGCTTGGTGTAACTCATTCTAAGCCTTTTGGTTTAAACACTTGGGCTTCGGACCAGTTAGTTGTTTTGCACTGAGAGGGTTTGTGGTCTGCACTGTTGTGGCAGAACAGGTAGCTTACATCCTTCTAGGTTGAGAACTGCTGATTGAGGGCTCAGTGTCTGTTATTCTAAAAGTGTATTAATTCTGGTTTAAGCACTTGGGCTTTCAAGCCAGTTATTTTACATTAAGAGGGTTCGTGGTCTGCACTCTTGTGGGAGGAGAGGCTGGACTCTGCCCTTCTGAGCTGGGAATTTCTGGTTAAAGGCTTATAGTGCATGCATATCTGAACTGTTTCTTACTGAAGTTGGTGCGCCTTGTTTGCTGTGGCATAGACTGGATTCGGGCCTGCTGGATCTAGCTTTGTTTGTGTAACTTGAGCACTAATCCAGACATTCTCTAAAGTATTCAATGGTATTTATTACTGCTTGGTTGTAACTTGATTAAAGTGTAGCTATCATTCAAGTCTTTTGGATTAAGCACTTGGGCTTCAGACCAGTTGTTTTACATTAGGAAGGTTTGTGGCAAGCACTGTGGTGGCAGGACAGGTAGCTTTCATCCTTCTAAGTTGGGAACTGCTGATTGAGAGCCCAGTGTCCAAGTGTATTAGTTCTGGTTTAGGCACTTGGGCTTCAGGCCAGTTATTTTACATTAAGAAGGTTCGTGGTCTGCACTCTTGTGGGAGAAGAGGCTGGACTCTGCCCTTCTGAGCTGGGAATTTCTGGTTAAAGGTTTATAGTGCCTGAATACTTGAACTGTATCTTACTGAAATTGGTTCACCTTGTTTGCTCTAGCATAGACTAGATCCAGGCCTGCTGAATCTAGCTTTGTTTATATGCTTGTTGTTTGTTTGCTTGTTATTTCCCTGGAAGCTAATTCCACCTAATACGCAACTTCTCAGCGCTTCTGTGGATCACTAGTGATATCTGCATTGCTTACTGTACTTATTTCCTTGTTTCACTTGAAAGAAAGTTACTGTTTGTCGTTTTTGCATTTAGTTACTTGTAACACATTGAACTCAAGTTACCTGGCACTTGCTCACTAAAGCAATTATATAAGACAGCACTAAAAATTAAAAGCACTATACCCTCACTCCCCACTGGCCCTTGTTTTCAATTAAGGAATTCCCAATATTATTCTAGCATGTCCAAAGGTCAGTTGTCAATCTTCTCTCCGGTCCAGCTGGGGAATCTGGGAATCTTGAGGCAATGTTATAACTGCCTCATGTACACAGACAACCCTCTCCTCCTCCCACATAACACAAATACTTGCGAGAGATGCAGCTATTTAGCCAAACTGGAGGCTGAGCTCTCTCAACTCAGGACTGGCAAGACCAGACAGGAGGAGAAGGCAACTACACACACCACAAAACCAGCCTCACATAATGCTACCACTCCACTGAATCAAACACATAAACACACAAAGACATACACGGAGGCTCTGAGTAAAAATTTATCTAAACAGCAGAGACCTCCAAAGCAGACACCCAAACAACTGCTACCTCAAGACACCCCACAAGCAACACATAAACCACAAAAGCAGTGTGCAAAGCAGTCACAGCCCTTAAGGCCAAATACAACACCAAACATACTTGTCATAGGTGACTCCATAGTCAGACACACTGACGTCCCACTCACCAGGCTGAACAAGGAGAGGGTCACAGTAAGCTGCCTATCGGGCGCTAGAATCTGCCACATAACACAAGCACTCGGGTCACTCCACGGCAAGTACAAATATGACACAGTCATTGTCCATGCTGGTGTGAACGACCTGAGACGTACCTCCCTGGACTACATGAAAAGAGACATAGAGGAGCTTGTTGTTGAAAGCAAGGTGAGATAAGCCCAATGCCAATAAGGAGATGAAAACCAGGCTCCAAACAAACTAATAGGTACCAACCAATACCAAAAAGCCACCACACGAACTGTGTAACGAAAACTGCTTTATTGACCTAGGTTTCGTCCTTCCGAACTTCTTCAGAATACATACTATCATTATAACTCACTAATTTTATACAGTATTAATTATTCAATAATCACTTAATTAATAGCCTAATTTCCCGCCATAAATTTCTTAAAAAGGAAATGGCATTTTGTTAAAAAATCATCATGTTTAAATACACAACTAAATCATACATTCCTACTATGTATAAACATATACTTGAATAATAATGCATAATTACACTTAAAAACTTCTTATAAAGTATCCAAATAATCCATTAATAGGTTTTTTTTAAAAACTACTATTATTATAAATACATATGTAATAGCACTATTAATAAATGATATATCAAAGATATATTAACAATGATTTATACATGTACAATTGTAAATCTTCCACCGTAACTTATTAATATTAAATATTCTTTGTGCATATTTTATATACAATGATGTATAATAAATTTTAATGAAAATATACTATTAATATGCATAATCACAACCAATATGCTGAATCATATTATATTGGGATATGTAATGTATACAATTGTTATTTAAATGCAAATGATGTATATATATTTTATTTACATTTAGTATGCAATCTAATAGTTCTTTAATCAATTGTGTTTATATACAATACTATGAATTGTTCTAAGTTGTAATTTAATCATATTATGTATTAATAAATATATTAAATGTAAATGATATGAATTAATGTTTTATATAATGCCATATATCATTTGTTGTATATTCTGTTCAGTTTTAATAATGGCATAATGGTCATATATTCATTTATACCCGGAGGTATACATGAATTAAGTTGTATTTGCCATTTAAGTTCTTCCATGTCTAAATGATACATAGTTGTCCTTCCTTGTAAATCTTGTTTTATTTGATTTATAACAATAAATTTAAATTTATGATCATTATATTCTATAATATGTCTTGCTAATGCGTTACTATTTTTATGGTGTTGTATATCTAATAAATGTTCTTTGATTCGTTCTCTAAATTTCCTCTTAGTTTTTCCCACGTAAAAAGCTTTACATTGTTGACACAAGGCTATATATACTAGATTTATTGTATGACAATTATAATGTCCATTTATCCTAATATTACATTCATTTATCCTAATGTTAGTACCTGTTTCTTGAATATAACTACATGTGCTACATGTCCCACATTTAAAGTTTCCTTCTTTTGCACTTGTGTATTTTTCAATATTTCTTTTGTTTTCTAATATATTTTTAAAAGAAGGACTTTTCTTATATACAAATTGTATTATTCCGTTGAACATTTGTCTCCCTATTTTATCATTGATAAAAAAGTCCCAATTTCTCTTAATGATATATTCTATATCTTTGGAACAATCATCAAATTTAATAATATATAATGGGATATTATTGTAACCATCTTTATCCATTGCATCTTCATTATTGATTGATATTTTGTTCAACGAACCTGTTTTTAGAATTGCTGTATATATTCCATTTTTTCTTTTATTTGTTACTTCATTAAATATTTTGACACAAATTTGTTCTGGGTATCCCCTATTCATAAATAATTGCATAATATATTTCATTTCTTCTACAAAATCTACTTCTTCACTGACCATCCTGGCCGCCCTGACCATCTGCCCCTTAACTATGGCTTTTTTCTGATGGCCAGGGTGCCAGCTGTCATAGTGCAAGTACGCATTTGAAAAAGTAGGTTTTCTATGTATTTGTGTTTTCAAAATATTTGTTTCTTTGTCATGTGTTATATCTACATCCAGGTAGTTAATTTTAGTTTCTTGGACATTATAAGTAAATTTCAAAAACTTTACTGTATGATTAATGTATTCTAAGAATTTTTCCAATACATTATTTTCTTTATTTTTATTTATATCTTGGTCCCATATGATAAAAATGTCATCCAAATATCTGGTATACATAATTAGATGATCACGAAACTCTGTTGTAAATAAATAATTATGTTCCCAATAACTCATGATTAAGTTAGCGTAAATGGGGGCACAAGGTGCCCCCATGGCTACCCCACTTATTTGTTGGAAATAACTACCTTCAAAAAATATGTAATTATTATTAAGTACCATTTCCATTAGATATTAGATTAGACATAGAGGAGCTCTCTGATTATGTAGCCCAGGCAGGTATGACCCTAACCCTGAGCAGTATCCTTCCTTCACCAAGAATGATGCCACAATATAGAGACAAGATGATCAGCTTTAACAATTGGCTTAATGTCTGGTGTCATTCAAAGGGGATCCAGTGTCTGTCTGCCTGGGATGACATGCTTGACAAGCCACGCTGCTTCGCAAGGGACGGCTTGCACCTGTCACCCCTGGGATTCCGGATATTGGCTAAGGCTCTTGCCACCCCCATAGTGCCTCTTTTAGGCAAGGCTCAAATTCTAAACCTACCACCCTAGAAAACAAAAATGGGAAGAAACTGAGGGTAATGCTGCTCAATGCCAGAAATCTAAATCTCAAAATGCACTTTTCGAGGCCCTTCTCAGTATGGAGAACATCGATGTCTGTGCTGTAACTGAAACCTGGTTCAAGGCTCCTGAGAGCACCCCGGCACTATTAGGTTTTACCTCATATCATGCGTTCCGGCCCCAAAACCCGGACCACACCACAAAAGGAGGGTGTATCCATATTCATAAAGGATACCCACACCTCCAGGTTGGTGGCAACGCATGAAGCTTCGGAAACCATCCAGGTGCAACTAACCATAGGCAAAACTGCTCTACAAATTGTAGCATGCTACAGGCCACCCTCTCAAACTCAGGAACCCACACAGCCTTCCTGAAGACACTGGAGGGTATAAATGTATCTCCAAACACCATCATATTGGGTGACTTCAACTACCTGAATATAGACTGGGAACATTACTCAAGCCCTAACATTCTAGCCCAACGGTTCCTGGAGTTCATAAATTCAAATGCCATGGAACAGCTAGTCACTGTTCCCATGAGAGGAGAAAATATACTAGATCTCATTGTCACAAACATGGGGACAAAATGCTCCACACGGAAGTATATCCCTCATTGGTGAGATCTGATCATAAACTAATCTCACTGGAAATCCACATCCGCCCCCACCCCAAACAAAAAGACCATAGTGAAGAACTTCTCTAAAGCAAACTTCACACTACTCAAGACTGGTGTGGTATCCTTCAAGGCCCCTGAGCCAGTGGAAACCACAACCCAAGCTGCGGAAGCCCTTACAAATGCCTTCTATGAACACCTCCAGGACTGCATGGATCAGGCAATCCCAAATAAAACCAAGACTCTTTCCACAAAGGGCAAACGTCCAGTCTGGTGGACCCCAGCCATTAACAAACTTTACAATAAGAGGAGAAAGCTATTACATGATAGAACAAAATCCATAAAAGGGAAGTCACCCCTGATCATTATTAGTAAAAAAATATGAGCACTCATAAAATCAACTAAGGCCAATTTTGAGAGAAAAATTGCCATGGATTCAAAGGACAATCATAAGGCCTTTTTCAGCTATGTTAGGAACCTGGGTGGAAACTCCCAGATATGCTCAGAATTAGTCCAAAATGATACAAAAATCACTGAACCCACAGACATTGCCAACATACTGGCAGACAGGTTCAGTGCAAACTTCACCCCCCCCCCCTAAAGGAGAGATAACTATCCCAGCCGAGTGTAGCCTCCCAGACATCTCAAATGCGCAGGTGAAAGCTGCTCTCTCTAAAGCTAAAAACACAGCATCAATGGGACGGATGGTGTCCCCGGCTGTGTGCTACACGAGCTAAATGAGGAATTAAACCGCACATAAGGCAGCTGTTTAATCTCAGCCTTACCACAGGATACGTGCCCAAGGAGTGGCGTCGGCAACTGTTGTCCCACTCCACAAAGGCGCCTCTACAGACGCTGGTAATTACCGCCCCATAAGCTTATCAAGTCTAGTCTGCAAAGCTATGCAGAGGAGCATAATGTGGCTCATAAACAAAGATATAGGGACTTGCAGACATTGGACCCGACCCAGTTTGGCTTTGTCAAGGGAAGATCATGCCTTTTGAACTTGGTCGACTTCTTGAAACAGTCACCAAGGCCATTGATGAGGAAAGGCAGTCCATACAGCCTACCTTGACCTTGCAAAGGCTTTTGACACAATACCCCACTCGGGTATTGTAGAAAAACTTACCAGCTTAAATGTAAACCCATATGTCACAAGATGGGTTGCAAACTGGCTTAAGGACAGAACCCACAGGGTTAGAGTTGCTGGCGGTGTGTCAGACTCCAAGCCGGTCACAAGTGGTGTCCCACAGGGCTCAGTCCTTGGCCCCCTATTGTTTGGCATCTACTTCTCAGAAGTACAGGCCAACATAGGAGGACTTTGGCTGACAAAGTTTGCAGGCGACTGCAAACTGGGCCATAGTGGAAAGTGCATCAGACACGGATATCCTTCAGAAGGGACTCACGGAAACAGATAGCTGGTGCCAGAGCCATGGCCTGAAGTTAAACGCCAAAAATGTATAGTCATACCCTTCAGGAAAAACAAGGTAACCCCAAGCTACCATATAGGTGGCAATCCACTAAGCACAGAAGAGGTTATCAGGGACCTGGGGACCCAGGTTGACAGTGGCCTTTCTTTTGACACTCACATTGCTAAAGTGGTTAGAAAGACCTTCTACATTGCCCACCTGATCATGAAGGGATTCACATCCAGATCTAGTGAGGTCATTGTTCCCTGTACTCTTCACTTATCAGACCAATGATCGAGTACAATGCCCCATTCGGGATGTATCTCACCCGACATCTGCAGCAATTGGAGAGACCCCAAAAGTGCCTCACCAAAAGGATAAAGGGACTCCAAAATCTGTCATATGCTGCCAGATTGAAGAAACTCCAGCTCTATTCAGTCGCATACCGTCTGCTCAGAGGTGACATGTGCCTGACATACAAGGCCATGTCCAACCCGGAATTAATGGACATGCTCCACCTCAAAAAAATCCAAATCCACCAAAACCACTAGAGCAAGCGACTTAAACCTTAGCACGGATATAAATAGGACGTGCTGGAGGGATAGATTTATCACTCAGAGACTCCCTATGCTGTGGAATAAAATCCTGGTCCATGTGAGGCAGAGCACCTCGCTGACTCTGTTCAAGAGAAATCTAGACCTGTGGATGGGAGATCGTAGGTTTACCCTGGGAATCATCTCTGTGTCACTGCTGGACAGAGGCACAACAAACTAATGGGAACAGTATTTTTTCATATAAGGGGTGGCGTAAGCCACAAAAATTTGGGCTAGGCTTATAAATGCCTTAGGGCAGATAGCCTAGTATAAACCTATGAACCTATGAACCTATAACAGCAATATGTCCAATATACCCCTGTGTTTGGGCCTCTGTCCCCCAATTGTGTCAGGCTTTGTCCAGATGTCATCAGTAAGAGATTCAGAGGTATGTAGTATCATTATTTATTGCCTTCATTCCTGCTACCATCCCAGTGATGTCATAGACTCCCCCACCAGATATGTAACAAGGAAGAGCCCATAGATATAAGTCCTGTGCCTATGCATTCAGTGGGAAACTGTACATTTGAGAAGTCTGTGTATGTCTGGCCATTGTTAACAGACTGTTAGGATTGTGTAGCAGTGTAGTATGTACATGTTATTTGGGCTGTGTAAGGAGGGGGGTACATGTGAGTGTCATGGGCCCTTTCTATCTGACGGTGCATGCTGCTCCAGTTTCTGGCTCCCTATCGCCTGTATATGTTTGTACAGGCAGACCGTGACATGCCCCATAACACCTCAAGATTCTCACTATACTGGGACTTGGGGCAGTATATGTAGGAGTAATGTGTGAGTGGCAAACTGGATAGTGTTGCTCACACAGTCATTATATTGTAGTGTTCACTGTGACTGTGGTGCAATTGGTTGTGGGTATGCACTTTCGCACCAGTGCCTGTTTTCCAGTGGTGTTACATCCTTGTAGTGCCTGTTATATTTGCAAATGCATGTGTACAGTCCCTGACCTGGATTTGGGTAGTGTTATATCAGTCTGATTGTAGTTTGGATGTTGCTTGTTAGCTGAGTGTAGTTTCCTTAATGTTGTGTTATGTCCACACATTTGTAGGATATCCTGTTGTCTGGGTGATATCATTGGTCTGGTCCCCATAAGTGTTATGTATTCATGACACATCAGTGGGGTGATGTAGGGATTGAGGTCACTAACTAATGAGAAGCAATTGAGTTGCAAACTTGTGATATTTCAGTCAATATATTTTAGGACATACAGTGTTACTACATCAACTTTCTCAGCTTATCTACTCACTTATTTTGGATATGTCCCTAATTTCATGCCTTTGTCTCCCCACTTTGTCAGGCTTGGTCCAGAACCATTGCACTAAGGGGTTCTGAGCATGCCTCTCCACTGTCAGGATTTTCACAGAATGTCCAGATGTTTGGCCCATACTTTTTTTCTATTCCACAATTTATTTCTATTTGTCTGGTAAATCACTGTGATGATCCAGGGATTTATGCTCTGCCCCCCACACCCCCCTAACTAAATATACCAACTCTGAGATTGCACTACAGTGGAGAAAAGGGCAACACTGTGTAGTTGGCAAACTACATCTTTGCCCTTTAATGTATTCATCAAACCGCTTAAATGTGTTTCGATGAATATGTGTTGCTCATTTGGTGTTTGATATTACAACATTTTGATATTGTAATATAGACCCAGGGCAATTTTTCATGTGTCCATAATTTTTTATTTATTCCCCCCATCATTTGTGGCTTTGTTAACATGCACTGCTGTAAGGGAATATTGGCATACATTTGCTTTCAGACTTCTACCCTTCCATAATTCATGCTAATGCATGACCTGTTCTCTATCAACTTTCTGTATTTGTGAGGGCTATATATGTGTTTTGTCACTTTTGGGGGATTTATCCCCTGTTATGTGTGCATTTGCACACATTTCCTTCTTTAGCAGGTTGCAGAAGTGTCGTATTGCATTTTAGCAATGCAGGGAGGTGCGTCACAGAACCTGTCACACCCCCCCCTGCATTGCTGTCTTATTGCTGATGTTTATTTCAGTGTCCACAGATACTGAAATGATCATTATTTCATTTCAGTGTCTGTGGACACTGAAATACTAGAATAATATTAGAGTAAATCTCTAATATTATGGAAGTTCGGCTTAGAAAGTGCTGTACGGCACTTTCTGAGTGCAGGGGGCGTGTTCAGTATCCATGCACTACTTGGAAATCCCCCCTGCACTTGTTCACAGTTTGTGTCTGTATAGCAAGTACAGCAGCGCGCCTTAATGAATATTTAAGGTATGCTGCTGCGCTAAATGGACACGAACCACTCCATGCAAGAATACTCTTATTCTTGCACAGATTTTATTGAATCCAGAGGAATATCTTTATATAAAATTTCTTCAAATTTATCTTGATCTTGTCTCACACTGTTTAATTTGTCTGTCCAGCATATTTATTTCAGTTTCCAAAGTTGTAGTTCAACCTCTTTTCAGTTTCTTATATTTGTTTGTTTCTTACTTTATTCAAATGTCATGTTCTTCTAGAAATATGTCCTCCTGATACTGTGTACCTAGATCCTGATGTTAAATATTTTTTTGATTTCTTGCATTGAAACAATTTCTCTTTCAAAACTTTCCACAATCCTTCTGCAGTTTTTCCACTGTACACTCACTCCAATTAGTTTTACATAGTTGTGTCTTTCGGCTTTTCCCAGTTAGGGGTCGCCACAGCGGAATTCCGGTCCGCTAATAATTGGTAGTAGATTTTTACATGCCGAGTTGCCAGCCCTGACGCACAACCTTCAACGAAGATACGCCCATTCACGCATGTCTTCACACAGAAGACGCTGTGCATTGATTTAGATTTCAGATTGGTAGAATCATCTAGCCCTATGATCACTGCACATCAACAGTGGTAAAACTTGACCTGCAGTGACAGTAATTTCTTTAGGAACATAAACAAACAAACAAAAGATGTCAAGTATGTTCCTTTCTATTTTAGGCTTATTTACAATCTGAAACAATTGATTTTTTCTGAACATATGTTGTAAATACTAGTGTTGCTGATTCAATAGTATTCCAGCCTGTTTCTGGTAAATGTAAATCCCCAGCAACTATTATTTTCCCTCCTGTATTTCATGCATGAAATGTATGAATTCCTCTAGGCCATCAGCACTTGACTTTGGTAGTCCATACATTACAACAACTGCTAGAAATTTCAGGGTTGCTTTTTTTGTCACAGTTACACAATCTGCAGTATTGGTATTATCAATGAACATGTAATAATCACAGGTCTGTAAACATTAGGAAACCTGTAAAATATCCCAAGTAACATCTAAGCCAAAGGTTGAAGAGGTCATACAGACAAACCATTCAGTAAGCACTGCAATAACGAGCCATCCAAGCTAAAGTCTTCACTATGTAACAGTTTAAACTTCCTGAAGTCGAGGCCTATGGAATATATGGAAAGGACCCCTTAAGGATATACCAGAGTTTCGGATACATGGCATGTCTACGGCTAGTGGAGTTTGGCTTTATTGGCTTGATTACACTAAAAAAGCCTTAAAAGTAAAAAAAGGTCATAGGCATTTTGTGTTATAATAGTGCTACTCTTGCTATTTACTATTCAAAATGACAAGAGTATGCTTCTGAACTATTTTTAGCATTTAGTAAGTTTGCTGGCAGTTGTTCCTTGTCATTACTGTAGCGAACGTCATTGCTATAGCAGGCAATTATTATTTTTAATTTTGTGCATGCAAAAATCATCTTTATTATTTTGAAAAATAAAATGCATACCATTTGCAAACAAGAAGTTGTAGGGTAATATTTCTATGCTACCTGCTTTTAATCTCCCATCTCTCCAGTTATTCTGGAAGTTCACAACAATGTCACTGTCTCTGTTGTACCTGAAATGCTGCACTCAGTAATGTCTATGAGAAGTTAAGGGCCACTCATTCTGTATTTAGCTAAAGATATGCTTAGAATAAGTATTTACGTGTAAAAAATATATATCTTGCATAGACAGATGGAATGCCAGCTGCTGAACTGTGCAGAGTTGCTAGATTTGTTTTGTAACTTAGTCTGCTTTGACAGACCATTCTAAAATGTTAAATCATATCAAGGGATGCCAGCTGTTGTGGATGACTCTGCCTAAAGTGTCAACGAGAAACTAACAAATTGGCCTTGCTTAGAGCCAGATACTAGCATTACAAACTGACAAATCTGCAGACACAATGTCTAGATGAAAGAAGGCATAAAAGACAAACAGTAGGGGACATTCCTGGAAGAGAACTTAGGTCAAGGTATCCCAACATTTCAGATGAGGATTTTATGTCTGGAATCAAACCATAGCTGGAATTATCAGGAACATGAAACAGGCATCCTGTTGAATATGTTTTTAATATTTACGTTTCTAAATGCTGGGAATAAAACACAGGTAGTCAAGAACAAACAAGTTACAACATGAAGAGAACCTGTAATGACAATACTCAAGTACCTAATGTATCTTTGTTATTTTGTTGATGAATGTGCTCATAAAAGTATTTGTTGTTTCTATATAAAGTGCATACTGAATTATATTGGATTGCTCTCAGCAGTTTTTCTTCATGTCACTGAAGTCTTCTGTCTGAAGTGTATAAAGAAAATTGTTTAACATCAGTAGTTTAGTATATTTCTTGCATTAAGTTCAAATACTGTGGGTTTTGTCCCTACACCAGCAGTTTGAATTTATGTCCCAGTACTGATAGTGTAGTACATGCTGGTGTTCTCTGAAAGAGGCCTCCTTTGAAGAAGACATTAACTGAGGTGTCTTACTGTCTGAAAAGGGCAAATTAATGCTCCATCTGGAGCTGTGAATGAAGTTTAAAGATTGACCCTATAGTTGCAATCATTAATACCCTATCTTTCTTCTGAAGATGGTTTTCTTTTTTGGGGGGGGCGGCTAAACTGTATAGTCCTGACTAAATTTCTTTAATATTTCAAGCTTTTCATGCAGTGTAAGTCATTAATTCAGTATTTCTTCTTTATTTCTTCAAGAGTTCTCTCTCCTTATAACTTAAAAATAGATTAGTCTTCATCTAAATAAAGTATGGCATTCTTTATTTATATTGCTCTGTGATTTTCCTGACTGCATAGCTTATACACTTTTTGTCCGACTAGTAAACCCTGAGTGATTAAAACATGAGGAAATGCAATGCTGAAATCATAACTCCAGAACACAAAAACATGAGAACTCAAACTATAGACAATTTTTGCCAGAGAATAAGCCCCTCATCTACACCTCCCAATGTGTGTGTGTGTGTGTGTGTGTGTGTGTGTGTGTGTGTGTGTGTGTGTGTGTGTGTGTGTGCGTGTGAGGATTAAGTCCACCACACCCCGTGAATATAATATAGTAACTCAATGGATGCATAAATATGAAAAAGGGAAAAATCTCTAAAAACAAAGGAACCACTGTTTGCAAAGACATAGAAAGAAGGGGTCTATGGCTACCAAATTATAAAAAAAACAAGCTGTGAAATATCGAAAGGAAAACAGTGGACTGGAAATGTATGGAAAACTGACAACTTCAAAAATAAATTAATTGAATGGTCATAGTCGGCCAACAACCAGGAAGTAATGTGATGCATAAGGTAAGTGTAGGGGAATCTTTTATACTTCCCTATTCTCCACTGTACTGTGATCTCGGAGTTGGTATATGTAGTTGGGGGTGTGAGGGGCTTGGAGGGCTTGGAATGTGTGGGGGGTGCAGCCCCCCACTTGTCTGATTGTGAGTGTGATGTTGGCCAACTATGGCCATTCAATGTATTTGAATTTCAATGTTGTAGGCATTTGATACTTTTCCAGTTTGCTATTTTCCTTTCCATGTTTTGTGGTTCATGTTTTTTATAATTTGGTAGCTGAACATAGACCTGAAAGAACACCAGCAATGATTTCCAGTGTAACACAGTTATTTGCATTTTGATTCTTGGCATCTTGTGACTCAGAAACCTAGCACTTAGGGACCTGGAACTTAACACTTTCCTATAGATGCAGAACTGTTTTACCTTATCTTTAACTAACATTTTACTTCCTTATTTAGCTTCCTTTTCTGCTGCTATAACTGTCATTCTTTAATAGCAATAGCAAAAGTTTATTGATTGAGATATATTGCTTTTCATCTTTTTTCTAAACCAAAATTGTCAGAATTATTTTACTGATGATCTTCATGAGTAACACTGGGAATAGAACAAGTCCCTTTGTTAAAAGGTCAAGTAGTTTTTGAACCCAAGAAATAGGAATATGATTGACTTTGCCTGTGTTATCCTACTCCGACCTACTCTACATTATTGAAAGTCAACACTTTTAAACACATTTCCTGTGTCTGTTTCACAAAACAATACTTATTCAAGTCCAGAAATTATTTAAACACACATATTCAAATATTACTGAGTTCCAGGCAATAAAACATAGAAAATATTCCCACAGGCATTTTTGTAGTGAGTGAATGCCCCTATATGCATCATGCTGGGGGTTTTACTCTGGCACATAATTTCTTACTTGTGTATTTCTATTTTGATGTTGCCCCAACTTGGTGAAAAGTCATCATTAAAGAAAAAAAATTAAGAATCTCATTGTTTATCCAAAGTCAATGTTTTTGCAAACTGCAGAAAAATAGGCACAGCTAGCCCACATAAAGCTCTACAATATGTAACATACACACATACACACACAACAATGCATAGGAAAACAGAATCAAGTAACCATACGTGGACATTATTAAATAAACATGCTGATCATAAGCAGCTGAGAGGATCTAAGCAAGGGGTAAACCTAAAAACATAAAGTGGCATTCGCAGTCCCAGGTTTTGGACTTCCATAGCGGTAATCCATAAAGAGCAGTGCTACATCTATAACTATCAATAATAAAGCAGAAAAGAAAACTGCCAAACAGTCTGGTAGACGTTCTATCCCAATACCAAATAATTTAATAATGAATGTCATAAAACAAAAGGATAGAACGAAGCAGAGTGAGTCTCAGATAATACCAAATTGCATGGATAATCGCTCAGAATTCCAAAAAGACATAAAGTTATCCAGGCCAAGCAGAACGAATCCAAAAAATGTAGATGGTTCAATCCAAACAAATGTTTATTAAAGGGTATCTAGACAGAGAAATGTTAGCGCTTTCGCTTAAAAAGCTTCTTCAGACATAAAATACATTCACCTGATACCAAATACTTTATATATAACATTCAAATTCTTAAAACAACAAATCAGACAATGTCAACTATTAAAACATTAAAGTGACCTTGCACTAATAGCAACTTCATCTAAAACACTTAATAAAAAGCCTAGGTAGCTGTCAATACAGAAACCAGTAAAAATAATGAAATAACTAATAAGCTGAACAATAATATATAATCAGGAATATATTAAAAAAATATATATATATTATGAACATCTCATAAAAATAGAATATATATTAACTTAAAAATGCATACGCTTAAAAAATACATGAAAACTTTCACTTATTGTTCCTGCGCTTCTTAAGAAAGGGCTTAATAGAAGCCCTTTCATTCAATCCCTTCCCTTTATCTGCCCTCAGCCGGGTTATCCAATTACTCTCTATAGTCTCCATATGATTCCGGATGTCACCCTCCCGTGCACTAGGATAAATCACTGTCAGTGCTTTAAACAAAAAATTATGTGTGGTGTCACATTGGACCACATGTTTAGCTAATGCATTGTGTTGTGAGCCTTTCTTGATGTGATAAATATGCTCACGTATCCTGTCCTTAAATGGTCTGTTGGTTTTACCAACATAGAAAGATGAACATATCTGGCATATAACTAAATAAACTAAGTGTGGGGTCATACAGTTAGCTGACGCTTTTGTTTTAAATATGACATTCAAATCTGGATGAAAAAACTCATCTTTTATATCTTTATAAGGGCAAAAATTGCATTTACCACATGGTGTGGTATGCATCTCTCCAGATACCGAGTTCTTATCTCTAGGATAACAAAGCAGCCTCTTTAAATTCTTTCTATTCCTGTATAAGAAACGTGGTTGCTCACCTACAACCATCTTTATGCTCTCATCTGTTTGTAGAACAGACTAATACCTACTAATAATCCCTCTAACCTCCTTATGATCACACGTATAAAAAGATGGAAACTTAACCGAGGAATTAGTAGATCTAAAACATATTTCTGAGTCTCTGACAGTAGGGCCAAAATAAGGGGCAGCTATATCAGACCTTAAAATGGGAATGCTACATAATTGTTCATCAACTTCAAACTCCTTATAACCTCTCTCCACTAAATTCATCCTAAATTTCACTAATTCTTCAACAAAACCCGTGTCCATGGGATTCATTCTAGAGGACCATACACCCTGACCTCTAATGATATTCTTAAAAACATAAGAGGGGTGCATACTGGACCTCGATAAGAATGTATTAGCATAAGAAGATTTCCTATATATACCAGTATTAATCACCCCACAAGGTAATTTTTCAGTGTAAAGATCAAGAAAGTCTATTCTATGTGGAGAATGTTCTATGGTAAATCTGAGGAAATCAGTTAAACTTTTTATGTTAATAAATAGTGCATCCAGCTGTTCTAAACTACCATCCCATAGTATAAACAAATCGTCGACAAAACGACAATAGAATTTAACATGGGTCTCAAAGATGGGTAGATGAAACAAAATTGACTCCTCCCATTGTGCCAAAAACATATTAGCGTAACTATTGGCACAAGGGGCACCCATGGCTACTCCATCTTGCTGTTTATATATCCTATCCTGGAACATGAATAAATTATTCTCTAACACAAGTTCCAAGAAATAGGTTATAAGATCTCTTTGTACTTCCGAGTATTCACTATGTCTTTTCAGATATTCCAATATATACAGTACTCCCAGTTCCTTCGGTATAACAGTAAAGAGGGACTGGGCATCAAGGGTTACAAAGATCAAATCTTCATCATTATCAAAACCTCTTAAACATTCATATAAGTCCACAAGGAACTGCTTAGAATCTTTCAATACAAACATATTATGATTCAGAATCGGTCTTAAATGTTTCTCTACATAAATGGACAGACGTTCTGTGACCCATCCCCCACCAGCAACTATGGGTCTCATTGGGGGGGGTCAACTGGTGACAGTTATGTAACATTCCCGTTTTAAGGTCTGATATAGCTGCCCCTTATTTTGGCCCTACTGTCAGAGACTCAGAAATATGTTTTAGATCTACTAATTCCTCGGTTAAGTTTCCATCTTTTTATACGTGTGATCATAAGGAGGTTAGAGGGATTATTAGTAGGTATTGGTCTGTTCTACAAACAGATGAGAGCATAAAGATGGTTGTAGGTGAGCAACCACGTTTCTTATACAGGAATAGAAAGAATTTAAAGAGGCTGCTTTGTTATCCTAGAGATAAGAACTTGGTATCTGGAGAGATGCATACCACACCATGTGGTAAATGCAATTTTTGCCCTTATATAGATATAAAAGATGAGTTTTTTCATCCAGATTTGAATGTCACATTTAAAACGAAAGCATCAGTTAACTGTATGACCCCACACTTAGTTTATTTAGCTATATGCCAGATCTGTTCATCTTTCTATGTTGGTAAAACCAACAGACCATTTAAGGACAGGATACGTGAGCATATTTATCACATCAAGAAAGGCTCACAACACAATGCATTAGCTAAACATGTGGTCCAATGTGACACCACACATAATTTTTTGTTTAGAGCACTGACAGTGATTTATCCTAGTGCACGGGAGGGTGACATCCGGAATCATATGGAGACTATAGAGAGTAATTGGATAACCCGGTTGAGGCCAGATAAAGGGAAGGGATTGAATGAAAGGGCTTCTATTAAGCCCTTTCTTAAGAAGCACAGGAACAATAAGTGAAAGTTTTCATGTATTTTTTAAGCGTATGTATTTTTAAGTTAATATATATTCTATTTTTATGAGATGTTCATAATATATATTCATATATGTATATATATATATTTTTTTTAATATATTCCTGATTATATATTATTGTTCAACTTATTAGTTATTTCATTATTTTTACTGGTTTCTGTATTGACAGCTACCTAGGCTTTTTATTAAGTGTTTTAGATGAAGATGCTATTAGTGTGAGGTCACTTTAATGTTTTAATAGTTGACACTGTCTGATTGGTTGTTTTAAGAATTTGAATGTTATATATAAAGTATTTGGTATCAGGTGAATGTATTTTATGTCTGAAGAAGCTTTTTAAGCAAAAGCGCTAACATTTCTCTGCCCGGATACCCTTTAATAAACATTTGTTTGGATTGAACCATCTACATTTTTTGGGTTTGTTCTGCTTGGCCTGGATAACTTTATGTCTTTTTGGAATTCTGAGCGATTTTCCATGCAATTTGGTATTATCTGAGACTCATTCTACTTCGTTCTATCCTTTTGTTTTATGACATCTATAACTATGTTTATATGCAAATAAGGTCAGTGGAGGTTATTCATGTTGACTGTGGAAATGCAGAGGCATTTTGACAAACATGCTTACTTAAGGCAAAAGTGTAAAGTATCTGAAGATAAGCATTAATCTTGGACCAGTTACATGCATAATGTGCCGTATGCATTAGTATATTACTGTTATTCATAGAAATAAATGTAAAAGGATCTCATCTGCATACAAAACACATAATGGACCATAAACGTATGTGAATACAAAATTAGGATTACTCGATTTAGGTGGCAAATTACTTAGAAAACTGCACACTTTTTAAAGTATGAAAAAATAATAGAAATATTGGAAATGAATAAAAAAGAGTTCAAAATGAGGTAAGATTACTGAGGTCACTTCAAAAAATCTTTGTTTTATTCAATAAGATCAACTCTGCTTTTTACAACGAATTTGGGGATGGAGAGGAAATCTGACTATAAATCACAATCAGGGTAGAGAATGCTTCATTAACATACATTGAGTTACATCATTTCTCATTTACTTGTCATTATCAGTTCATTTACATATACTTATTCTTGGCCACTGAGTATCAATGTATGAAGTGTGGTTTACCTGCACTCATTCGTGGACAGTGCAGATGGCCATAATGCATTTGCACAATGACTATGAATACAGCCCATAGTGTGTGGGTACTTAAGAAGACCACAGCCCAGGATTTCTAGTCCCAGCCAGGGGTTGAACACACCCCTGACTCGACTATGAAAGAACCAGAGGTTGCAGCAATGCTGAGACCCAGAGAGAAAGACAATCATACCAACAGAATTCGGAATTAGCATGGCAGGCGTGGGTGATTAATTCAGATTTGGAGAAAATCATAATGCAGATAAAAATATGAAGAATGGATCCTGAATTCTGGGATCAAAAACACAACACTAAGTCAAAGTGAATACATTTAAACTACTGAGGCAGATGTTGGAGCATTTATATGGACAGAGAAAAATAAATGATTCTGTGGTAGGATGGATGATCAGGTAAAGAAGAAGAATTACGTCTATCTCAATGCATATTTATTGCTGTCAGTCTTTACAGAATCGATGAGGAGCTTCCAATTATCCTTGCTAATTAATGTGAAAGGTCAGGAGTTTCATGCCTTCCTTCTCAGCAATGTGCCAATAATACGTCAGTGGGCAGATCAGTACACATCACTCATATCAGCTGTACTGCAGAGCATTACATTGTTTCAGATAGATGAGTCATTTTTACTAGAGCAGTTTAACTGACAAAAAAAAAAGTTAAATTCAGAAAAAGTTCACAAGTACAATTTAACAGAACAAAATATGCTAAATTCATCTAAGATGCAAATGCAGAATCCATATCCTAGCAAAATATAGATCAGCCCCTATGTCCCTAGAATCCCATAGCTCACACCTAGACCAACTGGAAACTCTCACCATTAAACCAAATACACATTCATGGGAGATTTCAACTACCTTCTATATACTAGGAAACATATAATGCCTCATACTCGAACAATGATACCTGGACTTTATTAATGCAAATATCTTTACCAGAGTGTGCACACTCATCAGATGTTCAAACATACTGGACCTGGTACTCACAAATATGGGAGAGCACTGACCCCCCCCCCCCCAATTGTCATGTCCTGACTGGTGAGATTAGTCCACAAAACTGTCTCCTTCGAAATAAAAATCAACTCTGTAACCCCAGCAAACCCTGTGACAATTAGGAACTATTCCAAATCATACTGTATCCTATTAAGTAATAAGTTGTCAACATTCAAATGCCCCTCCCAACCCTGAGTTCACAGTAACCTATGCAGAATTTATAACAGAGACCCTGTAAAACCATGTAAATGTCTGTAGAGAGGATGATGTACCCACTAAAGTTATGCCCAAAACAAACTCTAAAAACAAACCGCACTGGCAGAATCCTAAACTTAATATGATGTATAACCAAAGGAAAAAAGTCATAACTTAAATCAGGAACAGCAACTCCCATAATGATAGGAGCTCTCTAATTTAACTAAACAGGAAACTAAGAGGACTAATTAAGGCCAAAAAGGCCAATTACAAGGTCAACATACCCTCACATGCTAAAGATGACCACAAGGTCTTCTACATATATGCCTGAAACCTCAAAGGCAGCACACATCAGTGTGCTGAACCTGTGGTCAATGGTGCTACCTTCACTGAACAGATTGACATAGCAAATGTGTTGGCTGACAAATTCAGCTGAGACTTCACCCTCCACTCTCCCTGCTTCCCCCATGAAATACCTACTAGCATAACCCCCTGACAATTAACAGGGAGCAGGTCCTGCTGGCACTCACTTAGGCCAAAAACACAGACACAGTAGACCCAGACAATATCCAAGGATGCCTCCTAAATAGCTTAAAACTTAACCTATCAGGAACACTTAAGTCACTTTTCAACTATAGCCTCAAAACAGGCTTTGTACTATGAGAGTGGAGGACTGAAATGGTTATCCTACTTCACAAGAATGGACCATAAACTGACCATGGAAACTACAGAATAATTAGAACTAGTCTAATATGCAAAGACATGGAACAAATTATCTTGTAAATGATCAATGAAGACAGAGGAAACCTTCAGAAAATGGACCCAACTGAGTTTGGCTTTGTCAAGGGAAGGTTATGCCTACTAACCTGCTGTGAAAAGAGAGAACTGCCTACCTGGACCTGGCTAATGGGTTCGATACAAAACACCACTAAAGTATAGTAAACAAGCTCACTGAACTGGGCATAACCCCCTACATAACTCTCTGGATTGCCAGATGGCTTACAGACAGGACCCAGGAAATCAGGATTGGTGAGACCATCTTCACTGACAGTCTAGTTACCAGCGGGGTACCTCAGTGCTCCATGATGGGATTGTTCCTATTTGGCATCTACTTTTTGGAGCCAAAGTCTAATGTCATGGGCCTTTGGCTGACCAAGTTCACAGATGACTGCAAATTGGGACCCATCATAGATTCCCACATGACACAAACATCTTGCAAGAGGGTCTAACACAGACAAATATCTGGTGCCAAAATCATGGATTAAAGCTTAATGCCAACAAATGCATTATAGTGCCTTTCAGGAAAACTACCACCAAGGTTAATAAGACACCCCTAAGACTTGACCTGGTAGTCAGGAGATCTGGGAACATATGTAAACAGTAATCTTGCTTTTAACCAACATGTTGCCAAGGTACTAAGAAAATCATTCTATATCACTCAACTTATAAGTAAGGGTATGGTATCCAGTCCAAGGAAGTCATAGTGCCACTTAATTTGGCCCTTATAGGACCTGTCAAGTATAATGCCCCCTTCAGCATGTATCTAAGCAGACATATGCAACAGCTGAAATGCTCACAAAGGTTCCTTACCAGGAGAATCCAGGGTCTAAACACATTGTCCTTTAGAGATTGCCTTAAATCCCCATCTCTATACATGGTCTCCTACAAGTTACTAAGAACTGATCTATGCCTGGCATAAAAGGCATCCTTGGATCTAGCTCTAATGGACCTAGTGTGCCTCCACAAAACAGACAGCATCAGAGCCACTAGATACAAGGATTTAAATTTTGACTGTGACATAACTAAGACACATTGGCGAGACAGATATTTGTCTCAGAGGATCCCCATTTTTTGGAACAGGCTCCACATCTATGTGAAGTGAAGTCCATCCCTGACCATATTTAAATGTAACATTGACCAACGGATGGGAAATCAGAAATTCACACCAATTCTGTCTCCCATGTCTCTGATAGACACAGGCAGGCAGTAATGCCCAAACTAACATGCTCCCTCCACATGAACTCTGGAAACTTACTAACTAACATACCCTCTCTTAATTAATAATGCCCGTGATACATAGGGACACAACTGGGTTAGATTGCTGGGCTAGGTGTATAAAGGTCCCAGTAGCTGTTAGCCTAGCATACATCCACAATCCTATGAAGAAGCAACAAGTTGCTTTTGTTATGTCTATTTTGTGAACGTTAACACTTTTTTTTGTACTTTGTTATACCAGTCACTTGAAGAAACTAAACTGCATCTGTGAAACTATGGAATTTGGCATGTTTGCTGCATTCATGGTTTTTGATGTAAGAATGAGGTAAGACACACTAATAAATGTGGACTGGAAAGATGTTACTAGATATGAAAAACTAAAGGCTGCATTGCTAAAGAAATATGATTGCCAGAAATTTACCCAATTAAATTACACATGGTCAGGAAAGGCCTATATATCAGAAAGTGTTTTTAAACATTCTTAACTGGAAATTGGCAAAGGAAAATTCCTAAAAGGTAACTGCCATTAAAGAGAATACATAAATGTTATACTAATGAGCAAAGTGCCTAGATATGTGCCTGCCATAATTGTCATAGCAAGGTATCCCAATAGTGTATAGTTCCTTAGTCCCATTATAAACCTATGAAGTATACACCAATGGCAGGGATCCCAGATTTTTGTTAGGGATTAAAAAATAGAATACCTTTTTCACAAGGTAGTAGCTACTAAAATATTACTAAAATTAAAAATGAAGGTGTAATCCCATTACTACAGGGCAAGAAGAGAGCAACCTTCAAGCAATAGTAAGGACAATATAAACTATAATTCAGACATAAATATTGAGTCATTTCAGACCTTATAGTAGGAGTCTGTAGATTCTTAAAGAACTCAACATGGTTTACAGAAGCTGGAAGTTTGTTCCAACAGATACACAGATGTATTGTCGAGTCACTTTTGTGGGAAATATTTTTTTTGGAAAAGAACAGAAACAGTTGATGCTGCACATCTCAACTACAGCAGAAAAAATACAGAAACATTGTTTTTTCTGGGAGAACTACCCCCCATATTTTCTCACATTTCTATCTCTAAATACCCTAACTATGCAATCACATAACATTAAGAGTGAGGAGAAACTTCCACACTCCCACTGTTCTGAAGTCTCAGTCTGTTGAATTCATAGCTTGTAATGAAACATAGGAATTAACAATAAAAGGATGATTTTCTGTTTCATCAAAATGCTGATTAAAGGACAGCAGGACTCTAAAGAAGACTCTGGTGCTGGACACCTAGGTGACAAGAAATACAAATCAGTCACTAAAATGGGTTGTTATATACTCATCATAGAAAGAAGGAGTACTTGGAATCAGTTTGTTGTTCAATAAAGATATGGTGAATATTTGCTTAATATATATATATATATATGTATATATATATATATATATATATATATATATATATATATATATATACATACACAAATCTGGTTTATCTTCATTTGGTTGACTAACATGAATATCAGAATCCTGAATCTAAACCACCCTAGATTGAAATGGAAATGTCGACTTTCTACTACGCATGCACTGTGGTGGCTTCTCAAAACATAAAAATAATAATTAAAAAAATACAAGCATAAACAACATCCCCTTATGTGAGGGGTTGCATCCCCCATACCTCCTCCTAATTTTATGGCATCTATATTACAACATTGATGCTTTAGTTAATCAAATAACTAAAGCTCGATCTTGTAATATCGACAGCTAAAAATTGTCGATTGGCCGGTTCAAACAAGGGAAACACTTCCCTTGGCGGAATCAAAAAAAAAAAACATTACATCTGAAATCAAGTGGGGGGTTCACCCCCAACACTACCTGATGTGGGGGGCTGTGCCCCCTGCACCCCCCCTACCTAAATATACCAACTCTGAGATCGCTCTAAATTGGAGAAATGGGCATACTCCACATAACAGCCAAGAGGAGTGCTTCCCTGGGTTAAATTGGCCAGTTGACAATGTATGGTTTCGATATCACAAGTATGAGCTTTACTTATTCGATTAAGTAAAGCTTTGATTTTGTAACATAGAACCATTTTATGTACTAATTTCAAGATCACGTAGTCCCTGGGGAAAGGAAATATTCTCTTACCTGGGTATTGTCGATCTTGCACACCTGTTGACTATCTGTATAGTCGAAGAAATACAATTGATTAAATACATGTTGAATAAATTATCCCTGTTGACCAAACCAATATAACCAAGCATATATGTATATACATATATATATATATATATATATATATATATATATATATATATATATATATATATATATATATATATATATATATATATATATATATATATATATATACATATATATATATATATATATATATATATATATATATATATATATATATAGATCTACTTCATATGTTTGACACTTCAAAATGCCGAATTCCATATGGCCGAGACCATATGATTGACATTTGAAATGTCGAACATATGAAATACAAAAGTAAAAAACAACAAACACTTACCTAAACACTGCTAGTAGTGGGCAAGCCTCCCTGCACCTCCCCACTCCCCGTAACTTAAATATACTAACTCCGAGATCTCACTACAGAGCAGGAATGGAAATCTTTCCATTCCGCACTGTACAAAGATGTTGGTTCCGCATTGTCGGCATTTCAAATGTCGATCATATGGTCTCGGCCATATGAAATTTGGCATTTTGAAGTGTCAACAATGTGAAGTGGACCCATACATCATATATATATATATATATATATATATATATGTGTGTGTGTGTGTGTGTGTGTGTGTGTGTGTGTGTGTGTGTGTGTGTGTGTGTGTGTGTGTGTGTGTGTGTGTGTGTGTGTGTGTGTGTGTGTGTGTGTGTGTGTGTGTGTGTAAAATAAATGCAGAACAAACACCTATGAGCTACTTGCAAAACCTATAACCTAGAATGGCTACTGGTTTAACCTCATTCAGTAGGTAAAGAAGTATTACAGATCTTCAAATGGCAATAAATGGGGAACAGAGGTAGCACAAAGCAAACTTTGGTTATTTTCTTAATCAGTGTGAGAAAAGCATTTCTTGGGTAGCAGAGATTTGGACTGGAAAGCTTCTTGACCAAAGGAAAGTAAAATAGCACAGATCCCAATCCCTCAAGCTAGATACCAAATTTCAAACCCATTTCATCTGTCAGTGATAATAATTTTTAGTACAGTATTAAGATACTACAGGGTTGTGTAACATGGATTTATGGTGGATATTATGCAGGTGTCAAAATGATCTGGTAAGCCTCCCATAACTGAGAGGAGAGTCAAGTTATTCCATGACCTTAGAACTAGTAAAAAATGCAGATTTTGCCAGTTAGATTTAAAGTATACTTTTTATCTAATTTTAAATAAGGAAGGTATTTTTGCTGAACAAAGCATAACTGGAAGAGGCTTTAAACAGAAAATAAAAAAAATCTAGAGATTTCACAATCTCTGAGTATATTCATCTGAAAAAAAGGAGACCACGGGTTCTCAGGTTCACTTATATAACTACAAGAAAGCAATTTTTATCTGCACATTTTTCATCTGAATATAATGACTAATCGCAATATTTTATAAAGTGAAATAAATTAAGAAAAATAGCTCAATTATATACATGCTCACAAAAACCAGCATATTAATTTCTTTCCTTCCTCCTGAGGCTGAATACCATCATGTGATTTATTATATACTACATGTTTTTTAGGTCAAATAAATTCCATATGGAGAAAAGATTAAACGAGTACAGTCAATTAATCTTACCTGCACAAAGTGTTATAAAGAACATGTTTGCTGATCTCCAGTGTGGTTGTCACATATGTAACAGAAGGCACCAGGAGGAGATTAACATATATGTGATTTAGGCTATAGGAGCTATGGCTGTACCTTAACATTAATAATATAGAGCATATGATTATATATGGGATGTAAACAATTTTACATAATTTCAAAGACACATCCTGTTATAGTGAAACTCTCAAACTGTTTGCAGAAAATCAGCATTGACATAATCAGTTAATCTGGCACACCAGTGTATAAAACTGCCAAAAAGAAACAACTCTGGCAGAGTAATACGTACGGTAATTGGCAAGGAAATGATGAGTCAAAGTAGTGACACTCCTATTTTTCAAAGTTTTACAGAGATGGTTTGCACTTGATTCTGGACATCATTAAACTGACTTACTTTCCTAATATAATATTTTCTGGAAGCACATTCTTCATTCTTATACAATCATCACAAATGAAGGTCTAACATCCCTGTTTTATCTACTTATCTGTATTTAATCATCATGTGGGTAACTGTACATCATTTAACTTTCTCTTAACTGTGATACATATTGTAGCTAAAAAAGGGTATACTCTGTATTAGTCTGTCTAGCCAGTTAACAAATAAGCAGCAGGCAAGAACAATTCTGTCTTAGTTATTTCTGTACCTCCAGCTTCAAAATGCATTTTTTTCAAGATAACATTGTGAAAACCATCATATTGGCCCAATCTAATAATTAATACTAGAAACACATATAACTATTTGCAGTTTTCTGATATAGGCCCCTCAACTTTTTACACTTCAGTTATCTTCCTTCTCATCTCCAATCTGATCCTCTTACCTCCTTTCCTTTTCTTCCTATTTTTCTGGAAGAGAACATGAGCAAGCTTTGTAGTTTATGTCTACAAATCCTTTTACATTATCATCTAGCTCATTAATATCTCTTCTTTACCAACATTATGATCTCATTGTCCTTATTTCACACCCCAGTATTTATGAACATTTTCTCTGCTGTCTTTTTGAACTTTAAAAAGCATTTGGATTAATGAGAGTTATCCATATGCTTTATGCAAAGCACATCCTTTCATGGCAGTGAAAAAAAACATTTCTGGAAAACCAGTCACCTTTCATGTTTTCTGTTTTCTCTGCCAACACACAAACAAACAGACAGACAGACAGGGACACATACCCACAAGCATGCACACAGGCAGACATACATTCATGCATGCACACAAATGTGCACAGACAGACACACATGTATACATGCACAGGTTGAGACTCACACACACTCACATGTATGTGCAAATGTGCACACAGGCATGCACACATACACAGGCACAGACACACACACACTCACACACACACACACACACACACACACACACACACACACACACACACACACACACACACACACACACACACACACACACTCATATGCACATATACACAAATAGATGGTGGAGTCTTCTTCTTCTTTCAGCTTTTCCCGGTTAGGATAGATGGTAGAGTCTAATTAACTTTTTTTCTAAGAAAAACATTTCCTCTACCTCAACTCTTCATAGTCAGGCAGAATCTGGTGACAAAAAACAAAAGAATGTACCGGGAACACTTTGTTAAAATTCATGGCTGCCATAAGTTGTTGACATTATTAATAGTGGTGTAGTATTTCCTAATGATCATGGGCCCTTTGTTTTTGTAGCTAAAGAAAAGACTTGCTATGAATAGTGCCCAATGATGTATTGCTTATTATAGTGCAGCGGTAGCATTGTCGCCTCACAGCAAGAGGTACTCCTGTTCAATTCTCAGCTGGAGCGCCTTCTGTGTGGAGTCTGCATGTCCTCCCTGTGGTTGAGTAGTGTTCGAAAGACATGCGAGAATGGGCATGCCTTCATAGAAGGTTGGACATCGGGCTGGCAACTCAACACTGTAAACATCTGCTGCCAATCATTAGCGGAGCGGAGTTCCGCAGTGGTGACCCCCTAACCGGGAAAAGAAGAAGAAGATGTATTGCTTATTATGAATCTGTCTATTTATATTTAGCTATGTTTCTGAATCATGAATATACACACATTCAGAAATGCAGATGTGTGTGTGTGTGTGTGTGTGTGTGTGTGTGTGTGTGTGTGTGTGTGTGTGTGTGTGTGTGCGCGCATGCGGTGTGTTTGTGTCTGGGTGTGGTGGGGTGCTTGTGTGTGTGTGTGTGTGTGTGTGTGTGTGTGTGTGTGTGTGTGTGTGTATGTGTGTGTGAGCATGTGTGTTTGTGTGGGGGTCTGCATGTGTGAGCATTATGTTTATTGTGTGTGTGTGTGTGTGTGTGTGTGTGTGTGTGTGTGTGTGTGTGTGTATATATATATATGTGCCCATATGTACAGAAAAAGCCTTATTGTGCAGTATATATAAAGTAGTCTGAAAATGTGGTCTAAGTGGTTCACTTAGCAGAGGCATGCTGTCTTATACGCATACAACTCAAGACAGAATCTGATGTAATGTAAATTACTTCCAAATGGGATACTATTTTTTTATCCCCCATCCCTTCTTGCATAATTTGCCCAATACCCTGTCAGCTAGTCTGTTCCAGCAGTGACAAGTAACAGCAACATCAGGTCTATTCATTCTCTCCTCATAGTGAGAACCCTATATTCCAATCATTTATCCACTGATACAAGAACTTACTCATTGCATTTACCCCCAAAGGCAAAACTCATGTGCATACCTCTCAACTGCCCCTGATATTAATGGACATCCCAGAATTTGACTCATATTTTACCTCTGTCCCTCATAATCACTTGCAAAACTAGCGACCTTTGGAGAAAAGTTGGTGAATTATACTGAGGTAAATAATGGCTATAATTAGAGGTTTAGAATACTTTTACTTCAGAAAATGTATTTTAATACATACTCTTTTATTCTCTAAAATCTCAAGTTAATTGTACTAATATTTAAAAAAAGTCCCTGAGTGTCCCTCATTATTTCTGGATGTGTCCCTAATTATGATGAGCTTTGTCTATGACTCATTTGAGATCTATGGTAGGTGCATCTGAGTGGGTCAGTATGCAGGCTTGCCATACCTCCCGTCCCATAAGGGAGATTCTGAGCACCACTATAGTGTCTCCTTAAGATGTAGATATGTGCTTTCACACATGATCTCTGAGCTGTATTAGACCACCAACAGCATGGTCCTAATAGGCACATTGCTGCAAGTGCTAGCCAAATCTCCAGTAGGTAAAAGCAATGCAGTGAGCAAAGTCCTATCAATCTCCCCAATATGGGTGAACCAACATTGATTACTCATTTCCATTCTCTTTGCCGGGTCCCTTCAGTACCCCTGCTGCTAGCCGAACATTGGTTGTCTGGGCCACTGTTGGGGTTTTATCCTTCTGTAACATGAGGTCTCTCTGTTGGGGTAGTAATTAGTGTTAGAAGCACATCACAGATCATGGTCAGAATGTTGTTGGAACATTATAAGCGTGAGTGCTTTTGTAAAATTTAATGTCTACCCACCATGTCAGGTTCTCAAAAACATTTGTAGTTGACTTTTCTAAACACTCTCAGGTGAACTACTGAAGCCAGGGATTATCATATAGTATTAGTTTCTATCTGCACTCGTTGAAAACTAGGTGCTCTAGTTCACTGCAGTGTTACTATATTGAACTCCACCGAAAATGGGTTTTCACAGCTGAATGTTCTTTATTAACAAAGTGACTAAATAAATGCTATATTGAAACACGATTATTAATCATATCTTATAAAAGCACAGAAGCTGTAAATTAATATTAGAAACACCAAAAGTGCTGGCAGACTGTAGCTAACAACTTCAATAATCATTTTGCTTTCTGCAATCATACATTTTTTTAGAGATTTGCCCTACCTGGTGCTTTTGTCGATGCCCCCAAGAATTACAGAGGCTGCACAGCTGCAAGCTGGCTAGGATGTTAGAAGTTCAATGAATTTGGCTTGCCATTTAGGAGTTTTTTTAACAGATGAATATAATTCCTCCTCACCACTACTGCACTGGCATCTGTTAGCACATGTGAGGATCACAATTACCTGCTGCAGTATGCTCTCCTTGTGATCCACTTTTTCCTACTCTGTACTGACCACTCTGACTGTCCTCTGTTTTTGTGTGGATATTGGATTTGCACTGTCATAGTAAAGCTTCTGATGCCACTTGAGCAGTTTTATCCCCTAAGCTGCAGGTCACTAAAGAGTCTATCTTTTGGAATTTGGTTCTGTAGCTAGACTCAAAAGAGATTTGTTTGTGACATGGCTCAGACTCAAACTGCATGGAAAACTGCGCAAACCCCTTACTGAAGTATTGGGGGCTGTTGTCAGAGATTAATGTTCTAAGCCTAGTAATGATTGATTTTGTGCACATGATCACTTCACTATTATCAGAGTATTTGAGAGTAGCAGAGACATATATTTTAGGTTAATGCTTCACTATGTATTTATTTATTATTTGTTAAACAGGTAGTTGATACAGTGACATAGTTATCACATTCATCAATTAGTCATTAATAAACCACTAAGAGTCATGTCTGTGCAGGAAGGCAGATGGCTTGGTTAGAAAAATAATGTTTGTTAGAACCATATGGTATGATTTTTTTCTAACTCTACAACAGAACATATTCATCTACCCAGCTTTAAGGTGGTTTGAGAATGTATGAGACATCCTTCTTTTGTACACTGTCAGAGGCTATTTCATAATGTAGTTTTATACAGAGAGTGTGTAGAGATTGTAAAACACTCTGTAATTTGGAACTTGATCCAGAAACCTTTGTGTCATAATGGTATACCCTGAGTTATAAAGCCTGTGATTAAGAGATTTTATGGCCCCTGCTGTTTACTTATCAAAGGCTTTGGCAATACACAGTGCTGAATGTCAAAATCAGCCTTGCACGGAAATCTGGACAGGGATACCTTTCAGGCAACAGGGTCATGTAATTAAGGAGCCACAATCAATTCTGAGAGGGTTTCCTTCTGTGATATTATATATATCTGAGGCTAGAAAGCTGATAACTTCTAATCCATGATCATCTGTACCAAACTGCTGAGCCTCTGTAGCATTTGTTGAAAAAGCTTTGATTTGCTGCTCTTCACAATTTTGCTTACATATCAAAATGCCTTAATGGAAAATACATTTCTAATCTGCAACCTATTACCACAACAGCCAGATTAGTTCTTAATAGTTGCTTCTGATGCTGAATAGCAGATGGTTGTGTGTAACTGCTTTCAGCATATGTGAAACTGCATTTTTTTCTTTCCTTGTTATCTAAAACTGCACAACATTCAGTTCACTATGGTGACAAAATGCAATAGTTTATACTCTATGACTATGTGAAATATATTTAAATTAGAAGACAAGATCACAAATACAGGTATAAGTGGCACTTACTGGAAACTCGTGTAATTATAAAGTCAGTAAAGAAAAATATTCTAGGCAACTAGTTCCCTTAAAGTTGTTCTGTCATTATAATTTTGTTTTCTGGTGAAAAATTTAACTTAAATGTTTACTTTTTCTTTTCTTTCCTTTTTTTTAATATATTTGCCCCCATGGATCAGACTATTAGGTAAAACTGGTGTCCATCCTTGATCATGGATGCTGGGAGCTACTACTGAACCTCCCAGGCCTAACCTGAAACCTTCCCATTAGCTGAGAGGAAACTGATGCACCCCAGTTGAGTGCCATACTTATGACAGTAGGGATTTTTATTTATATGCTCTACCCAATTCTCTTACCCCTGTGCCTGACATATGATGATATAAGGCCGTCACAGGTAAGAACCTGTGCATGCCCCAGTATTTTGTAAGCATGGGATGCATAGTTGGGGATCACAACTATGTCCACTTTTTTGCTTTATGACCCTTCACCTCCCCGAGGTAAAAGTGAGCCAGTAAAATAAACTGCATTTCAGCCATTGCATTTGATGGTTGCATAATGACACAATTATTTGTATAATGTTTACAGCTATTAATATACTTAAGTCTAGGGTGTGCATTGTAGTATTTTAATAAGACAGTGCCAATGCTGTGACCTTACCATCTGATATCCATCTTCATTTTCTTTACTGGGTGATTGTTGAACAAGATGTCTTATGGTCATAAGGAGAGGCACAGCTCTTTCTCATTTTTTGCAACAATTTATGACTACATGTGGGTAGTGCTGGATTTACCCATGTTTGGCATGATTTGATCATGAGGTCAAAGGCTGTATGATCAAATTAAGTCACTTATGGGCAATGCCAGCATCTCCCCCACACACAGAAGTGGATTATTGCTATTTACAGTGACATTTAGCAATTTTTACCTTTTCTAAATAATGTCCTTGTTTATTGTATAAATGACCTTTAATGTTTTTCAGTGACATCTCTTCTGTAGGGGATGTCTAAGTGTGTACTTTGGTTGATTAGCACATTTGTGTCAATGCTTACTCAGCAAACTGGGCAGAATGCATTTTCTTCCCTCTCCACTTTTATTTTATTTGGAACTCAGAAGTGTGCATATGTCCTACTGTTTAAATAAGGATGTTTGTGGACTTATGGCATTCTGGCAGTGAATTATTTCTTTTTTAATATTTTATCTTTTTTAGAATTTCCTTTGTAGAAGATAGAAGTTTGTTCTCCACTCTTAAAAAGGGTAGTTTTAGTTATTTTTTAATAATTAAAGCTGCAGGACTCATCATTAAATTTAATGGTGGATTTAAAATGAGTATGCTAATTGCGGTCTCCAGTCAGGGAATATGTTTCCACAGTAATGAGCTTTTTCTTGAATGACCTGCAACACCAACAGTGTAAAACCATTTAAAAGGTGAAAAATGAAACTGATGTAGTGGATCGGACTCCTAGCAACCTTGATACAGGTTATGCCTTGTCAGTTTAGAAGAGAAGAATATAATGCATGACACCACTGGTGGTGGTTGGGGGGGGTGCTGCAGTTAGCAAATGAAATGAATGGGTGGAGCCAAATACTGTTGGGTGGGGCTGTATTACAGCAGATCAATAACAGTTACCAATGATCAAACAGATGTGGTCATTCACTTTCACCCACAGACTGCTTCAGTGGAAACCCAGTCATTATAGCCACTTTATTGACTATATACACCTTAGATGTCTAGCCACAATCAGCATTCCATGGGTCCCCCTGTTACCCACTAGTTTTCCCGGCACTCTCCCAGTGCCCAGCCCTGGTTTTCCCTCATCCTGGCCCCACACCATCCAGACACATTACTTCTTTCATGCTTTTTTATACTTCATCTTACTCCACCCGCCCATGCTTTTAACACTCTCCAAAGGGCCAAGCATCCACTGTAATTTAAGTCTAAAGGAAGTAGCTGACTTAAGATGGGGGTCTTCCAGGACCCAGAAGTCATAAAGCTATGGATGCACTGAAGTGCATCTTAGTTTTTTTAAACTAACTTTTCAATTAAAAATGATGTTCTGAACAAAAAATCCTGAGAAAGTGAATATATTCAATCTTTCTGGGAAAAGTACCTGCATTTCTAACCCTCCAAAGGCAGTTGTCTTCTGTGTGCTGCTCTGGTGTTAGATTGGCATGAAGAGTAAAAAAACAAATGGCCAGAGGCATATATTATACCACTGATTGTCTAGGAATAGAACCCAAAGCACATGGATAAAACTGATAAAGAGAAATGACTGCACATAGAAAGAATGGACAGCCAAAAACTGAACAGGAGAACCAAGTGCTGTTATAGGGCAACACTACTCAGTGCAACACTCTGCCAAAGATAAGTTATCATAGTCACACACATCCTACCCAGAATACCACAGACAACTACTTATTGAGTGCAATACTGATGACTGACCGTTAAAGAAAGTAAAAAAAATATGCACACTACCTCTGCAATGCCAGAATAATAAATGCTTATTTAAACAAATGACAACGGTGTCAGTCACTTTTATCTACAGACAACCCATGGATAGAATTAAATCGACTTTATTGACTGAATATACCTGATATCAAAATGTAATAAAATAAAAATAGCAACAATTGGACAAAGTAACTTATTTTAAATTTCCCCGCCCACACACGCACAAAGATGTGACCATTAATTACTTCCATATCGATCCCTTCAGTAGTTTAAACGTATGTACAAGCAATAAATGACACCGTTTCCTCATTGCTCCCTTCAGTAGTTTAACAGTGTATGAACAAGCACTTAAATTAGACATTTCCTCTAATGACCCCTTCAATAGCTTGTCCATGTACACTCAAGCACTTAAATGAAACATTTCCCCCAATGATATTTTCAGTAGTTTGTCCATGTATACACAAGAACTTCACTGACATCAAAATTAAACATTTCCCACAACAACCCCTTCAGTAATTTGTCCATGTATGCACATTCATATATACATGCACTCACACACACTTTAAGTAATTACCTTCTTCCCACATCCTGGAAGAAACATGCATAGTGCCTGAAAAAAATATGCTTTAAAATAAAAAAAAAAATGTTTTCCCAAGCTCAGGTTTCCTCTTCCAAATTAATTCCTACTTCTTTACTCAAGTAGCCTGAGCCAATAGGAAGGGCTCCTCATTGCATCAGTGAGTCGTTCATTGAGCAATACTGCTGTCACTGCTGAATGCTGCCAATCAAATCTGATTGATGACCACAAAGCCCGGTGCTATTTTGTAATCGTAAGAAGGCGAAGGTTTTTTTTTTGTTTTGGACTTCCTCAAAACTCTCATGCACCGAGTTCTGATGATCTGGAACACAACAGAAAAGCAACTATTATTTTTAATTTAAAAATAAAAGTTGACTTTCTGAATTAGCGCATTTCTCTTATTTTCTCTTTTTTGCTGGGGGAGCTGCAGTCCAGTAGCTAGCACCACAAGCTGCCCCTGCTTTTCTCTTCATAGTATGCTATCCCATCATGTTCCATCTTTCTAAAGCTATCTTCTGGACAGCCATCAGCATTTCAGCATTCTGTCATGTTGCGTCCAGTGACTGATGTATGTATCCCTTCATCCATCCATCCATCCATCCATCCATCCATCCATCCATCCATCCATCCATCCATCTATCCATCCAATCATTCTCTAAACAATTTGTTCAGTGAGGGATGTGCTGGTACAAAGATGAGCAGAGTAGATACTCCTGTCCCTGTCACAGTCACTAGCCCCTACAGTGAGATACCAAAGCATTCCCAGCAAGATGTGAGACTTAATCCATCTAATTTGTCCTGGGCCTGCCATAGGCCACATCCCAGAAGGGGTGTGCCTGGTATACCTAGCTCTGTGATTTTTATCTGTGATTTAAACTTTTAGCCACTATCCAAAGCTTATAAATAAAGGTGAGGATGGGGAATATAATTGTTAACTGAGAATTTTATCTTGTGACTCAGGTCTTGTTTCATTTCCACAGACTAGTACAGAACCCATAGTATTGCTGCTCCTTGAACCAGCTGCTTGTCAGCCTCTGCTCCCACTTATCTTCACATGTATGCAAAACCCTAAGATACTTAAACTCCCCACCTGAGACAGCTGAATCATCCCCACCTGCTGCTATCCATTTGTTTCCAGAACAGAATGACAGCTTCTGGTTTGTAGGTGCTGATTTTCACCCCAACCCTTCACATTCAGCAGTGAATCATTCTAGGGCATGCCAGAGTCCACAGTGACTTGAGGCTAGGAGGGCAAAATAATCAGCAAATATCAATGACACAACCTACATCCTCCCAAACTTGATACTCCGCATATTTTGGCTGCTCCTTGATATTGTATTCATGGAAATTGCAAAGAGGAGGGGAGACAAGACGCACACATGGGGTGTCCTGCACCCGCTGTGACTGCATCCTACCTGATGTCAGCAGTATGGATACACCTCTTGCTTCTTCACATACACAGCCTGGATGGCATGCATTTGAAACCCTGGGACCCTCTACTGTGGTAGTATTTCCCACAACAAATTGCAGCTTTCTTGGTTATATTGTTTCTCCAAGTCCACAAATTACATACAGACAGTATTCTTGTGACCCATTTGATATTTATCTTAGATGTTTAACTAATGGACAAGTCTCTTTCCAATGCCCTGGTATACAATTTACCAGGTGGCATGAGGGCTGTGATTCCCTTATGGAGCAATTCTTCCTGTCCCCTTTTTGGAAAACATGGACCAGTATTTTAAATTGCCAATCAAGAGGTACAGTCCCAGCTTTCTAAGCAACACTGAAAAAATGTGTTAGCTCCACTCCATCCCATGGTCTTGCCATAATAAAACTATTCTTTTACTACAGTGACATTTTCTACTAAAATGAATCCAGTTCCACCATCTGCTTCTCACACTGTCTCTTAAGATGAGAGCAAGTTCACCAGATTTAGAAGTTTTTCAAAGTCTTCCTTCCATCTATTAACAATATCCACAGTCAAGGTCAGTATTTCTCTACCATTGATGAGGGGTCACCCCAAAGTCATTTTCTATGGCCTTGTCAAATACACTCAACACCCAGGCCTTTACTACAGAGACTGCTGCACTTTGTGTCTTCCTGTCTTGTTACCTATCCGTCAGATCCAAAGACTCCCCCCACCTGCATAGGTTCATAGATTAGTACTAGCCTAACCACCCTTGTGGGTCATTTTAAGCCTAGCCAATTACCCCATGTGAGAATCAAACTCTGCACCTTGTGTCTATAAGCTAAATACCTTAACCATTACACTAATTTCACACCCTCCCAGGAGTAGAAGGTCGGCCTCTTTCCTTAACTTGTCAGTATAGTAGAGCCAAACTAAAGTACATCTCAGACATTATTAAATAGTCAGGAAGGTTTCAGGAAGATGATGCAAATAAAAAAATGACTGCAGATGTGATATAATCATGATACAGAAACTAACGTAAAAAAAAAGTTATAACTCAAATCAAAAGGCTGAAGTAACTTTCCAACAAATTTTGAAAACATCTAAAATCTGTAGTCTCTTTCATCTTCACTAGAGAAGGTGCTGCTAGAAACAGAATGCAAATGAACTGTAGTATCAATTATCACTTTTGAAGGGTAAGTCCCTGATGCAATTCTAGGAGCAGGAATGTAGCCAGGACTTTTTAGACTATAAACACTGCAGCCATATTGCACCCTCACCCCACTGTAAAGGGCATAAGTAAGTCATTCAACAGCATCATTGTACACAGCGATATTCCACCTCCCCAACAGTAAAAGGTATAGCTGATGTAGTGGTCTTATAGTATTTTGGTGGGTTGTGGTACATTAACTCTTGCTCATATTACGCAAACTAATAGTTACAGTGTCATTATTCAACAAGGGTCTCTACAACAATTCAAAGATTTGGCTTGCAATGTAGTGCTGTGACAGGCCTCTACACCAGTCATGGCAGCCCGTCCCACCAAAATTTGCCCACTCACACAAGTGCTGATGGTTAGCACCAATCTGAGCCACTTCACAGACAGTCACAGAGGTCCATTCACACAAATGCAAATACACAACACTGACAAGTATGTGTCACAACACGGCAGACAACTCCAGGGGTCCACTCATAACATAACATCTATTTGCTACAATCATCCAAGCTGGGTGACCAAAAATGACATTCTCAGACTCTACCACAACCAGAGTTAACAACTAGCATAACAAACTAACCAGTTTAGATTTCAGTAATTAAACTAATCCCATCTGATTGTGATAAAATAATGGTTACATTATAAAGTATTTTTGTTACACACAAACAGGAGAAACAACTTGTATTACAGTTTGCTTCACCCAAATAGACAATAGTCATGCAAAGCCAGAATTACACCAGAAAACAGCAGGGCCAATCATTTCATTCAGAAACAAGTCACACGCACCCTGCCAACATACACTTTCTGGTTTGACCCTGCTATAATAAAATCAATAGTTACATTAATGTAGTTCCCCTAGATTCAGCAAGCCCTGCACGGTGTGCAGGAACAGTGCAGTAGTTCCAGGAGGCAATATGTCTGCTGTGCGATCCACGAATAAGCTGCAGGGACATGCATGAGCACTCCTGCACTATTTCTGCACGGATGCAGCTCCTGTATGCAAATTACCCCATTTGCAGGTGAAAACCATGCAAATGAGGTGAATTTGTGATCCAGAAAGCTGGCAGCCGGCTGTGCAGGACTAGTGTAATCTGCAGAAATGTATTTGGTTAGTAACCGAGTACATTTCTGCAAACTACAATACGGAGCAATGACAGCTCCAAACAAAGGGTGTATATAATGTGTAAAGCATGCCAATGCCCATATATATGGCCATTGGCATGGAAAACAGTTTAAAAAAAGAAAAAAGAACTTTTATTTTTTTTAGCTGATTTCGGCTGTTTAAGCGGAGGGCAGTGGCACGCAAATGGGATCGGGCAAAAAATAACCTGAAATAAGCATTCTAACCAAAATCACTATTTTGCCATTATACTCAATGGCAGGCAGAAGACAACATGGCCAGTGAATAGTGGTTGCTAAGAGGGGAGGCTCAGTGTGGGACCTGTAACTATGCATTAGCAGGCAATCCTATGCAAATGAGGGCAATGATACTGAATCCCAGATTTCCCCTCAATGCTAGTCAGCACCCAACAATGCAAGTGCAGGAATAGCTTGGTGCAAGCCTAGAGTCAGCTGACATCATAGGGGTGTGTGTCAGGCATACTGTAAGTGGATTGGAGCCCCGTGGCTTGGGTTTGACCTTAGCTTAGCAGAGCTAAGCAAGAGGGTGTGTCTGAGGCTGCCTAGCACTCTTTACATTGCCTAAGCAGGTGTGTGCACTGCGCACCGGGTTTTAAAGGGAAAAAAAAGTAAACCAGGAAATAACAGCTCTGTGCACATTTGAGCACTGTGTTTGCGGGGTGCACCCCTGGGCTTAAACAGGAAGGCAATGAGAAGGGAAAACAGTAGTAGGAAGGTAATCAAGGAGTACTAGCATAGCTGGCAGGTGAAATGTATCAGAATCAGCCAATTACACAGGCAGCAGCCCAGCCCAGACCAGAACATTACTATAAACTATGCAAACACCTTTCCCTGTGGTTTTTCCCACATACTCTACACCACCGGTGTATACAAGCAGTGAAGTTTTAATAAACAAAAACAACAAAATGATAGGGGCGTCAGCAGCTATCATACATCAACATGTGGAAGAGGCTGAGGGTGGTGCGGATGAGAATGCTGTCGACCAACCCACAGTGAGGAGACAGAAAAGAGTGTACAGACCCAGGGTAACCTACCAGTGGCTACATGAGCTGGAGACAGTGGAGTACTATAGGGTGGACAGAGACCTTCTACAGCAAATTGTTGAGCTGTGCTGGCCACGCATGACACACAGAACTAATAGAGGGGAACCCATCCCAGTGGATACCAAGGTATGTGTAGGCCTAAGAATACTAGCCACAGGTACCTTCCAAAGGCCAACTGAGGATATCATGAGGATCTCACAGGCATCAGTATCCAGGGTACTCCACCAGTTTCTGGATGCCATGAAAGCACATGCCAGTGAGCACATATATTTCCACAACACCCGTGAAGTGTTGCCCAGCAATATGCGTCTCTTCTACCAAATAACAGAATACCCTGAGGTAGTAGGTGCTATAGACTGCATGCACATATGCATCAAAGCACCACTTGGTGAGCGGGGTAGGGTCTACATCAAACGCAAGGGCTTCCCCTCCATCAACTGCCAGGTCATGTGCGATGCCCAGGGCATTATAATGAATGTGTGTGCTGGCTGCCCTGGAAGCTATCATGATTCCCACATCTGGTATCTGACACAGCTGTACCAGAGATCTGCTAATGGGGACATTCCTTACGATCACCTAGTGGGGGATGCTGGTTAAACACTGGAGCCGTGGTTGATGACACCCATCAGAAATGCACACACACTCGAACAAGAACTCCATAATGAGGCACATGCACAGACCAGAATTATAATAGACCATGTGTTTGGGATGCTCAAGTCACGGTTCTGGTGCCTGAACACATGCAGTGGAGCCTTGCAGTACTCACCAGCTACATGTACTCAAATTGTCATCGTATGTGCCATGCTACACAATATGATCCTGTGGAAACAGCTGCAGCAGGAACAGCACGAGGCAGGGCCACACAGCCCCCACCATTGCCAAGGCCTGCACAGGCACAGAGTGACTTGGAGGAGGAACAACCTGAGTCTGCCCCAGTAGGTAGAAGGAGGCATGCTTGGATGCTCTGGCCTTGGGAAAGAGGCAACACATAGCACATACACTGACACAGTAGGGACCCAGGGAATGACACCTCTCTCTGACTCGCACATACAGTAAAAGGGATGCCAAACATGACACTACCTGTGCTCAACCATGTATAGGGAGTGTACTATGTGCATCCAACATAGGCAGCCCTCCAGCACCATAATCAATACTGGCATAGCCACAAGGTAAGTCACTCTTCTTGCCAATTGCTGAATGGAGTAGTATGTGTTGTTACTTGTATTTATGGTATGGATGTGAGCATGCAAGGGAATCGGGTGGCTGAATGGGATGCCAGCAGATAGTAGACACCTATAGTGACAGCATGAGATCTGTAACAAATACTGGTGTTACCATAGTAGTCAGTACTACACATGGTAACAAACCCCACTGCAGGAAATGTGCTGGTCCACATGTGTGTCCATATGGCACACACATGCTAGTCAGGGAGGCTCACATACCCAACAACAGTCTCAGCCAGCAGGACAGGTGTAGACAAACACAAACAAAGGCTGTGCTAAGGCCTCTGAATGATGGCTATGGGTAACCTCCCACCCAGGCCTACACAGAAAGACTACATCAGGTCAGGCAGTGGGATGTCAGTTCTGAAGGGTAAGAAGTCAGAAACTGATATGTAGGTCAATCAAACCTAAGACCTGTAGTACACTGAAATGCCTTAAGTCAGCATGATAGGTTAGAATACAGAATTAAATGGAGTATCTGGCATACCAGTACAGTCATAGCAAATGTGTACAAGTGTCAGGTGTGCCCCCCCCCAATCCTATGTAGAAATGTAGAAACAGTCAGGTGTGCCCCCAAAATCCTATGTAGAAATATAGTAACAGTTTGGTGTGCCCCCCCCAATCCGATGTAGAAATGTAGTAACATGTATGTGTAGGTATAATACCAGTGGAGCACAGATTACCTGAGGTGGCCAAGGTAGCAGGATAGATTGTAGCATTTGTACAATATGCAGGTATGCGTGTGTTAGGTTGGTGTGTGTTTCATATTGTGTGAGAGTGGTCAGTATGTATGCATGGTGAGGTATGACCTGGTGGCCACTGCCCAGTACGGCTGATGATAGGGCCAAGTCCTCACAACTGCAGCGCCAATTACAATGCTTCCCATTATAACACATTCTAGCAGTAAGCCATTGTAAATGTATGGAGGTAATATGTGTCACCATCTGAAAGGTGGAAATGGCATGACTGTTGGGCCAGATATACAAGCAGTACACAGGGGAAAGTACCCCAAACAGAAAGTGTATAATGTGTAACCATGAAATGGACACACCCTTGGAAGTGTACATACAGGTTTGCAGCACATTATCTGGGCTTGTAGTAGGGAATACTGATGTCGTCTGGCCAAACACTCACAAATCACAAAGGTCATAGGAATGATGTATTGAGAAACAGCTGATGTCCCTGCACAAGCCAGCATACGTGGAATGCCCCATGCATATCTGTGAGTCAGATGCAAGTAGTGTCCATAGCACACATGCACCCAGCTCACCCAATCACCACCCACATGTACCTCTCCGGTCTTATCCCTGCTGTTGGGAATGGGTACAATATGATCCCCACCTGTGTATGGCAATAGTGAAAGAATGCAGCATGCAGTGCAGGTGTCCCATGCAGGTGTGTCCCTAGCTGTAAGCAGCACCCCGCCAGCATCCACACCACCTGAGCAATACTGACAGAAAGTATTGGCATGAACACCTAGCACACCTACCCTATCACCCCAGGGGAATATACTGTATGGCAGTTTGGTACTGTAGGGCTGACAGAATGCAACGGCCTGCTACAGCTGGCCTGCATCATAACCAAATTGCCTACAGTCCTCTGTCAAAGGCCTGTGTCTTACCCGTACTGCCAATGTATGTTATGTCATGGACTCCCAAATAAAAACATAATACAGTCCACAGAACCCATATGCAAGGCCATGTGGACAAACAACAGTAACATGTCCACCATGTCCCACTGCATGAACTGTGGACCAACACCAATACACTGCTGTGATGAAGTGATAACTACAGGGAAAGTAGCAGAGAATGTTTGCATAATGTATGGAAGAGGATAGAATAATAGAGGAGGGGTGGGAGCATGGGTATCATGGAATGTGCGAAGTCCGAAACATAGCCATGTGCACATACTATCCCTGGCTGCAAATACAAAAATGGGTGGCTACAAACCTGCCTGTAAATCACAATAGTGGTAATGTCCTGACGTATGACCCCTGCCTCTGGGTAACCTGTGTGAATCTGTACAACTGTGAGGTACTGCCACAACAAGATAATCTCATACTGTCACGTTGATGGATGTACAAGTATGGGATCCTCTGCCACCAGTGTACCAAGGTGCTGAAACAGTTACACAGACCCAGCAGCAAGTGTCTGCAGCTTCCCCTCCAGAATGGCATTAGTTTGTAGGAATATGTAGGCGTTTGACCACACTACTGGACACAGCTCCATTCACCCTGTGTTCCCCAGGACATCACTGTGAGCAAAAATGTCTACCTGACAGTACTTGAGGGCATAACACATCACAGTGTATAACACTACAAATGTCTGGATATCTCTGCTAGCACCAGGACCATGTAGCAGAAGCAGCACAGACAGAATTACCTACAATACCCACTATCCCTTGCCCAGTTTGACCCCATATTGCCAACTGATCTACAGATATCCTGCAGAAACAGTTTGCTAGCTCTAGGTGTAGAACACAAATGTCTGCCCTGGGGTACAATCTACCTGGACTGGATCCACACATTCAGTACAGAAGGGCATACTTGGCATGCTCCCACACTTAGAGAAATGAAGACAATGGCAGACAACAAAATACTGAAAGATCATACTAGGCATGCTCACACACTTAAAGAAATTAAGCTCATGTCTGGCAACAACAGTGGACCATACATTTCTGACAGTTGCAGATGTTAGTGCATACACTCTTCAGTACGCACCAGTCATGCTTTGCACACACATAGGAATACACACATATATCAAAGGACAACACACTATAATATGCCAAAAGTACACATACACAGATGTGTGGAAGAGAGTGACAGTGACAAAGAGCCTGCCATCATGAGGCCTGTCTCACCCAGCACACAGCCAAATGGCTACAACCACATGATGTGTAAATGTCACTCACTGTAGAAGTTAGCCTCTGGAATCCCTCAGCATTATAGACTCTGTGTTGCTAATGCTAACTGTGCAACATGACTGTACAAGGCAGTAGTCATCTAGCAGCTGTATACATATGCCTGTGGAATATAAACCTGTGTGTGCCTGAGTGTGTTATGTCTACATCTAGATGAATGGGTTATGGCCCATGCACACACACTGCCCTCCCCATAGTCCTACTATGGTAAGCCTGCTGATGTCACTCACTGTGAAATACACCTTTGGGGAAGAGATAGCCCAGTAATCTCTGTGGCACATCCTATAACTCTGTAATGGTGTAGTGTGATAAACTAGTTAGGTAGGGGTTCTAATCCCAGATGTGGCAAGTGTGTCTGTGTAGGGATCAATGCTTTTTAATCTAGTCACACTCACTACAATTCAAATCCCTTAATTTGGCAAGCCTGTTGATGTCATTCAGTTTGAAATACACCTTTGGGGAAGAAGTAGTCCAGTAATCTCTGTGGTGCGTCTTATAACTGCGTAATGATGTAGTGTGATAAATTAGTTAGCTAGGTGTTCTAATCCCAGACATGGCAACTGTGTAGGGATCAATGCCTTTTTGGCTAGTCACACTGTAGGGCTGACAGAATGCTATGGCCTGCTACAGCTGGCCTGCATCATGACCAAATTGCCTACAGTCCTCTTTCAAAGGCCCGTGTCTTACCCGTACTGCCAATGTATGTTATGTCATGGACTCCCAAATAACAACATAACACAGTCCACAGAACCCATCTGCAAGGCCATGTGGACAAACAGCAGTAACATGTCCACCATGTCCCACTGCATGAATTGTGGACCAAAACCAATACATTGCTGTGATGAGGTGATAACTATAGGGAAAGTATCAGAGAATGTTTGCAGAATGTATGGAAGAAGATAGAATAATATAGGAGGGGTGGGAGCATGAGCATCATGGAATGTGCGAAGTCTGAAACACAGCCATGTGCACATACTATCCCTGGCTGCAAACACAAAAATGGGTGGCTACAAACCTGCCTGTAAACCGCAATAGGGATAATGTCCTGACGTATGACCCCTGCCTTTGGGTAACCTGTGTGAATCTGTACAGCTGTGAGGTACTGCCACAGCAAGATAATCTCATACTGTCATGTTGATGGATGTAAAAGTATGGGATCCTCTGCTACCAGTGTACCAAGGTGCTGAACCAGTTACACAGACCCAGCAGCAAGTGTCTGCAGCTCCCCCTCCAGAATGGCATTAATTTGCAGCAATATGTAGGCATTTGACCACACTACTGGACACAGCTGCATTCACCCTGTGTTCCTGAGGACATCACTGTGAGCAAAAATGTCTACCTGACAGTACTTGAGGACATAACACATCACAGTGTATAACACTACACATGTCTGAATATCTCTGCTAACACCATGACCATGTAGCAGAAGCAGAACAGACAGAATTACCTACAGTACCCACTATCCCTTTCCCAATTTGACCATATATTGCCAACTGATCTACAGATATCTTGCAGAAACAGTTTGCTAGCTCTAGGTGTAGAACACAAATGTCTGCACTGGGGTATAATCTACCTGGACTGGATCCACACATTCAGTACAGAAGGGCATACTGGGCATGCTCCCACACTTAGAGAAATTAAGGCAATGTCAGACCACAAAATACTGAAAGGTCATACTGGGCATGCTCACACACTTAAAGAAATGAAGCTCATGTCTGGCAACAACAGTGGACCATACATATCTGACAGTTGCAGATGTTAGTGCATACACTCCTCAGTATGCACCAGTCATGCTTTGCACACACATAGGAATACACACATATATCAAAGGACAACACACTATAATATGCCAAAAGTACACATACACAGATGTGTGGAAGAGAGTGACAGTGACAAAGAGCCTGCCAGCATGAGGCCTGTCCCACCCAACACACAGCCAAATGACTACAACCACATGATGTGTAAATGTCACTCATTGTAGAAGTTAGCCTCTGGAATCACTCAGCATTATAGACTCTGTGTTGCTACTGCTAACTGTGCAACATGACTGTACAAGGCAGTAGTCATCTAGCAGTTGTATACATGTACCTGTGGAATAAAAACCTGTGTGTGCCTGAGTGTGTTATGTCTACATCTAGATGAATGGCTTATGGCCCATGCACACACACTGCCCTCCCCATAGTCCTACTATGGCAAGCCTGCTGATGTCACTCACTGTGAAATACATCTTTGGGGAAGAGATAGCCCAGCAATCTCTGTGGCACATCCTATAACTGTGTATTGGTGTAGTGTGATAAACTAGTTAGGTAGGGGTTTTAATCCCAGATGTGGCAAGTGTGTCTGTGTAGGGATCAATGCTTTTTAGGCTAGTCACACTCACTACAATTTAAATCCCTTAATTTGGCAAGCCTGCTGATGTCATTCAGTTTGAAATACACCTTTGGGGAAAAAGTAGTCCAGTAACCTCTGTGGTGTGTCTTATAACTGCGTAATGCTGTAGTGTGATAAACTAGTTAGCTAGGTGTTCTAATCCCAGACATGACAACTGTGTAGGGATCAATGCCTTTTTAGGCTAGTCACACTCACTACAATTCAAATGTCCTACTTTGGCAAGCCCGCTGATGTCATTCAGTTTGAAATACACCTTTGGGGAAAAATTAGCCCAATAATCTCTATGGCACATCCTGTAACTGTGTAATGCTGTAGTGTGATAAACTAGTTAGGTAGGAGTTCTAATCCCAGATGTAGCAACTGTGTGTGTCTGTGTAGAGATCAATGTTTTTTAGGCTAGTCACACTCACTATAATTTAAATGCCCTACTTTGGCAAGCCTGCTGATGTCATTCAGTTTGAAATACACCTTTGGGGAAAGAGTAGCCCAGTAATCTCTGTGGCATGTCCTATAACTGCGTAATGATGTAGTGTGATAAACTAGTTAGGTAGGAGTTCAAATTCCAGAGATAGCAGCTGTGTGTGTGTGTGTGTGTGTGTGTGTGTGTGTGTGTGTGTGTGTGTGTGTGTGTGTGTGTGTGTGTGTCTGTTTAGGGATCAATGCTTTTTAGGGTAGTGACACTCACTGCAATTCAAATGCCCTACTTTGGCAAACCTGCTGATGTCATTCAGTTTGAAATAACCTATGGGAAAAGAATAGCCCAGTAATCTCTGTGGCATGTCCTATAATTGCATAATGCTGCAGTGTGATAAACTAGTTAGGTAGGAGTTCTAATCCCAGAAATGGCAACTGTGTGTGTGTGTCTGTGTATTTGTCTGTGCAGGGACCAATGCATTTTAGACTAGTTACACTCACTACAATTCTAATGCCCTACTTTGACAAGCCTGCTGATGTCATTCACTTTGACATACACCTTTGGGGAAGTAGTAGCCCAGTAATTTCTGTGGCATGCCCTATAACTGTGTAATGCCGTAGTGTGATAAACTAGTTAGGTATGAGTTCTATTCCCAGAAATGGCATGTGTGAATGCGTTTGTGTTTGTGTAGGAAGCAATGCTTTTTGAGGCCATTCACAGTCAGTACACCCTCCATTGCCCTAGTTCGGCAAGCCTGCTGATGTCATTCATTTTGAAATACACTTTTGGAGAAGAAGTAGCCCAGTAATCACCATGGTGTGACCTCTAACAGCGTAATGCTGTAGTGTGACACAGTAGTGCAGTAGGGGTTCTATTCCCAGACATAGCAAGTGTGTGTGTTTGTGTGTGTATTTGTTTTACTGTGTAGGGAGCTATGCTTTTGAGGCCATTCACAGTCAATATAACCTCCATTGCCCTTCTATGTCAAACCTGCTGATGTCATTCCCAGTGAAATACATCTTTAGGAAAGGAGTAGTCCTGTAATCTCCGCAGTGCATCCTATAACAGCGTAATGCTGTAGCATGAGATAGTAGTGCAATAGGGATTCTTTTTCCAGATTTGGCAAGTGTGGATGTTTGTGTGTGTGTGTGTTTGTTTGTCTGTGTAGGGAGCAATGCTTTTGAGGCCATTCACAGTCACTACAACCTCCATTGCCCTTCTTTGGCAAGCCTGCTGATGTCATTCCCAGTTAAATACACCTTTAGGGAAGAAGTAATCCAGTAATCTCCTTGGTGCATCCTGTAACTGTGTAATGCTGTAGTATGATACAATAGTTAGGTAGGAGTTCTAATCCCAGACATAGCAACTGTGTGTGCGTGTTTGTGTGTCTGAGTATGTCATTTGTATCCTGTGTGGAGGTGGCTGTGAGCGTGCAACAACTGGACTCATTGTGGAGCGGGTTTTCAAATTTCTTATGTGGTGAGCCTATTATATGTCACAATGTCCACCTTACAATGATAACAGATGTCAAATTGCCAAGAGGCTGGGGTGCCAATCCATATCCCTACATGTGACATCAAGGCCTGGTGAACCAAAGTAAGCAACCCTTGTATTACCCAGAGAACAGTCTCAACCCATGTCTCATACACAAACATACTTGCCCAGGCAACTACCGCTTTGTTGGTAGTACCCTGCATATTGCCCACAGATAGTACCCATGGTGTGATTGCAGTGGACTACAGAGGGCATGACACCCTGTCCCATCACTACAATAGGCACATAATTGCAGACAGTGCGCCTTCACTATGTTTCCCACTGGACACCTGCAACAACTGTGGTGCCATAGAATGTGACCAACAAAGGACATACCATGCCTTAAATACATATCCTGTACGGACAAATGCCACTGACACCAGGGAATACCTGTATCATGCTATCAATGTAGGTGCAGGGTCAACCTGGTGTCCATTACCAGTTCCCGCCACACGAGGCCAAGACTGGCACATATGATGATAACAATCTGTGCACACAACATGAGCCAGACACCCCATATACAGTTGCACATATCATTGAACATGCATGGGGGACGTGTGTACATCCCAGACACCATCCATGTCATGGACTATAGAACACATACATAGCAAGCATTGCACAGCACTGGCAACACACAATAGTAACCCAGGTGACTGGACGGTAAATACAATACCCACCTGTGTGGGCCAATCCAGACACTACACCCCTGAGCCACACTGCAGTTCATTGTCATGTGGCCTGATGCCAAGGTATACCCTTCACCTAACCAGGAATCAGAAAAAAGAAACAGTTCACCACTATAACAAAACTAGGCTGTATTCCAATAGAGGCTGTCCACAATGTAACCACACGCTAGGAAATTCAGTCCACAGCAGTTTACTTCATACATTTATTCACATAATATAGTACAGCTCAAGGATTAAGCGCTTTCATCTCATAACCAGAGACTTCATCAGAATCAGTACATAAAGAGCTTAAAATCATTTAAATATACCTCTCCATCTTGAGAAACACAGCTCATTGGTTGTTTATTTAACAAGCTAATTATCTAGTCGTCAGTTTTTAAAGCTCAAATTCCCTATAATTAAAAAAAAAGAACTATATATCCCTGGTATCAAATATTTGTTGAAGGCCAAGAAATATGCTAGTTGTTATACCAAGGGGGTAGTTTATCTTGCCTATTGTACAGTATGCTGGGCATACTACATAGGCAAGACTGAATGATGCCTTAGGCAACACATATATGAACATATGAGGGACGTAAATAAGAAGAATGAGCATAATGCATTATATAGGCATAAATTAGTATGCCATCAAGCAGAATTTAAGTTCTGGGTGCTGGAAGAAGTAATACCTAATGAGAGGGGAGGTGACTGGTAAACAAAATTAGAGTTTCATGAGTTGATTTGGCAACTTAGGTTGGATGCGGTTCACCATCCTGGTCTTAATGACCATTTATCCATTACCCCGGTTCTCAAATTGAAAGCAGCAGACTCAAAAAGGGTAGAGATAATTAATTGAATAATTATTTTATTCAATATGTGTATGCATGTTTTATTTGTACTATACATTTTCAAATGCATATAAAAGTATGTATTAATATTTATTTATTAATATGTTTTAATTGCTTTTAACATAGTGTTTACTGTTGCAATTTATGCACATTTATATGTAGTATTTCAAGGCGTGTGTATATATATATTAAATTATAGGGAACTTGAGCTTTAAAAAACTGATGACTACATAATTAGCATGTTAAATAAACAACCAATGAGCTGTGTTTCTCAAGATGGAGAGGTATATTTAAATGATTTTAAGCTCTTTATGTATTGATTCAGACAGGAGGGGGTGTGCCAGACATGACTACAGAATGTAAGTGTTGCTCTTCTACATTTGGAGTAATGTCAGTTTAACAGGGTGTGTGTAGATATGGCTGGTCTACATGATTTAATACCTGTCATGACAGTGTTATGTGTTTGAGGAAACTCCATCTGTAGGGTTATCTGCAGACTGGGCAGTGTGTGGAGCCATTTGTTTCTTGTGTTAGTCACAGAACACCTATCTGAGAATTGCAGAAGCATAGTGTGAGGATTGCAGTCAGTACATGGTGACAGCCATGAGAGTTACTGACTTCATATCTCTCATAAGACATATGTCATGATAAACCCGGCTACGACAATAAATGTATGAGGTTATCACAGCAACATGGCAATACTGAGTCAGTGTTTGTAGCTCCGGCCACTAGTCTGTCAGCCTTTGTACATATGCCATGCAGTAAGAGGTACATATGTTCTTTACACCATTATTTATTGACATCATACCTGATAACAAGCCAGCCAGATATCAGACAGCTAGACATGTTATGTATAGTAGGGGTTGTTTCTGAGGACATAACTTGGGTATTCTGCGGTTGTGTGTACAGTACTGAGGTCTGTGTACTTATGGTGATTGTTGACAGTATGTGTATTGCGCATATGTACCTTGGGCTGCGCACAGACTGTGGTAGATGCCATTGTTCTTGGTCCTGTTCTATCTGATGTTACATGCTGCTCCAGTGTATGGTACCCTATTGGCTCACATGTCTCTGGGTCCAGACACACACATGTCCCATGCCACCGACAGGCATCAGACCACACTGTGTCATGCCCAGTGTATGTAGGGTTAGTGTGTGAGTTGCACATATGAGGATGGTGTTCATCAGACAGTCCATATAGTGTCATATTAAGCTTGCATACCATATGTGGCTGTGGATGTATTCACATTGGTTGTGGGCATGCACTTTCTCACAGGTGTCTGTTACTTTGTGCTGTAACATGCATGTAGAGCCTGCTATAATTGCAGGTACATGTGTATTCCACCATACAAAATGTAGTCCAGTGTTGTGGTAGTCTGCCTGCAGTTTGCACAGTGCTTTGTGACATGTCTAGCAGCTTAGTGTAATTACCCAGTGTACTGTAATGTCCAGTTATTTGTAAGACATACTGCTGCCAGGCCACCATAACTGCTGTGTATTTCTGACAAAGCAGTGGGATTCTGTACAGATATATGTCACTAACTACTGAGTAGTATGTGGCCATGTGACCTCTGCACCACCAGGTATTATGTGTCATGACAGACTGGCGTGTGTGAATGTATAAACTGTGTGGGCATATGTAGTCCAGTATTTACGTGATATACCCATGTACATGGCTATTAACATCCACATTGTGAGGCATGGTCCACATGTCTCACATGAAGGGGATTTGTGTACACATCTGGACTGACCACAGAGTGCCAGACTGTCCACGTATATTGGTCATATCTATGTTGTAGTCCACAGGATCATTACTGTGCTAGAAGTGGTACTCTACTATGATATCCTTAGGATGTCTGTCAGCAGCCAGTGGTGCACATGTCAAAAGCAGATGTGACCTCCCACACACAACAGGTCTGTTAAGACAACCCATGTTACAGTAGCAACAGTCGACAGATATACCTGCAATACATACATGACATCCCCTTGTACTAAGAGGTTGGGACTATTGGTGCTGAGGTAGGACTCCACTCCATGTTCTGGACATACATACTCATCTTCCAACCCACCAAGCATATTCAAAACAACTCTCACTTTAACATCACAGCAAAAGACAACACCACTATACACCCAACAGAACACACCAAACTGCTAGGAGTAGAAATAGACAATAAACTAAAATTTGACATTCATATATCCATGACCATAAAAAAGTCCACAAAAAACTAGGAGCATTATACAGAAATAAGCAACTTCTCACCAAAGCAGCAAAGATTTCAGTAGCAAATTCCCACCTTACCTCCACCCTACTTTATGCCTCTCCAATATATACCAACCTAAGGCAATGCGATCTAAACAAGCTAGAGACTTGCTACAACAAAATCGCCAAATTCACCACAGGGGCATCTTACCATAGTCACCACTGTCTCTCACTTGTTGAACTGGGCTTGCTTGAACTCCCTCACCTCCTTCAATGGTATCAACTCACACTCGTCCACAAACTAGTAAACCATCCACTAAAAGTCCCATCCCTCCAGAATTTACTCCAACCCTATTACACCACCAGACCACTAAGATCCAGCAACAAAAGTCACTTACAGGTCACTAAAGCCAAAACTCTGCTGGAGAAGCACTATTCTCTTGCACCATAGCCAAATTCTGGAACTCCCTCCTACCCACAATTACCTCCATACCATCATGCACCCACTTCAAAGCTTTACTAAAAGCACACCTAAAAACATTCTGGCGAATCTGTTGCAACTTCCCCTCTAATATCACCCACCTCATCCACCCACTACCTTTCTTTCCACCCCACTAACTACCTTGATTATAGCAAGCTCAGATGCTCATAAGCCAAACTACTTATTATACAGCAGGAACTTCTTAATGTAACAATTGTTAATGTCTATGTACTTGGCAGATGATAAATATTCTAGTTGTCTACTTTGATGTACTATGTTCTTCATCTGTAACTATGTTTGTAATTGTTAATTGCTATGTTGATCAAATTGTTAATTGCTATGTAAATCCAGTGTAGCTACTGTCTGTATAATTTAACTGTGGAGCTTTTCTCCCTGGGCCTCCGCTAAAAATGGACCTACGTCCAGTTGGACACTCCTGGTCAACAAATGTAAATAAATAAATAAATATGATAAACATATATGTGTGTGTATATATATATATATATATATATATATATATATATATATATATGTGTACATATACATATCTACATGCATATATGGATATATATATATATATATATATATATATATATATATCTATGTGTGTATATATATACATATATATATATATATATATATATATATATATATATATATATATACACATATACATATAAACACTCAAATATATACATATACACAGCAATATATGTCTACACATATACAGATATATAGATACATATGCACATATAGTTATGGATATCTACATATATATCTACATAAATTGGCATATCTGATTAGATATGTACACACATATAGTTATAGATATATCTGATTAGATATGTATGCCCATATAATTATAGATATCTACATAAATATCAACATAAATAGGTATATCTGTATGCATAGGAAGTGCATACATATATATCTATATATGCACACACACATATATATATATATATATATATGCACACACACACACACACACATATATATATATATATATATATATATATATATATATATATATATGGATATATATATATGTGTGTGTATATACAAAGAGGTCTATAAATGGCCATATATATGATGCACTATACAGATGTGTAGACATACATAAGCATGAATATATATGTGCATGTACATGTAGACATATATCAACATATGTATATGCATATATCCATATTCCTGTCATGTGTAAACATCACGGTTGTGTATACCTTCCCACATGTATCTCACCGTATGTATCTGATATGTGTATATTTAGATATAACAATATATGTGATGCAGCAGTAATATCAATAACAAGTACTATACAATTGTGGAAGTCAAAGCAATTATACAATACTATTCAATATGTGTAGTGACAGATATATTGGAAAAACAACATCTGTCTTTACAGCTGTTATGGTGTAGTGGTTAACTGTTGTAACTGTAGTGTACAGGGTCCTGGGTTCAATACCTGCAAGGGCTGTTTATTTTGTTGCTGGGCAAAACAAGGGCTGCTTGATACAGAGTGGTTAAGGCAGTTTTGAGCAGCTTTAAGTGCGTTTGCGCGGGTTTGCATGAAACTAAGTGGTGCTAAGCTACTGTTAAACGTATTGGCCCTTACACTGTGTACGCTTCACTTACGAGTGCGCAAATCTGCTTAGTTGTTAAAATGCAACAATGCTGACACCTGCTATGCATGGCTCAGCCCTGGTAACCAGTGCTCACATTCCAGTCTGATAACATAGTACGGTAATGACATCTATAATAAGTGTATGTAATGCCATATACAATACATGCATCTATGTGCTGTCATTGCAGTAGCAAGGGGTGTGAGTGTCATGTCTGGGACACACAGGTATATAAGACCTGTACAGCACTGTTATCCATGTGAATGTGTTACATACAAGGGTAGTAACCCAGGTTACATGCTGTCACGCTGGCATGTAGTGTATCATGACGGTACTGCTGTTGACAGTGCTTTCTCAGGAAAAAGTAGAGTGCTAAATGTAGTACTGACAACAAGCACTCCTGCAGACATAGCTGGACTCTGAGGCCTCACTGTCATGTTCCTGGTGTGTGAGCTGTGTCACAGTATATATCTCCTACTGGATAATGATCTGACATGTGGAATGTAACTGTAGACTACCGTCTGTACAGCACATGTCAGTGAGGGCTTCCAACATGTGGTAATGGCATAAATATTGTTGTCAAACATCTATCTGTCAATACATTCATTCTACTGCATAACTACTTACCAAGCTGATGTCTGTTAGTCCCTGTAGAGATGTAGATGGCAGGTATCCAGCTTGGATATGTACAGCTTGGATAACTGGCACATATAGGAGACAACACCCTGTACGCACCACATGCCACGGGTACCTCCAATACAGTACCACAGTCAACAGAACATGCTTGGGTACAGGTCTCCATCACAGACACTAACCATGTGTTGTAATACATGTTGCATACATGTCAACTGGATCACCTCAGTGGCCATTTGCAGGAGGCATCCAGAGGATTGGCTGATCATAGGATCATAGGATCATAGATTAGTACTAGGCTAACTGCCCTTGCGAGCCATTGTAAGCCTAGCCAATTATCCCTTGTGAGACTCAAACCCTGCACCTTATGTTTGTAAGGCAAACACCTTAACCATTAGGCCACCCTCCCAACCCCTGATGCATGTCATTTTCACCTTGAGGGTCACCACAGTGGTGTCTGTCGATAGATTGCCTGCTGGTACATGGCAGGTGACATACCACTGTACACACATCCCCTACACAACCCATCTCTCCATGGACAATTGCCAGGTACACACCTATGACCACCTGCAATGATGTACCCCAGTACTGACACATGTGTATGTGTGCATTACTGAGGATAGCAGTGTCTGTGTGTTAGTACACCTGCAGTTGGGAATACCATGACGGCCTTCACAACCACCGCAACACCCCATGCCATAGTCAGATGTGGGCTGCTGCTGTATCAGACATTACATGTACCCGGTTATGCTCCTCTCCCTAATGACTACATGAGCCTTGCAGTACCAACACAACAGTGTTGTACAAATGGGATGATAGGCATGGGATACCCATTGAGTTCTGGCAAGTGTGTGTATGTGTGCATGTCTGTATATCTGTAGGGTACAGCATTCCAAGGCCGCATAATCCTATTACAATACGTATTGCCACACAGTAGTACTGATAGTGTTGTTGCTCCCCATAGGTGAGGTATGACAGTGCAACACCCTACTATGCCTGTGGCATGTGTATTAGATCCATATCCCTGTAGTACCACTGTTGGGATATACAATGGGTTGTATCCCAGTTGTGGGCACTGTGTGATGGTGGGTATGTCAGAGTGTCATTGTGGGTTCCAGTGAGTACAATATCCACTGTGGGATGTGGGTGCTGTGTACACTGTTATTACACCGTGTTACACCCAGTATATGTCCCATGTACCATTGTATGGTGACCACTGTCACCATCAAACATACAGGTAACTGATATCACAATCCAGCCCAGTTATGCATGTCCTGTGTGCAGCCTACATGTAACACATTCGACACATGGACAAGTTAGCACCGATAGGCCCATGTCTCTTGGATGTGTGTCTGCCTGTCATGTGTCTGCTAATGTGTATATACAACCATTACATCCACTCTTACCATACTGTACATCTCTGGGGATGTTCTGCATGTAAAATGTTACCTGGAACACACCTTACCCTAAACACTGTGTGGTGTGTGCAATGAAAGCCACACAGTTCAGTAGCACTACATACCTAGGTAGGGGTCTTGTCCCAGTGTTGCCAAGTAAGAGTGTGCGTGTATGTGGATGGGTCTACATCAGGTTGTTGATTATACATGTCCCAGTGGGTCACCTGTCCATGTGGCACAGGAAATAACTGTTATACAGTCCTGTGACATGTGTTCAACTATACTCCGGATATGTCACAGCCATGGTGTCAACACAGTGCCATACTCCTTGTGTAATATGACTGCAGACCATCCTCCTGCTGACACATGTAGACCTACGACACAAATGGATAACATTTTGGAGACCACAATCACCCAGTGTTACTAACAGCTATAATGCATCATTGCTGGACAGCTACACTACCTGACGTGTATGCATTAAACATTACTCCTGACAACATGTTACACTGCAGTACATTGGTACACTGTAGTACAGTCACCTTGTGCATCAGAACCGTATTAGCCTGTCCCTGCATCGATGTTATGGATGACAGGGATGTGGCACAGGTATCATCATATGCACAGGGTGTGTTGTTGGATTGCCAGAGACTGAAGGTGTGCCATACGTTTGACACCATGTGTGTAGGTAAGGGGTGTAATTAGTTGAAATGGGTGTAGTGATGTGGTATTTGTAGGTATGGAGTTGCCCTAGGTGTGTTCGTATAGTGTGTGGGTATGCATGCATGCAGTTCTGCCATGTGGCTGCCCTATACAGGTGTTTTTTGGACAGCTGCAGACCATACCTGACAGGGTGTGCAGTTCACCGCCTCCGGCCATGGACATGTGGACTGTGCCTGCCAGAGGTTCCAGGGGGCACGTCCAGGTACAGGCATCTATGTGCTACTCTCCCGTGATGATGACAGATGTCTGCTGGAACCAGGTCCCACCTGGGACTGGCCAGGGCCACGTGCATGTGGCCTGCTGTGGTGTGGTGTGGACAGCAACACCCCCCTGCAGTGCTGGGGCTGGTCCTTCCACTACAGTAGTGCCTTGTTGTCCTAACACATCCATGTTGACCGCCAGCTGTTGATGCTGCTGGCCTACGTACACTCAGCCGTCACTGCACTCCCACCACATGTTCAAGCATGGGCAAACCATGTTCGATGACGCCCACCATCTCACCCAGCTGTCTATCTATAACCTCGATATGCGCACGGAGGGCACCAGACAGTTCATGGAAGTTGTCGCTTGCAGATGTGAGAGCAGCCCTCTGCAGCCTCAGGCCCTGTCTGGTGTACAGTTCCATACATGCCTGCACCCCCATGACAGTCTGAAATATGCGCTTGGTGGTACCAGTTGTGGTGCTTCTGCCAGGGGCATGATGACCAGCAGCCCTACCATGAGCACCCTGGTACATCTGCCTATGTGGGGCCCTGCCAGACATCTGGCTATACCTGCTGTGACCAGACACAGTAGGCATAGATAGCACACTCTCCTGTGCACTGCCACCAACTGCCAACTGTCCCTCTGCTATGGCCACTGGTGATGGGGTATGTAATAGGCATATAGGCACTGTAACTATGTGCGGGGTTGGGGTGGCTAAGAGGGGTATGTCAAATGATGGCACAGTTTTGGCCCCTGACAACCCTGCCTGTGCCTCAACAGTACTATCATCATCTTCGGTGTCTGTATGGACACCAACATCAGATTGCATGCAGGAGGGACCCTGACCCACCTCGCCACCTGTGGAGAAAAACAAGAACGCACTTTAAGACCTGTACAGCATTGCATAATAGTACACATGCACACACACACACACACACACACACACACACACACACACACACACACACACACACACACACACACACACACACACACATTACACCTTAATACCTTCCTGTCTCTGATTGTACATACAGTCCCACGTTTATTCACATGAGTTCCCCATCCTGCATCACACTTGCTGACATGCACTCATCAATACCACTCATTAACATATAATTCCTCTAAATGCCTAGACAAGTGATCACAGCACAAGACATGTTACTCCAATACCTTCTTGACCTGAGTGGAGTATGTTTTACATGGCCTCACTGCTGTCATCCAGTTTTCATCCTGTATATGTCCAGACATTGTGAGCATGGCCTTTATACGTTAGGGGCTACTATGTTCACTCCATAATGTGACACACTGGAGTGTCATGTGTAAGTATTGCTCAGTACATACCAGATCTGCTGCTCAATCAACCTATCATGTGGACAACAGCAATATATGGATACACTCCCTGGTGTTGTCTAGTAATTCCCCAATGCATCTGTAGTGCTGCATACATGGGTAGTCATTCACCTCTCTGCTGATTGCAATATTAAGGGTATACCTGGTGTCTACTTTCCCTCCCAATGCATGTTCCATGCTACAGACCTTATTATACAATCAGCTGTCCTGTGAATACATATCAGACAAGTATTCCTGGTGTCTCATGTGTCAGTCTATGTCCATCTACTGCACAATTCCAAAGATAAGTACTGCCATATGAACAACCCCACAATCACACATGTGCATACATGGACACCCACACAAACACACACAAATGCACACACACACACACACACACACACACACACACACACACACACACACACACACACACACACACACACACACACACACACACACACACACACACACACACACACACACACACACACACACACACACACACACACACACACACACACACACACACACAGGTGAGGTTGCACAAAAATAGTACACAGAGTCCTCCCATTACCCATCTGTCAACAGGCATAACATATGGTACTCATCAGCATGTAGTGCAGCTATAGTCAATCCATGCTAGCAACAATATATATGTGTGTGATGCATGAGATATGTTAGTAGGTGATGCCCTTCCCCCTAGAAAACACTGCATCCATATACACAGTATTGCTGTGCACCTGTTCTGCACCCTGCCATGTACTGTGCACCAAACCTCACAGGTGTACAAACCATTGCTGAATGTGTATTACTGTGTCAGTTGTGTCTGCTCTAATGCTCACAGCCCATATGTTTTTCAGCAACACATACCTGGGATGATATGTGGACATATGTAATTTGTGAATGCCTGATGTCTGGTTTACAGATCTCAACATCAGCGGTGCATGTATGATCAATCCAATACTATTACACTGACAACCGTCAGAGCATACCATGGCTATGGGGAGTGTGCACACCCTTATTGATATGACGCACTCTCCCTTGAGCTGCCATGGGACCACATCACCACATATATTAACAGTACATGAGCCTGAAATGTGACATATGCCCTGTACATTCACATGCAGTGTCTATGAAATGTGTTAGGTGTGCAGATGCTGACCGCCATGTATATACTCTGTGGGTGCATATGTATGCATGCCCTCATCATGGCAGTTTGTTGCACCTATAGTTATGTGTACTAGAGCAGTCACTATTCCTGGCAGGGTTATACTAGCATGGGCCATCTGCATTTGCCAGTATGTGGTCAGTCTCCCTACACATGTCCCCCAACTCTGCATGACTGCAAGGTCTACTCATGTGCACATCCCTTGGTGTTCACACACTGCCATCACTATTTCTGTGGGGGTAGAGTTATGTCTGCCACAGTTCCTGAACCTGACTATTTGCAGATACAGCCATTCTTATTATCCTTAGAATCCCTGCTGCAGTGCACTGGTGTGTCATGCTGACACACCCTCCCCACCTTCAGCCTTTTTGCAGATGCTTGACAAGTATGGCCTACACATGTGTGCCAGTTTGCAGTGTCCCATACACTGAACACCACATGTTACAGCCTAGTCCCAGCTAATAATGTGGACCACAGTATTATGTTATGCCATAGTGTAGATCTGTAACAGTTGCCATTGTAAAACTGGTATATACACTGTTGTTGCACTGTTTAAGGGTGATGTTTCACACGTCTCTACTGTAGGCCATGTGTCCCACCATTATGTTCATCCCTGTGGATACATTTCACAATGACAGGATGTTAGTTATCTTGCAGGTGTCTGACATACCCTTCAGATACCCCATCATGGTCACCACTGTGATGCAGTGCATTTAACAGCAACAGTACATGAACATGTACGGCATGCATTATGGGAAGGTGTGTTAGATATGTGTATGGAATATACCATAACCATTACATGCCCGGTGTATTGGCAAGCATCAACAGAAACCATACTCAACAGCTACAGGCTGCTGCCTTGGTGGTATACCAGAGGGACCTACTTAAGAGTGTGAGAGATGCGATGTCTGTGGCCACAGCTGTGGCATTGCTACAGGGTGGGTGCAGCATTAGAGTACATCAGCAGTACAAGTCCACAATGCTACCGCTTATGCACATCTGTTTATTACTACTATGCAGCAACAGACTATATATATATATATATATATATATATATATATATATATATATATATATATATATATAATATCTCACATATGCATGATCTACCTGTACAGATGCGGATGCATACACAACAGTGGTCTACTGATGTGTCCTGTAGCCTTACCTGCACGCTCCTCAGCTGGTGTGTGGGTTGCACCCACCTCTCTGCAAGTTTTTGGGTGTGCTGGTGGGCAGGAGCCACAAGGCTGGCGAGAAGCTCCTCAACACATCGGGGGGATGGATGGCATGATCCCACCCCTGTTGTGAGGTGATCCCCATGGACTGCAGCAGCACACCGATGGGCATTGTGAAGCAGGTCAGAACAATGATACAGGACCTGCTCATAACTGCGGTTATGCAGGCTGACATCATTGACCCTGTGGACTATATTGTTCCACAGGGCAGTCCGCTTCTGCTACTCATGGGTGGCCCTGCTGAACAGAACTGGATAGTGCTGTATTAGGTGGTTCAACACAACCTCATTTTCTGCTACTGAATATACAGGTAGACGGCTGAGGGACATCTTGCCTGAAAGATATAAAGATAGAAATAGATCTGAGCAACTCATATAGCATGGTTACCATAGTTCTTAATACACATCTCTGTCACCCTCCCATCATATTAGTGACAAAAAACTGTTCACACAACTCAAAAGGTATGGCTACAGCTTACCTACCATTGGGACATATATTGTATTGTACCACACTTTGTGTTATGTGTTTGTAGTCATGTTCCCTGTGTGGACACTATCATTGCTGGCCTGTTACAGACTACTTCACTTGCATGCCAGTGTTAGAGTCACTGTGGTTCCATATATGCATGTGGTATGCTTGCTATGTGATTGCTGCACTTTTGCCATTCTGTGTTATTGGGGATATTTATGCATGCTGTTGGACATGTTCCGGGATTGCATGGACTATTACTACCCACATATGTTCTATAACAGTGACACAATAGCATGTTTAGGGAATAGTTGCTAGCAGAAGCACCTCTCCCACCTCATTTAGCCATGTTACCAGACCACATCACATGTGGGACCCACCCTGGGGCCTCCTCATCTACTAGTCCAGCATTACATTCAGGTGGAACCACCTCAAAGGATGTTGTCCCCACTGGGGGCACACACAGGTATGATCCTGCCAGCTGAGGTCAGGTCCAGGGTTTGTTCCACAGGGGGCTCCACAGACACTTGTGGGATGTGCTACAGCACCTTGAGGCACCCTGTACACATTCACAAGGTCCACATGCTCCTCTTGCTCAGCATCCAGGCCAGGCACCTTCAGGCCTGTGGACTGCTGTTGTGAGTAACAATGGGTGGGGGCCTTGTTCCCATTGTTACCATATGGGGGCTCATGGGGCTTCTACATCGCAGACCAGACACACCATCCAGGGTGTTTACCCACCACATGTCTCATATACCACCCCTGTAGGCTATCCTCTATACCTGCCAACCCGATACACCTCCACAAATATACCTGCTATTCTTCCCCCATATTCCCATTCCCTACTTTACAGACAAGGGCAATGTAGTCCTAGCAAGGGGTTCACATGTGACATACCTGTCCATGTTGCACATACTTACAGCTGTATATATCTGTGTGTATTGCTATGTGTGCTGTTCCCTCACACATAGCATGCAGTACTGTGGTGGTAATATAGGGGACATGTATTTACATACATATAAGTGTGTGTATGTTTGTATATATGTAGACATACGCATATATAAATTGTTGTGTCTTTTGGCTTTTCCCGGTTAGGGGTCGCCATAGCGGAACTCCAGTCTGCTAATGATTGGCAGTAGATTTTTACGTGCCGAGTTGCCAGCCCCGACGCACAACCTTAAATGAAGGTACACCCATTCATGCACGTATCCACACAGAAGATGCTTTAGTTGAGAATCGAACAGGACAACGTCTTACTGTGAGGCGACAACGCTACCGCAGCACCACCACCGCAGTTCACGTATATATATATATGCAGATATATAATATATATTATGTTGTATATATGTGTTTATATATATATATATATATATATATATATATATATATATATATATATATATATATATATATATATATATATATATATTTACATATGGGTATCTGTATATCTGTAGACATACATGTATATATATATATATATATATATATATATATATATATATATATATATATATATATATATATATATATATATATATATATATATATATATATATATATATATATATATATATATATATATATATATATAAATATATGTGTGTGTACATATATATGTACACATATACATACCTATATATGGGGTACATTCAGGCATCAGGTCCACAATCTTTAACTCTTCTTCTGCAGTGGTCTGCCTTGCTACGACACAGACAGGTGCCACATATGGACACAGCCTAACATTAGGGGTTATATATAGGGGCAGATTTCAGGTAAGCCTACTACACACCTATGGCATTTCAGCATGCTACAATACATGGTAACCTGAGTGTCCTGCAAGTGCTGGGCTCTGGAACCCACATGTCCGTCATTTTGGCATTACTTCCACCACCAGCTATCGGCCACAGTAATATACATCCTTTCCATTACACAACACACACTATGTTGACTTACATCTTGTCAGTCG